>NC_092138.1:109989411-110296570 GCF_043159975.1 Macaca nemestrina | reverse complement strand
CTCCAGCTGCACCCTTTGGAGTGCAGGAGTGGGGTCCTTGCTGCTCAGGCCCTCTGGTTCTCTTCTCGGTTCACTAGCAGGCACCCCGCCCTCCTGGTCAGGCGGCCATAAGATGAATCATGGGTGGATAGGGCTCGGGCTGAGTTGGCCCTTTACTTCTGCTATTTCCTCATTAGAAAGACCCAGAGAGATAAATGACCAGACCAACCCTGTTACTGGGGAGACAGGCCAGGAGTAGGAGGGCAATGCGGAGGCTGCATAGCATGTCTTGGTGTTGGCTGTCTTGGCAAAAGGCCTTAGTACCCAGAGAGGCTGAGAGCATCACACAAGGTCCCACAGCCTGTCCAGCAGCCTCAGTTGGGCTTCTGGGCTAGGACGCAGCTGCTGGCCAGGAATGTACCAGGTAGGGAGGAAGCCCTGCCCTCACCTGCACCTTCTGTGTCCAGAAGTACAGGTGACCAAGAACCCCAGCCCCACCACCTGGCCTCTGAGCCGCCAGTACATGATCAACACCTGAACACCTAGATGGCCCTGTTCACCTCCAGCAGCTCCTGGGGTTCTCGTCCTGGGATACAGAGGAGAGAGGCACAGCGGTGTGGGAGACCCATTTAATGTGGACACTCAAGGCCTGGGCAGAGTGGGGAGTGCCCAGGAGTTGGGTGGGCAGGCATGTGGGTGGGTTGCAGGCCCCACTCTTGGCCCCAGGAGGGGATGCCAGGCAGTGGGGGCTGGCCCAGGTAGGCCAAGGGGAGGCCCAGGCAGGAAGGGTGGTCCAGGTAGGCAGACCCACCAGGGGACCCTGAAGACCAGCCCTTGAGAAGGTGTCTAAGCCAGGAGGTGAGTACCCAGGCCAGAGCCTAGCCCAGGGAAGCAGGGTTGGGTCCCGGTTGGGGGCTCTTGGAGCCTAGGGGCTGGCATCACTGGGGGCCTCCCCGAGCTGCTGCTGGAACTCCAGGCGTGTCTGCCGGTTGGACTCCAGCAGCTCCTGGAGGCGGGCGTGGAGGTGGTCGTTCTTCTCCTCCAGGTGGTCCAGACAGGAGTTGATCTGGTCCAGCATGGAGTTGATGGCAGCGTATTCTGGGAGGAAGGCGAAAGACAGAGCCCAGATCCTGTGTCTCCTTGGGGCTAATGGCCACCCTCCCTCCACCGTTTCCCAGCCTGCTTCCCAAAGGGCTTTGTGCAAGTCCCTACTCCTTCCTGAGCCTCAGTGTCACCGTCTGGAAAAATGGGTGGATACCAAAAGAGGAATGGCTTTGAATGAATGACACCTGAGTACTGCATCCTTTTTTCTAGGGTTAGGGTGGTCACAGGGTGGCAAGCCAGTGTCCTACATGGGAAGTCCGGCCAGGTGCCAAGTCTCTGCACTTTCTGCAGCAGCTGCTTAGTGGCCAGAGCCCACATTCCTGAGTTGGGCATTCAAGGCCCCTGTCCCCAGATGGGCCCTGTTTGCCAGCCCTTCTGTGGCTCCCTCAGGGTAAAATACCCAGCGGAGTCTCCCAGCCCCTGCCTCCTAGCTAGCCCTGCCTCCCTGCCTCTTCCTTCCCTCTCTCACACCTGCCTTTACCTACCTCAGGCCCTTTGAACATGCTGCTGTCTCTGCCTGGAATGTGCTGGGTCCTCCCATCTTCCTTCCCTCCTCTCCTCCTGGATGAGTCCCACTCATCCTTCAAGTCTCAGTATGGATGTCACCACCGGGAGCCCACCCAATGCCCCAGACTGGATCAGGCCTCTATGCTGAGCCCCTAGCCCTCCTCAGCCCTCCACGACCCTCTCCAGGATTGACTGCTGTGCTTATCTGAGTGCTGTTCTGTTTCCCCATGAAAGCTGAATGGTCCTGTGTTCGCTGCTGGCTCCCTGGCACCCTCACAGTTTTGCAATAAGCATTTGTTGAATGACTGAGTGAGTGAATGAATGAAGCCTCTGACTTTCCAGCCTCTCCGCCATTGCTCAACTATCCCTGCAACCTAGAATGCCTCAACCACAACAGCCCATCAAGGACCAGCTCAAAATGCCTCCTCCAAGAAGTCTTCCCTGATCTCCACTAGAAACCATCACTCCCTCCCCTCCACGGCCACTCCAGAGCTGCCTTGCTCAGCAACACAGTGTCCCTGAGGACTCAAGGTCTGGGCCTGTGCCCACTGCGGGACCCAGTTCTGAGCCAGCCCATGACTCAGATACACTCAGCTGCCAGCTTGAGACCAAGAGGGAAGCAGCCAGTGGAGGAGCTGGAGGAGCCTATCTGGGTTATGGGTGCACTTGTGCCTGTGTTCTGGGAAAGGGCACCCATTCCCAGCCACCCTCACAGAGGACAGAGTCCTGGGAAATTGGCTGCATCTTAAAGTCCAACCCCCTCGTGGTATATAGCTAGGGAAACCAAGGCCTCCGAAGGAACCTGCCCAGGATCCTCCAGGTTGGTAACAGAGTTGAAACTCAGGATTGGACTTGGAGGTCAGGGGCACTTGGGTTTGAATTCCAGCTCTGCTTTACCCCAGAAAGTTGTTGCACCTTTCTGGAAAAAAGGGAAAACTGGGTGGTTGTGAGGATTCAAACATATCAAGAGTTCAGACAGTGGCCAGCGTGGTGGCTCACGCCTGTAATCCCATCATTTTGGGAAGCCAAGGCGGGTGGATTACCTGAGGTCAGGAGTTCGAGACCAGCCTGGCCAACATGGTGAAACACTGTCTCTACTAAAAATATATAAAAATCCTGTAATCCCAGCACTTTGGGAGGCCAAAATGGGCAGATCACGAGGTCAAGAGATCGAGACCATCCTGGCTAACACGGTGAAACCCCGTCTCTACTAAAAAATACAAAAAGCTAGCCAGGCAAGGTGGCGGGTGCCTGTAGTCCCAGCTACTCGGGAGGCTGAGGCAGGAGAGTGGCGTAAACCCAGGAGGCAGAGCTTGCAGTGAGCTGAGATCCGGCCACTGCATTCCAGCCTGGGCGACAGAGCGAGACTCCGTCTCAAAAAAAAAAAAAAAAATAGCCAGGCGTGGTGGTCACTTATAGTCCCAGCTACTTGGGAGGCTGAGACATGAAAATCGCTTGAACCCAGAAGGCAGAGGTTGCAGTGAGCCAGGATCATGCACTGTACTCCAGCCTGGGCAACAGAGCAAGACTCCAACTCAAAAAAAAAAAAAAAAAAGTTCAGACAGGATCTGGCCACAGCTAGTACTTAGTGGATGATCATTATTATCAATATTTTGAATTCTGTGTCCTGGGATACGGGCTGGGAGGAGGAATTGGGGAGGCAGGTGCCCCACACCCCTCCAGGCCAGGCTTTATCTGTGTCAAGGGTACTTCCCAGTTCCAAGCCTTTGCTTCTGCCTGGGACACCACTGTTCTAAGTCCTGTCTGCCAGCATCCACTCAATGTGACCTCCTGGGAAGCTCTTCCTGATGCTCCCAACAGCATTGCCCAATGCAAACCTACCTAAAACTATTGTGGTGATGGATGCACAGCCCTGGGAATACACAAAAGCCCACTGAACTGTACAGTTTAAATGGGTAAGTTGTATAGCTCAATAAAGCTGTTACCCCAAACAAAACAAAGAGCATGCGCCATACTTACACCACATTTACTAAATCCTCAGTGTATGTTAACATGCCAATCTTTACCAAAGAGAATAATGACAATAACCATTTACTGAACTCTTGCATGCTAGAACCTGCTAAGCATTTTCCATTTATTTTTTGCATTTAATGCTGACACATCCCGGTGCAGGAGACACACTAATCATTATTCCTATTTTATAGAGGGGGAAACTGAGGCTGAAGAATGTGAGAAGGGAGCTGATGGTTCTCTCTCCACACCCCACCCCTGCACTTGTAAGCACGCAAAAGGCTGCTCTGTAAGCTGCTGACATTTGGCAAGGCTGCGAGGCTACACCAGCAAAGCCAAGTGGCTGGGGATGCTGACTCGGCAGAGCGACGCCCCCGCGCCCCCCCAACCCCACGCCCCAGCCCGGCCTCTCCGCTAAGCCAAGCCGGCCAAGCTCAACCCTGCCTCCCTCAGGTGCCTCGGTCTCCCCCCAGGACTGAAGGAAGTGGTGGAGCAAGGCCCACAAGGGCGAGTGTCCCCGAAGCTGCCTCAATTTCCCCATCTGTAAAAGGGGACTGGTGACCCGCAGCTCTCACGGAGCTGGCGACCGGCTCGCGGGTGCTCGCCCTGCATCCGAGACAGCACCTACAACTCCGGACCCACTCGGGGCGGAATGGGGTGGGTTCTTTGTTCCCTTCCAAGACCCCATCCCGATTCCCCTTCCCGGGAGGGCAGCCCCGAAAAAGCAAGGTTGCTCCAGCAGCCCCCTCGGGTCACCTGCTTCCCCGAAGCCATCCTCCTCGCCTTCCGCTCCCGCCTCCACCGGCATCCCCAGGTCCCCGTTGGGGCCCGACATTGCGGGCTCGGGCGCCCGAAGGGCCGCGCGACGATGGAACGCGGCGACCGTCGCGCCGAAAGCCGGCGCCGGATGGAAGGTGGAGGCGGTGGATAGAACACCGGGCCGGAAGGGTGGAACGCGGCAGCAGATCTCCGCCCAGAGGCCGGGGCCCCACCCCTGAAGCCGGAATCCCGCAGATCTCGCTCCGCCCCGCCCCGCCCCCCAGCCGGAACTCCGCCCCCGCCCCGCGTCCAGACTCCGCCCCCACCGCCGGAGTCCCACCTCCACCTGCCTCACAGTCGAACTCCGCCCATTCCGCCGCTGGCTTCACCCGTCTCCTGGGCGCTGGGCGGGGCCACCACGGTGCTGTCCCTGGAAAAGCCTAGGAGTAGGGAGCTCCAGGAGGAGGGGCGGGAGACCTCCCAAGCCCATCTGCTGCTTCGACCCCTCCGCCTGGGCGAAATCGAAAACGGGTTTCCTTGTTATTTTTTGAGATAGGGTCTGGCTCTGTCTTCCAGGCTGGAATGCAGTGGGGTGATCTCGGCTCACTGCAACCTCTGTCTCCCAGCCTGAAGCGATCCTGCCACCTCAGCCTCCAGAGTGGCTGGACTACAGGCGGGTGCACCACGCTGGCTATTGTATTTTTTGGAGACGGGGGTTTCGCCATGTTGCCCAGGCTGCTCTCGAACTCCTGAGCTCGAGCCATCCACCCGCCTCGGCCTCCCAAAATGCTGGGGTTACCGGCATGAGCTACTGGGCCCAGCCTTGGAAACGGGGTTTCCATACCTCCTGTGGCTTCAGGACATTCCTCTTCACAGCCTCGCTGAGAGTCACGAAGGGTGTCCTTCCTCCTCGCCTCTCTGCCTGCACCCCAATGGAGAGGACCCAACACCCCTACCCCTGGATCTGGGCCTTCCTGGTCTCCAGCGCTTCTCTTTTTTTTTTTTTTTTTTTTTTGAGACGGAGTCTCGCTCTGTTGCCCAGGCTGGAGTACAGTGGCCGGATCTCAGCTCACTGCAAGCTCCGCCTCCCAGGTTCACGCCATTCTCCTGCCTCAGCCTCCCGAGTAGCTGGGACTACAGGCGCCCGCCACCTCGCCCGGCTAATTTTTTTGTATTTTTTAGTAGAGACGGGGTTTCACTGTGCTAGCCAGGATGGTCTCGATCTCCTGACCTCGTGTTCCGCCCGTCTCGGCCTCCCAAAGTGCTGGGATTACAGGCGTGAGCCACCGCGCCCAGCCAGCCAGCGCTTCTCTTAGGGCTCATTGGTTACAACCTGTGGGTGGGAATCAGGCTGGACTCCAGCTCTGGACAAGAGAAACAGGAACATTAGGCGGGATGGCTCCCACCTGTAATCCCAGCACTTTGGGAGGCTGAGATGAGAGGATTGCTTGAGCCTAGGAGTTGGAGACCAGCCTGGGAAACATAGTGAGACTCAGTCCCCCGTCTCTACGGAAAGTACAAAAAAAATTAGCCAGACCTGGTGGCATGCACCTTAGTCGAAGCTGCTTGGGAGGCTAAGGCAGGAGGATCACTTGGGCCCAGGAGTTCGAGGCTGCAGTGAGCTATGACTGCACCACTGCACTATAGCCTGGGTGACAGAGTGAGACTCTGTCTTTAAAAATAATAATTAATTAATTAATTTTTAAAAAGTTTAATTAGCCAGGTTTGGTGGCACACCCCTATAGTTGCAGCTACTCAGGAGGCTGAGGCAGGAGAATCACTTGAATTGGGAGGCAGAAGTTGCAGTGACCAGAGATCGTGCCCTTGCACTCCAGCCTGGGTGACAGGGTGATACTTCATCTCAAAAAATAAAAATAAAAAAAATTAAATGTGAGGCCGGGTGCAGTGGCTCATGCCTGTAATCTCAGCACTTTGGGAGGCTGAGGCAGGCGGATCACGAGGTCAGGAGTTTGAGACCAGCCTGACCAACATGGCGAAACCCCATTTCTACTAAAAATACAAAAATAAACCGGGTGTGGTGGCGTGCGCCTGTAATCCCAGCTACTCAGGAGGCTGAGGCAGGAGAATCACTTGAACCCGGGAGGCAGAGGTTGCAGTGAGCTGAGATTGCACCACTGCACTCCAGCCTGGACAACAAAGAGAAACTCCGTTTCCAAAAAAAAAAAAAAAAAAGAAAGTTTGGCCTGGAGCAGACCTACCTTTGTTTGTTTGTTGTTTGTTTGTTTTGAGACAGAGTCTCGCTCTGTTGCCCAGGCTGGAGTGCAGTGGCATGATCTCAGCTCACTGCAACTTCTCCTCCCCGGGTTCAAGTAATTCTTGTGCCTCAGCCTCCCTAGTAGCTGGGATTACAGGTGCATGCCACCACACCCGACTGATTTTTTTTTATTTTTAGTAGAGTTGGGGTTTCACCATGTTGCCCTGGCTGGTCTCAAATTTCTGACTTCAAGTGATCCACCTGTCTCGGCTTCCCAAGGTGCTGGGATTACAGGTGTGAGCCACGGTGCCTGTCCTGGACCTACCTTTTTTGTTTTTGTTTTTGAGACGGAGTCTTGCCCTGTCGCCAGGCTGGACTACAATGATCTTGGGTCACTGCAACCTCCACCTCCCAGGTTCAAGCAATTCTCCTGCCTCAGCCTCCAGAGTAGCTGGGACTACAGGTGCGCACCGCCACGCCCAGCTAATTTTTGTACTTTTAGTAGAGACGGGGTTTCACAATGTTGGCCAGGATGGTCTCGATCTCTTGACCTCGTGATCCACCCGCCTCGGCCTCCCAAAGTGCTGGGATTACAGGCGTGAGCCAACGCGCCTGGCCCCTGGAGCTACCTTTATAAGTTGAACTTTGAGAAGTCAAAGAGAAAAAAAATTAAAGTTTAAATTTTTTTTTTTTGGAGATAGAGTCTCCCTCTGTCGCCCAGGCTGGAGTGCAGTGGTGCGATGTCGGCTCACTGCAACCTCTGCATCCTGGGTTCAAGCAATTTTCCTGCCTCAGCCTCCCAAGTAGCTGGGATTACAGGTGTGTGCCACCATGCCTGGCTAATTTTTGTATTTTTAGTTTCACCATGTTGGCCAGGCTGGTCTCGAACTCCTGACCTCAGGTGGTCCACCCGCCTCGGCCCCACAAAGTTATAGGTGTAAACCACCATGCCTGGCTAGATTTAATTTTTTTTTTAAATAAAGAGAAGTAGGAATAGTTCATTTTAGGAAGAGCCCCTTAACTGGGACAGGAGCAGGACAGGGGTGAGGCTACCCTTAGTTCAAGCTCACCTCAAACCCACCCAGGACTGTGTGTCACATTCTCCAATAAAGGAAAGGTTTGCCGCCCCCTCCTGTGGGTGCTGCAGTGGAGGGTGGAGGGCCGTGGGCAGAGTGCTTCACAGACTGCTCATCAAGAAAGGCTTCATGATAATCGGCCCAGCTGCTGTCATCCCACACTCCACTTCCCAGCTAGGAGAGGGCGGCTTGCCCACAGTCACCCAGCTGGCAAGTGTCACCCCTGGGTTGGACCCAGAGCTATGATCCTGACCAGGGGTCCAGCTGAGAATTAGGCCCACGTTCTAGGCAGAGGGGTCACCTACTGGGACTCCAGTAGCTATAGTGCATGGAGGTCTCATGGCTGCAGCAGCCTGGACCTGGTCTCACACTGGCTGTCCCTGTGGGCAGGCCATCCTCAATGCCAGATCAGGCCCAAGCGTGTATCCCAGACAGTGACAATGGGGTGGAATACTCTCTTGTCCCAGAAGCCACCTTCACTGTTCTACCTGAGGAAGGCAGGGGCATGGTGGAGTCTGAAGTCTGCTGTGAGGGTCTCCACCGACTTGCACATGGTCAGCCCTGCCTTCTCCCTGAAGTAGATTGAGCGAGAGCAAGAAGGACACTGAACCAGCACCCAAAGAATTTTGGGGAATGGCCTCTCATCCAGGTCAGGCTCACCTCCTTTTTAAAGCTTAATTTTTTTAATATTTTTTTTTTTTTTTTTTAGAGACAGGGTCTTGCTGTGTGGCCCAGGCTGTAGTGCAATGGTACAATCATAGTTCCCTGCAGCCTCAAACTCCCCACCTCAGCCTCTGGATTAGCTGAGACTACAGGTGCACCACCACCACACCCAGCTAGTATTTTTATTTTTATAGATTGAGGGTTTCACCATCTTGCCCAGGCTGATCTCAAACTCCTGGGCTCAAGTGATCCTCCCACCTCAGCCTCCCCACATGCTCAGATGACAGATGTGAGCCGTGGTGCCCAGCCTAGCCTGCCCTCCTTTTTTTTTTTTTTTTTTTGGAGACGGAGTCTCGCTCTGTCGCCCAGGCTGGAGTGCAGTGGCCGGATCTCAGCTCACTGCAAGCTCCGCCTCCCGAGTTCACGCCATTCTGCTGCCTCAGCCTCCCTACAGGCGCCCGCCACCTTGCCTGGCTAGTTTTTTGTATTTTTTAGTAGAGACGGGGTTTCACCGTGTTAGCCAGGATGGTCTCGATCTCCTGACCTCGTGATCCACCCGTCTCAGCCTCCTGAAGTGCTGGGATTACAGGCTTGAGCCACTGCGCCCGGCCAAGCCTGCCCTCCTTGACTGAGAGTGAGGCCCTCAGCAGAGAAAGAGATTTGCTGATGCTCCGCTGCCTTTGAAGGAGGAAGGAGCCAGAGACTAAAGGGTGCAAGGAAGACAGCATGAGAAGCTGGGAAAGGCAGGGAGCAGCTTCCCTGAGAGCCTCTGGAGGGAGCACAGCTCTGTGGACACTCATTTCTGCCCAGTGAAACTGGTTTCAAACTTCTGACCTCCAGAACTGAAAGCGAATATATAGGTGTTGTTTTAAACCCACAGTTTGTGGTGATTTGTGATAGTGACACAGGATTTTTCTTGGTCATTCTACCAGCTGGAAACCCCCAGCCAGTGACACCCCTGCCCAGGCAGATGTCAGCCCTGTTATCTGCTCTGGCCTGTGGCTCCAGAGCCGGCTCAACCCCACCACTGTTACAGCTTTCTTTGTACCCTCACTTGGTGGGTCCCAAGCTCTTGTCCCGAATCCAAGAAGAATGAGGATATGCTGTATCCAGTCAAATGGTGAGGAGGACAGAGAATGATTTTGTTGAGTGATGGAACAGCTCTCAGCAAAGAGGGGATGTGAAGGTGGTCCCGCACCCCAAGTTGGGCAGTCTCTCCCTCAGTGTGGCTGGGTCCTGGGCTTTTCTGGACTCAGAATGGGGAATGCATGCTGACTGGCTTGTGAGTATGCAAAAAAGGCTAAAACAAAGGCACTACTCAAAGGTGGGCATGACAGTATAAAAAACCAGTTAGGCACTTTGGGAGGCTGAGGCGGGCAAATCACGAGGTCAGGAGTTTGAGACCAGCCTGGCCAACATGGTGAAACCCTGTCTCTACTAAAAATACAAAAACAAAAAATTAGCTGGGCATGGTGGTGGGCACCTGTAATCCTAGCTACTTGGGAGTCTGAGGCAGGAGAATCTCTTGAACCCGGGAAGTGGAGGTTGCAGTGAGCCAAGATTTTGCTACTTCACTCCATCCAGCCTGGGTGATAGTGCAAGACTCCGTGTCTTTAAAAAACAAAACAAAACAAAACAAACAAACAAAAAAAAAAACAGGCCAGGCGCAGTGGCTCATGCCTGTAATCCCAGCACTTTGGGAGGTTGAAGCGGGCAGATCATGAGGTCAGGAGATCGAGACCATCCTGGCTAACACAGTGCAAACCCCATCTCTACTAAAAATACAAAAAATTAGCCAGGCGTGGTCGCGGGCGCCTGTAGTCCCAGCTATTTGGGAAGCTGAGGCAGGAGAATGGTGTGAACCCAGGAGGGGGAGCTTTCAGTGAGCTGAGATCATGCCACTGCACTTGAGCCTGGGCGACAGAGTAAGACTCCGTCTCAAAAAAAAAAAAAAAATGTTTAGGGATGGGGAGGTATATTTAAAATGTAAAATAGGTGAAGGGTGGGGATCAATCAGAGGAAAGCATGCCAAGTAGGATGACAGGGTCTTAATCTGGTCCATGGATTTGAGTTGTAGCATAGCTTTCAGGCTTTAAACTGTCTTTGGCTTGGAGGTGGGGTTTCACCGGGGACTTGCCCCTATCTGCCAAGATATTTGTCTGCCTGCCTTTTTTTTTTTTTTTTTTTTTTTGAGACGGAGTCTCGCTCTGTCGCCCAGGCTGGAGTGCAGTGGCGCTATCTCGGCTCACTGCAAGCTCCGCCTCCCGGGTTTACGCCATTCTCCTGCCTCAGCCTCCCGAGTAGCTGGGACTACAGGCGCCCGCCACCTCGCCCGGCTAATTTTTTTTTTTTATTTTTAGTAGAGACGGGGTTTCATTGTGTTAGCCAGGATGGTCTCGATCTCCTGACCTCGTGATCTGCCGTCTCGGCCTCCCAAAGTGCTGGGATTACAGGCTTGAGCCACCGCGCCCGGCCTTTTTTTTTTTTTTTTTGAGACGTAGTCTCGCTCGCTCTGTTGCCCAGGCTGGAGTGCAATGGCGCAATCTCAGCTCACTGCAACCTCTGCCTGCTGGGTTCAAGCAATTCTCCTGCCTCAGCCTCCCAAGCAGCTGGGACTACAGGCGCGCGCTGTGACGCCCAGCTAATTTTTTTGTATTTTTAGTAGAGGCGAGGTTTCACCATGTTGGCCAGGCTGGTCTCGATATCCTGACCTAGTGATCCACCCACCTTGGCTTCCCAAAGTGCTGGGATTACAGGTGTGAACCACCGCGCCTGGCCATCCTGCCTCTTTCAATAGTGGCAATAGGAAACTCAAACCTCTGGCCACCTGGAAGGAAACACAAAGCCCTTCTAGGCCCTAAGAGTTTTTGATCCTGAAAGGCTCAGCAGGCCCAGGGGCGACAAGAAGCTGCCTTGCTTGGGCCAAGCTAGGAAACTGGATCTGCTGCTCCATTTGGAGCCCAAGGGCCAGGCGTGCTGGGTGCGATGTCCACTCCCTTGGCCAGCTAGCAGTCCTTGGGTGCCTTTCTCAGCCCAGAGCCTCTCTGGGCTTGGGAACAGTCCCATCCTTCTCTCAAAGCCCGGGCTGCCCCAAGCTGGCCTCTTCCAGGAGTCTGGACCAGACTTTCAAGGCTTTGGCAACATTTGGTGGGCCTGGGTCTCAGGCCTGTCCTGCTCCTTGGGGTCCGAGGCTGGAGCTGACTCACAGTACCAGCATCTCTCCTTAGCCCAGCCGAGGGTGAACGGGGTGGTGTGTCTGTCCATGGGGTTTCCGCAGAACCCCACCCACTCTGGCCTCTGTCCTTGCACCGGGAAAAGGGGCTAGGGAGGGAGTGCCTGTGTGTGACGTGAACCTGCAGAGGTTGCGTCTGTGGCCAGTGGGGGACCAAGGGCTTGTCAGGCCTGACACGGGCAGCCAAGTGATGAGTGCAGGCCTGGAGCTCTCTGAGTCCTGGGGAACTGGATTCTTGGCGGCATAGCCACTCCTCACTTCCCCCTGGCCCTGCTCCTGGCTTCAGAATGCACCCCCAACGTGGCCTGGATGTCATCAGGCGGGGAGGTGTGGAGTAAAGGGCAGCGCTCTGAAACGGGGTTAGCATGGACGTGGCTCCTCACCCATGGGGCCCACAGTGGGCGGCAGAGGGCCAGGGACCACCCCAGCCGAGCCGACCCTCTCTGCCTGGAATGGCCTCCAGCTGCGCATGCCCCTGCCACACTCTGATGGGGTGTGGCCCAGTGTGTCTGCGATGGACTGGGCACCCTCCTAGGCAGGAGAATGTGAGAACTGCCGCTGCTCTGGGGCTGGGCTCCATGTCATAACAGGAGGGAGTGCGGTGTTACACCACGTGGGAAGGACTCAGGGCAGTCAGCCACAAAGCTGCTGGTGATGACGGGCGGGGGGGGCTTGTGTCTTCACTCTGCAGCCCTAACACCCAGGCTGGGTTCGCTGGGCTCCATCCTGGGGGTGCAAACCCTGGGAGTGATGCTAGTGGGAGCCCCTTGCCCCTCTCCTTCCTCAAAGACCCAGGGGTCAAAGAGTGTGGACTCAGAGGCCTGGGGGCATATGTTTATTTAGCGGACAAGGTGGGGCTCCATCAGCGGGGTGGCCTGGGGAGCAGCTGGGTGGGTGGCACGGTGGGGAGCATCTCCCAGCTCCCTCAATGGTGTCCAGGCTGGTGAGGCAGCTGGCGGCACCCTGGACAGAGGTGGATATGAGGGTGATGGGCGGGGAGATGGGAGGCACCTGAGATGGGGACAGCAGAATAAAGACAGCAGCAGTGCTGGTGGCAGGGAGAAGAACAAAGGCAGGCCCAAGACCCCCAGCCCACTGCACCCTGGCCTCCCACAAGCCCCCTCCCAGCCGCCCGGACACACTCACTGTGCACTCAGCCATCGATACACTGGTCTGTTGGGGAGAAAGTCCGTCAGAACAGGCAGCTGTGTGTGTGTGCGTGTGTGTGCGTGTGTGCGCGTGTGAGTGTGTGTATGTGATCCCTGACTGCCAGTTCCTCTGCACTGTCCCTGGGCAGCCCCTGCCCCACCTGGCCCAGCTGCAGAAGATGTGGGGGGTTCCTTTCAGGGATGGGGCGACAGAGGGGCAGATGGCGGGGCAGGGGATATGGGAGAAAGGCCTGGGGAGGGAGAGCCCTGAGTGAGGCCCAGCCCCCAGGCTGCTCGGGCACCCAGGTCTCCCGCCTGTTTACTAGTCCAGGCAGCCTCTCAGTCTGGGGGAGGCCAGTGGCTCTCTGAATGGCCTGACTGGAGCCTCCTGCCCAAGCCAGGCTCCCTGGAGTCAAGGACAGCTCCCAAGTCAGTGGTGAGCAAGTCCCCAGGGGAGGGAGGACAGCCAGGACAGCAAAACCCAGGGTGATGAGGCCTGGGAGGGTGGGGGAAGATGGCCCAGAACAAGGGGGCCTCGGAGGGTGGCCGGAGGTGTCAGGCCAGTGAGACTGAGAAATGGATACTCGAGCCTGGGTCTGAAATCCTCATCTGGGCAGACCCTGGCTAAACTGCCAGGAAAGAGCACTTGGGGCCCGGGTCCCTGGGAGTCCCATAGACCCTGGGGTGGGGCACAGTCTTCCTGGACCCAGAGTGGGGCTTCCAAGGAGCTCCTGGACCGTCCACTGCTCCGGTGACTGAAGCTGAGGACTGAGTCTCTCCTCTCCCTCCTCCCTGGCAGGGAAGCATCCCGCCTGAACAGTTCCCATGTCCCCGTCCCCTCATCCAGACTGGCCATTACCAATTGGGACAGAGAAGACGATGTGGTTTTCAGGGAGGCCCAGAGATTTGGAGAAGCGGATGAAGTTCTCCTTTAGTTCCGAAGTCAGCTCCTTGGTTCTCCCTGTGACCAAGATGGCCAGTGAGTGGCCGGTAGACACCACATAAATATCGTTGAATGAGTGGATGAGGCCTCAGATCCCTTCCTCAGGGAGGGTCTATGGAATGACCTCTTCCTGCAGGTGGGGACCGGCCTCCCCTCCAGCTAAGTGTGATCAGGAGCCAGTCCCCGAGGGGATGGGAGAGGACCCACCGTAGAGGGTGATCTTGAAGTACTCCTTGTTTTGAGAAACCTTCTTGAAGAACACCATGGCATACTCTTTGTAGTTGGTGCTCACCACTCGAACGACGTAACTCGTTAATCCAGGGTGATCTGCAGGCATGGATGGTGAGGGGTCAGCCCTGCCCTGGATGGGAGGAGGGAGCTGCCCCCTCCCTCCCCAGCCCATCAGCTCGGGCTTCTCCCCATACAACACATCCGTGTGGAGGGGCAGGAAGGTCTGTGCCCCCGCCCAGCTCCCCAGAGCCCCAGCTCAGTGCCCCACCTCACTCAGGACTCACTCTGAATGTTGCCCAGTGTGAACTCGCCAGGCTGGGAACCTGGAACAAAAGTTCTGATCCAGTAGTCACACTTCTCTTTCCTTGGGAGGGAGAGATGGGTGGGTGAGAGGGGAGACAACCCAGGCTTGGGCCTCCTGTGCCGGACAAGGTGGGGCCAGGGCAGCAGCAGGGTTCTGATGCTCTCAGTCCGGCCCAACCCGTGATGGCTCATCCCCAACTATCTGGAGGGGCCCTACCCCACCCAGCCGAGATGGGCCTGGGCCTTCCCCCCGAGCTGATCCCAGGCTGTCCGTCCGGGTCTGCTGCCTGGGGCCCCTGGACCCTGCTCAGACCCTCCAGCACCCCATGTCCTTCTTTCCTTTGGCTGCCTCCCTGGGTGGTTTCCCCCCCACACACACAGCAACCCTGCATTTCTCCCCTGCGCTCAGCTTGCTGCTTCTCTTCCTATACCCTCTCCTGGGGATCCACCTTGGTACTTCCAGTCCGCTCCACGCCAACCGTTCCTCTACCTCTCGGGTCAAACCTGACCTCATCCTTGAGTCCTCCCACTTCCCATCCCCTGACACCCCAGGGCTGAGCTCCCCAACCTGTCTGTATTCTGCTCCTTGCTCCACAAATGCCCTAATCCCAATCCACTCAGCTGCCAGTCAGAAACCCACTGGGGAGGCCGGGTGTGGTGGCTCACGCCTGTAATCCCAGCACTTTGGGAGGCCGAGGCAGGCGGATCACCTGAGGTCGGGAGTTCAAGACCAGCCTGGCCAACATGGAGAAACCCTGTCTCTACTAAAAATACAAAATTAGCCGGGCATAGTAGCACAGGCCTATAATCCCAGCTACTAGGGAGGCTGAGGCAGGAGAATCACTTGAGGTGGAGGTTGTGGTGAGCCGAGACCGTCCCTTGCACTCCAGCCTGGGCAACAAGAGTGAAACTCCGTCTCAAAAAAAAAAAAAAAGAAAAAGAAAAAAGAAACCCACTGGGAACGGCTGATCCCTGGCTCCCTGCCCCTTCACCCTGCACCTGTTCTCTCCCACCTGTGATGGCCCTGCTTCACTTTCGCTGGTCTCCCGACCTCCCAAGCTGCACCCCGCCAAGTCTCCCCACCCTGCAGCCAACTCTAAGCCACTCTGCAGCAGATCCGCCGGGGCAGGGCCTGAGGACTGTGCTACGTGCTAGTGTGGCTGCCTGCCCCGCCAGGCTGCTCAGCAGCTCTGCTCAGGGCGACCCTGTGATGGCTTGCTCCTTCCTGAAGTGGGGCTCTTTCTGACTCCGGCCCCTGCTGGGAACACCCCTCACTTCCTTTTGAAGCAGGTTGGCTCTTTTAAGACCACCTTCCTGGAAGCCCTCCATGAAGGCCCTGGGTGGGGTTCCAGGCTGGATCCGGTGTCCCCTCCTCCCGCTCCCGGCACCCCTCCTCTCTCCGTCTTGTTTTCTAACGACTGTGCGTGTCCATCGCTACCACTGTCTGTGTGTCTGCGCTATAAACGTTGCCCTAAGGAACGCAGGAAGGATGAACACAGATGAATTCCAGGCAGAACAGTGAGGTGAACGACAGGATCCCTCAGCTTTGGCCATCCCTTGCCTGTGGTATCAGTCTGCCTCTCATACCCCCAGGAGATGTCAGCCCTCACCTGAACAGGATGGAGGTGACGTTGTAGCTCTTGTCTTCTTTCAGCTCATAGATGGTGGCATACATCTTTAGCGGGGCTTCGTCTTTTCTGCCAACTGCATTCCCTGACAGGCCTACCACATACCACTTCCCCTGGAACTGCAGGGGACTGATGATAGGCACAGCCCAGGAGTGGCCCTAGGAGCCACCCCTCCAGCTCTGTCCCTGTGGCACCTCTGAGCCGCCCAGCCTGGAACCACGAGCCCCTCTAGCTGGGCAGCAGGGCCCAGGCTGGACCTGCACTGGTGAAGGGGCAGGCGCAGGAGGCCATCAGCCTAGAAGGGAGGCCTGGGGGAAGAGGCGGTTCTGAGTCTGGCAGGGAGGAGGGTGACCTCCTCACAGGAGGAGGCACATGGCTGGTGGGCCTTCCTGAGCCTCAGTTTCCTCATCTGTGCGGGGGGGACTAAAAGTGTTCCCACCTTCCTTGGACAATGGGGGTTATGGGAGAGGGGACGTGGACCTGGGGAAGTCTGTTCAGGCTGGGATGGGGGTGGGGATGGGGGAAAGGGGCATGGTTTCCTTCAGGGACCCTGGTGGCACAGTGAGCTGAAACCTGGACCTCGGACTCCTGGCGTCCTGGAAACCTGGAGTCCTGCCCAACGCTCCTCCTGAGTCTCTTCACCTCTCCTCCCCTCTGCTCCCACTCTTCCCCGGGCCCCGCCTGCAGGCGCCCCTCTTGGCCCCTTACCTGGTTGTCCTGGAAGTTCTGCTGCAGAGGGACCTTGCTCAGAGGTGGGGCCGGGATCAGGTCTGAGCTGGAGTCCTGGGCCTGGGCATGCAGGGCCCCCAACAGGGCTAGGCCCAGCCACAGGAGACCTAGGGGCATGATTTCAGGGCTGAGGAAGCAGGCGCTGTGGTGGCTACTGGGCCTGGCAGGAGTGGGGGCGAGTGAGAGGCTCACCTGGGTGGCCCTATTTATGGGCTCTAGCGTGGGCTGATTCATCCTTTGCCAAGACCAGGAAGATGAGGCAATTGCCAGCAACTCATGCGGAAACACTTGGCAAGATTTCTGCCCCTGGTCAGGATTGGGCAAGACAGAAGGATGGGGCGAGTGAGGGACATTCCCAGAGTGCGGCACCTCTGGCAGGGACAACGACTCCCTCTGCGCACTCCTTGTGCCCTTCCGTTCTTCTGATTGCCCTGTGTGTGGGCTGCTGGCCTGTGAGCTGGAAGAATTGTCATCTCTGACTCCCCTGCTCAGCTGGAGCCCAGGGTGGGGTATGTGCCCTGTGGTCCCCTCCCCATGCCCACAGAAAGGAAAGAATGAATGCCTCCTTCCCACAGGTCACGTGCTGTTTCCTGGTTCTTTTAAGGGCCAGAGAAGGGTGGCGTGGCTGACAGTGGACAAGGAAAAAGAAGGCGTCTGCTCTGAACTCATGGAGCCCAGAATCATGGCCCTCCCAGGAGCCCCATGCCAGGACCTGAGTGTGCTCCAGAGGCCTTGAGACAGCTCCTTGCCCCATTTGCAGGGGGGGACCCCAGCGGACCCCAGAGACCCCCGCCTCTCCTGTGAGTGCCGTGGGAAGAGGCCCCACACAGGGCACACGGGTTGAGTGCTGAGGCTACAGTCCCTGTCCTGGGTGAGTCGGGCTGATGGGTGGGGGCGTGAAGGCGCCACACTGCTGCTCTGGATACTTGTTGCTTTGGGTCATTGAGAGTGCAAGGATCTGGCCTTATCCTTGAGGTCACTGAGACCATCCCTCTGACTCTAATCACAGTCTTTGTCCATTGAACCCAGCAGCCCAGGCCAGGGGTTCCGGAGCCGAGATGGCTGGTCCCAGCCTTGTCCAGTAGGGAAGCAGTTATCTCAATGGGGGCCTGGCTGGCATCCTTGGGAGGCAGTGATGAATCGTACGCCCTGCACAGTGTCCTCAGAGATGGCGCACCCATCTCAGCCACGAGGGCTGAGGCCGTCCTGGATGCTTGACCTGAGGCTGGACTGAGAGTTCGCTGCTTTTAGAGCTTTCAATAGGATTAACGGGGACCTCACTGGCTCTGCCTACGTGCTGCTTGGGATCCCCAACCTGGGCTCGGGGGCAGCGGGACCTCAGGGAAGGGGCCCCTGGGAGTCCTGAGCTGGGGTTAGTCTAGAGAGGCCCCCACTGGATCCCTGCCCCCTCAGGCCCTGTCCTGCCTGCCCGGTTGGGTGATGAAAGGGCAGGAAGCAAAGATGAGCAAAACTGCAGGGGAACGATGTTGCACCAAAGCCTTCCCTCTCTTGAGGTAGCCAGTGGCTACTCCCTCCCTCCGAACCCCCTCTTCCCCTCATGACCCTGTTCCCAGGAACTCCACCTCTGCTACTCTCTTTGACCTTAAAAGCATCCTCAGCCAGGCCGGGTGTGGTGGCTCACGCCTGTAATCCCAGCACTTTGGGAGGCCGAGGCAGGTGGATCACAACGTCAGGAGTTCGAGACCAGTCTGGCCAACATGGTGAAACCCCATCTCTACTAAAAATCCAAAAATTAGCCGGTCGTGGTGGCGGGCACCTGTAATCCCAGCTACTTGGGAGGCTGAGGCAGAAGAATTGCTTGAACCCGGGAGGCGGAGGTTGCAGTGAGCCGAGATCATGCCTTTGAACTCTAGCCTGGGACAGAGCGAGATTCTATCCGGAAAAAAAAAAAAAAAAGTATCCTCAGCTGGGCACAGTGGCTCACACTTGTAATCCCAGCACTTTGGGAGACTGAGGCAGGTGGATTACCTGAGGTCAGGTGTTCAAGACCAGCCTGACCAACATGGTGAAATCCCGTCTCTACTAAAAATACAAAAATTATTTGGGTATGGTGGCACATGCCTGTAATCCCAGCTACTCGGGAGGCTGAGGCAGGAGAATTGCTTGAACCTGGGAGGTGGAGGTTGCAGTGAGCTGAGATTGCACCACTGCACTCCAGACTGGGTGACAGAAGGAAACTCCATCTCGGGGGGGAAAAAAAGTATCCTCAGGGACCAGCCTGGCCAACATGGCAAAACCCCATCTCTACTAAAAATACAAAAATTAGCCAGGTGGGGTGATGCATGCCTATGATCCCGACTACTTGGGAGGCTGAGGCAGGAGAATGGGTTGAACCTGGGAGGTGGAGGCTGCAGTGAGCCAAGATCGCACCACTGCACTCCAGCCTGGGCGACAGAGTGAGACCCTGTCTCAAACAAACAAACAAACCACGTATCCTCAGGGAGGTTGAAGTGGGAGGATCACTTGGGCCCTGGAGGCCCAGGCTGCAGTGAGCTATCATTGTGCCACTGCACTCCAGCCTGGACAATAGAGTGACCTGACTCTCAAAAGCACCCTCTAGTCTACGGTGACTGCCTTATGTAGGGGAGACCAGTGGGTGGAGCCCCAGAGAATTTGAAGTTGGGGATGGGGCAGTGTCACGGATCTCTGAGGACCCAGGACTCCAGCGTATGAACATGGTGGGTGAGCAGGGCACTGGGTCTGCAGCGGGAAGACACCAGAGCCAGGTGCAGAAGGGAAGATGGCCCCGCTTGGAGGTCCCCCAGCGCGGCTTGAAGCCTGGCTCCTCGGCATGCATGCAGATCTCTGCCTAGCTCCCACCCCCATCAGGCGCTCCTCCATAGAGAGAGCGGCTCTGGGCTTCTGTCAGGTCATGCACGGACAGCACCGGGCCCCAGAGTGTCCCTACGCGAGGCTGAGTTTCTTTTTTTTTTTTTTTTTTTTTGAGACGGAGTCTCGCTGTGTCACCCAGGCTGGAGTGCAGTGGCGCGATCTCAGCTCACTGCAAGCTCCGCCTCCCGGGTTTACGCCATTCTCCTGCCTCAGCCTCCAAGTAGCTGGGACTACAGGCGCCCGCCACCACGCCCGGCTAGTTTTTTGTATTTTTAGTAGAGACGGGGTTTCACCATGTTAGCCAGGATGGTCTCGATCTCCTGACTTCGTGATCCACCCGCCTCGGCCTCCCAAAGTACTGGGATTACAGGCTTGAGCCACCGCGCCCGGCCGAGGCTGAGTTTCTTGATCAAACCCATGCAGGGCTCATTCCTCTCTGCACCAGCTCCAGGCCTGTCTCCTACCCACTGGCCTTGGCCCTCTTCAGAGTCCAGCAGGGCTGCAGGGAGGTCAGCTCTACACACACCCACCACACAAGCTTCAGGACTCAGCACTAGGAAGGTTGGGTAAGGACCGTGGTGTAGACCTCCCATTCAGACTTAACCGACTCCAAGGGCTCCAGGGTTGACAGGACACTGGGGCCCCATTCCTCACCCACCCCCTTCTCACTGGGCCCCATTCATTGGGCCCTGGCCAAGGAGGGTACACAAGGGTTCACACTGCTCAGTGCTTGGGGGAGTCCCTGGGCCCCGGGGCTCTTGGGACAGTCTCCATGACACGTGTGGTACCGTGCATGGCATGCCAGGCACCCACCTGCCTCCCCTCGGCCCCTCCTGTGGTTTCCACCGTGGCCGCTGGACTGGTCCTGCTTTCTCTCAAGGAGCTGCAGGTGTCTCTAGTGAGCCCTCAACGAGCCACGCAGAAGCTTTGGGGCCAAGCCCCTCCTGAGAGGACCTGGGCTGGGCTCCCAAGTCCTGCTGTGCAGGTCGGCTTAGCAACAGCAGGAGCTTAAAGACAGGTCCCTGCCTGGGTTTTCGGTGGCCAGAGGCCAGAAGCACTCCGGCTGCTCCCGACCCCCTCTGCCGTCTCTAGCAGGCAGCTCTCCCCACTCTCCATGCCCAAGCGCGGGTGCTCCCTGGAGGCTGCAGCAGCCTGTCCTCCCGTGGAGAGGCCCGGGTCTCATCCACGCATGAAGGCAGCAAGACGCTTCCTGGCGGTTCTTGCATCTCAGGAATCCAGTCTGACCCCCTGTTCTTGTTTCCGGATCTTGTGAGCAGTGTTCAGCGTGTCCATGAATGGTTAACCCTCTGATGTGTTTGAAGGCTGGGCGGAAGGTGACTGGGTAGGCTTCTAGGAGCCAGGGACCACACCTGGAAGGAGTCTACAGTCAAGATGCCCCCAGGAGGCCCAGTCACAGATGCAGGAAGTCTTGGTGTCTGCAGATCGGCCCTCCTTGGTCACCGCAGGTCCAGGCTGGGCACCCGACTCTCAAACACCCAGGAATGGGAGGAGCTGTTTAGTGTGAGGCGTTTGCCCTGCCAGGGCCTTGGGCTGTGTCTCTTGTTTCCAGAAACAGTTTTCCAACCCCCATCTTGGCCAAGGCTCACCAAGGGGCCTTGAGGCCCTCCTGCCCCTTCTACCTGCCAGGGATCCTGCCTGCCTGTGGAAAACCCCTCCCAACCCTCCCCCAAGTACACCCACTGGATTCCTCCCTATGGTGAACCCCTGGGGTCCGCCAGACAAAGGGAAGCAGGCCCTGCTGCCTGAGGTCTGGGCCCAGGGCCCTTGCTGGTTCCATCCCTAGGTGCCTGGCCCAGGCATGCCGCTTAGATGGGTGCTCTGCCTCTTACTCCGCAGCCTGGACTCCCATGCGGGCGAGAGGGCCCACAGTGATCATAGGTGGCAGCGAAGTGGACGTCAAGGCTCTGAGCAGGGTCTAGGGTGGACACAGGCAGTGGCAGGCAGTGGTGGGTGGATGCCAGGCTCCTGTGGAGCTGGGCCGCAGTCCTTCTGTCATAGGCCTCTGTCCCACATGGCCCTGGCGCTGCTCAAGACCAATGCTCCTCTCAGCTCTGCACCCCTCCTGCCTGGACTGCAGCCCCCAGCACCCCAGGAAAGGGGCGCTTTCACTGCGGCCACCCCTGCGCTACCCCACATGCTCGCGCCCTCCCTGCTCTCCAGGTCCTTGGCTGGGCCTCCACTGGCACCATCGGAGGTGGCTGGGTGAGAGGACCAGTCTGGCTCTCCTGAAAGCTGGTTCTCCTGAGAGCCCAGGACAGGCCAGGAGCGTGCCCAGCTCAGGGGGCAGGGGAGTAGGTTCCGGAAGGGTCAAGTGAGACCAAATGTCCTTGAACACATCCCTGGTTCCAGAACAATGCACAGCCTCCTGCCTGGGGCCCCTCTGGTGCCCTGCGGGGGCTGAGGATGGAACAGGCTGCAGCCTCTTATGCCCTCCCCTCATCCCAGTGGTGGAGGGAGATCGCAGACCGGGCCCCAACTTCTCCTTGGCAACATGTGTTTTTTTCAGCTGAGGGGGTGGGTTCTGTGGCTGGGGCTCCCCCTCTGGGGGAGGGGGACATGAACAAGGCTGTGACAGGCAGTGAGGACCAGGTCTGGCTCCAAAGGGAAAACATGTTCACCTTCAAAAGGAGGGGCCAACTTGGACCAGCGCAGAGTGGGGTGAGGGGCAGGGAGGGCAGTGCCAGCGGCAGAGTAGCAGGAGACGCCCGAGAACACCCAGAGACCTTGGCCTTCACCTGGCCACTGTCCTTCTCAGCCCGATTCTCAGAGGGCCCAGGTCAGAGGTCGAGGGGGGAAGTGTGAGTTTCTGGGTACAAAGCTTGGTGGCCCAGATCTTGATCCGGAGGGAGGACCACTTCCTGTCCACTCCCATGACTCAGAATCACCTGTCAGGAGGGGAGCCCTCTGCGTTGCCATGATGGGCAGGCCCAAGGCTGCAGGGCACAGGTCTGGGTGCCCCTCCCTGGGCCCAGACTCTCTCAGGCCTTGGGTGGGCACTGGCCTCTCCCAGGTCACCGCAGTCCCAAGTGCCCCTCCCTGGGAGCTCAGCCTGGGTCTGCCCCAACTGAAGTGTCTCGTGGTTCTCCAGGTTCTGCCTACAATCCGAGGTCCCCCTGTCCTGGGCCACCTCCCCACACCGCTGGGTCCCACCTCCTCCTGACACGCTTGGGTCCCCTGTCCTCAGCTACCTCCTCCCACACTGCTGGGTTCCCTTGATTCAGGTCCCTTCCTTCCCAAACCTCTGGGGCCCCCGGCTTGGCCACCTCTTCCCCACATCCACAGGCCACACCCTTGGCTTTTTCTCAAGAGTTCGCTTTCTTAACAGTGAATTTCCTATTGTTAGCATCTTCTGCAATCTAGAGAAGCCAAGAAGTTCCCAAATCATCAAATTACTACAGCAAATTACCACAAACTTGCAGTGAGCTGTTATCATACCACTGCACTCCAGCCTGAGCGACACAGTGAGACCCTGTCTCAAAAAAAAAAAAAAAAAAGAAAAAGAAAAGAAAAGAAAAGGAATAAGAACATTGTTGCTCTTCAGGAAAGGGAAAACATCTGGGTCACACCACCACCACCAACAAAAAAGAGCTTAAGTGTCATTTGCCTTTGAGTAATTAACGTATTTCATTCATTCACCTTAAAAATCAGGCAGTAGGTACTGCAACAAATGTGCACCAAGAAAAG
Organism: Macaca nemestrina; assembly: GCF_043159975.1. NCBI lineage: Eukaryota > Metazoa > Chordata > Mammalia > Primates > Cercopithecidae > Macaca > Macaca nemestrina. The sequence continues at coordinate 110,273,524 of NC_092138.1, read as the reverse complement.
AACAGGCATTAGGGTATTAACCATTATGAAAATTAAAAAATAAAAATAAAGAATAAGATCCTTAATCACATTTGCAAATACTTTTTTTTTTTTTTTTTTGAGACATTGTCTCACTGTCAGCCAGGCCACAATGGCGCAATCTCGCCTCACTGCAACCTCTGCTTCCCGGTTCAAGCGATTCTCCCAACTCAGCCTCCCAAGCAGCTGGGACTACAGGTGTGTGCCACCATGCTTGGCTAATTTTTGTATTTTTTTTGGCTGGGCGCAGTGGCTCAAGCCTGTAATCCCAGCACGTTGGGAGGCCGAGGCCGGTGGATCACCTGAGGTCAGGAGTTCGAGACCAGCCTGGCCAACATGATGCAACCCCATCTCTACTAAAAATACAAAAATTAGCCAGGCATGGTGGCATGTGCCTGTGATCCCAGCTACTCAGGAGGCCGAGGGAAGATAATTGCTTGAACCAGGAGGCAGAGGTTGCAGTGAGCCAAGATCACGCCACTGCACCCCAGCCTGGGAGGGCAACAGAGCAAGACTCTGTCTTGAAAAATAAAAAATTAAAAATAAATGCCATTTTTGCATCACATCCTATTCAAGGGTACTGACATCATCATGACATCACCACGGATGTTGGCCTTGATCACCTGACTGAGGGGCATTGGTCAGGTTTCTCCACCAGACAGTCACTCTTCTCCCCCTTACCATACTCTACTCTTTGAAGGACGTCCCTATACACAGCCCACACCTAAGAAGTAGGGAGTTTTGCTCCACCTCCTTGCAGGGCTGAGTACCTACAGAAATTATTTGAAATTCTTCTTTGATTTTTTATTTACTTACTCTCTTTTTAATTTTTTTGAGACAGAGTCTTGCCCTGTTGCCCAGGCTGGACAGCAGTGGCGTGATCTTGGCTCACTGCAACCTCCGCCTCCCGGGTTCAAGTAATTCTCCTGCCTCAGCCTCCTGAGTAGCCAGGATTACAGGCGCCCGCCTCCACGCCCGGCTAATTTTTGTATTTTTAGTAGAGATGGGGTTTCACCACGTTGGCCAGGCTGGTTTGGAACTTCTGACCTCAGGTGATCTGCCCACCTTGGCTTCCCAAAGTGCTGGGATTACAGGTGTGAGTCACCACGCCAGGCCAATTTTTGTATTTTTAGTAGAGACGGGGTTTCATCATATTGGCCAGGATGGTCTCGATCTCTTGATCTCATGATCCACCTGCCTCAGCCTACCAAAGTGCTGGGATTACAGGCGTGAGCCACAGCGCCCAGTCTATCTATTTATTTGAGATGTAGTTTTGCTCTGTGTCCCAGGCTGGAGTGCAGTGTTGCAATCTCGGCTCACTGCAACCTCCACCTCCCAGGTTCAAGTGATTCTCCTGCCTCAGCCTCCAGAGTAGCTGGGACTACAGGCGTGTACCACCACGCCTAGCTAATTTTTTGTCTTTTTTTTTTTTTTTGAGACAGAGCCTTGCTCTGTCGCCCAGGTTAGAGTGCAATGGCCTGAGCCACCACACTTGGTCCCGAGATTATTTGGAATTCCTCTGCACAGATTTGTCTTTTGTCCCCCACTTACTTATTCAATCACTTAGCTATATAAGTGCAGACTTGTTCGATAAAACGTACAGGAGCCCATTGGTTTGGACTGAGCTCCTGCACCAGGACCAATAGACCAATCCAAAATGGAGTCCCTGATGCTGCAGCTCCAGGTCACCAGCCAAAACTAAGTTGTTTATCTGACCCTCCCTTCCAGAAATCAGGAGAGTGACAGATCAGATAAAAGCCAGATCCCTGCACAAGCCAGTTTTAGCCAGTATGATAAGGAAGTCCTTTTTGCTTTATTTAACCTTTACAAGGAAAGTAACTTTGAAATGATCAATCTGCTCTTTGTTCTCTGACCCTTCTTTCTTCAGCCCTTTTCTGTCTATAAAATTTCTGCCCAGCTCACGGGAACACTCATTCTATTTTATAGAATGAGATATCATCTGATTTTAGAGTAGCAAGTAGAATCCAATTAAGATCTTTAACTGGCCGGGCGCAGTGGCTCAAGCCTCTAATCCCAGCACTTTGGGAGGCCGAGACGGGCGGATCACGAGGTCAGGAGATCAAGACCATCCTGGCTAACACGGTGAAATCCCGTCTCTACTAAAAAATACAAAAAACTAGCCGGGTGAGGTGGCGGGCGCCTGTAGTCCCAGCTACTCCGGAGGCTGAGGCAGGAGAATGGCGTGAACCCAGGAGGCGGAGCTTGCAGTGAGCTGAGATCCGGCCACTGCACTCCAGCCTGGGTTACACAACTAGACTCAGTCTCAAAAAAAAAAAAAAAAAAGATCTTTAACTTTGGCTCCCACATGTAATCCCGGCACTTTGGGAGGCCAAGGCAAGACTGCTTGAGCTCAGGAGTTCAAGACCAGCCTGGGTAATACAGTGAGACTGTATCTCCACACACAAAAAATAAAAAATTAGCCAGGGGTGGTGGCGGGCATCTGTAGTTCCAACTACTTGGGAGGCTGAGGTGGGAGGATTGCTTAAGCCCGAGAGGGTGAGGCCGCATTGAGCCATGATTGGGCCACTGCACTGCAGTCTGGGTGACAGAACGAGACCCTGTCTCAAAAAACAAAAAGAAAAGAAAAGAAATGTTTTGTAATTTTGTCTTCTGGCCGACTTGTGGATGTTTATTTTATACCTTGGGTTATAATCCAATCCCACCTTATTTTGTTGCTCAAATTGTTTCAGCTTTGGTCACTGGGAGTTCCTGAGACCTTCTGACATACTCCTTTCACTGTGTGTTTTTTTTTGGCGGGGGGAGGTGGAGGGGATGGAATCTCACTCTGTCGCCAGGCTGGAGTGCAGTGGCAAGATCTCGGCTCCCTGCAACCTCTGCCTCCTGGGTTCAAGCAATTCTCGTGCCTCAGCCTCCCAAGTAGCTAAGATTACAGGCGCCTGCCACCATGCCTGGCTAATTTTTGTATTTTTAGTAGAGAAGGGGTTTCACCATGTTGGCCAGGTGGGTCTCGAATTCCTGATGTCAGGTAATCCGCCTTCCTCGGTCTCCCAAGGTGCTGGGATTACAGGCATGAGCCACTACGCCCGGCCCATTGTGGTTTTTGAGCAATTTGGTAAGTGGTAACATACATAAATGCCCACAAAACCACCACCACAATCCAGATGGTGAGCATATCCCTCACCGCCCAGAGTCCTCCCTCCCTTGATAATCCTTCCCTCCAGTTCTCCACTGCTCTTTGCAGCCCGTAACCCGTTTCCTGTCACCGTAGATGAGTCCGCATCACCTCTCTATATGGGACTATATAGTAAATACTCTTTATTGCCTGGTTTCTTTCACTCAGCATAGTAATTTCGCAATTCATCCCTTCAGTAGGTTCTGGATGTGACGAAGGGCGGTAGGACACTCAGGGAGAGACCCCGAGTGTGAGAGATGGGTAATTATCAGGTCAGCAGAAGTGGTAGAGCGGGGCCGGGGACTTGTGGAGTGGGCAGAGGCTGGCAGGACTCCTGGGTTCCCCACTGGCTGCCGAGGCAGGGCAGGTGAGAAAGATGGCAGGTTGGGTGGCTGTGTCTCCGCGGTGGGGGTCCCTGGGAGGCATGCCAGCTAGTTATCCCAGAGGCAGGTGTAAACCCAGCCCTGAAGTCTGGATAGGGCTGAGCTAAAGCCACGGGCTCGAACCTTCACGACACATGTGTGACAGAAACCAGGGGAGGGAAGAGGTGACCAAAGGTATGTGTACCATGCCCAGAGGGGACAGGACTTAACTTTTTTTTTTTTTTTTTTTTTTTGAGACAGAGTTTTGCTCTTGTTGTCTGGGCTGGAGTGCAATGGTGCGATCTCGGCTCACTGCAGCCTCTGCCTCCCGGGTTCAAGTGACCTGTCTCAGCCTCCCGAGTAGCTAAGATTACAGGCATGCACCACCACACCTGACTAATTTTGTATTTTTAGTAGAGATAGGGTTTCTCCATGTTGGTCAGGCTGGTCTCGAACTCTCGACCTCAGGTGATTCGCCCACCTCGGCCTCCAAAAGTGCTGGGATTACAGGCGTAAGCCACCGTGCCCGGCTTTTTCTTTTCTTTTTCTTTTTTTTTTTTTTTTTTAAGAGACTGAGTCTCACTCTGTTGCCCAGACTGGAGTACAGTGGCATGATCTTAGCTCACTGCAGCCTTGACCTCCTGGGCTCAAGCAATTCTCCCACCTCAGCCTCCCAAAGTGCTAGGATTACAGGCATGAGCCACTGCATCTGGCCCTGAAAATCCTTTTTTTTTTTTTTTTTTTTTGAGATAAAGTCTCTGTCACCCAGGCTGGAGTGCAGTGGCATGATCTTGGCTCACTGCAACATCTGCCTCCCGGGTTCAAGCGATTCTCCTGCCTCAGCCTCCCAAGTAGCTGGGATTACAGGTGCGTGCCACCATGCCCAGCTAATTTTTGTATTTTTAGTAGAGATGGGTTTCACCACGTTGGCCAGGCTGGTCTCGAACTCCTGACCTCAGGTGATTCGCCCGCTTTAGCCTCCCAAAGTGCTGGGATTATAGGCGTGAGCCACGATGCCCGGCTTGGAACCTAATTCTTAAGAGGCAGGCTGCAGGCTGGGCGCGGTGGCTCACGCCTGTAATCCCAGCACTTTGGGAGGCCAAAACGGGCGGATCATGAGGTCAGGAGATCGAGACCATCCTGGCTAACACAGTGAAACCCCGTCTCTACTAAAAAATACAAAAAACTAGCTGGGTGAGGTGGCGGGCGCCTATAGTCCCAGCTACTCAGGAGGCTGAGGCGGGAGAATGGCGTGAACCCGGGAGGCGGAGCTTGCAGTGAGCTGAGATCCGGCCACTGCACTCCAGCCTAGGCGACAAAGCGAGACTCCGTCTCAAAAAAAAAAAAAAAAAGAGGCAGGCTGCAGAAGAGGCAAGGGCAAGGGAGATAGGGAAGTGTGTCCAGAGAGGCTGAAGGAAACCCAGGGACACTAAGGTCACACAGCTGCAGAGGGGCACATGTCCATGAGACTGGCCACTGGTTCAGACACCAAGTGCAGGTCACAGAAGTTATGGCCCGGAATGGGGCTTGTAGGCTGGCAGGATCCAGGTTCTGCCTGGATGGAGGTTCCCTTCTCTCCTGTGTGTGAGACCCCTGGGTCCTGGCCACCTGGCCAGGGAAGAGTATGGTTGCCTTAGTGTGTTCCCGTTGCCATAACAAATATCACAGGCTGGGTAATTTATAAAATAATAGAAGTGTTACAGCTCTTTTAGAATTTGTCCAGCAGGTTTTCCAGTTTTAACCCCAAAAAGAAAGAAAAGAAAGAAAAGAAAAGAAAAAAGAAAAGGGCTGGGCACGATGCCTCATACCTGTAATCCCAACACTTTGAGAGGCCAAGGTGGGCGGATCACTTGAGGTCAGGAGTTCGAGACCAGCTTGGCTGAAATGGTGAAACCCTGTCTCTACCAAAAAATACAAAAATGGCCGGGCGCGGTGGCTCACGCCTGTAATCCCTGCACTTTGGGAGGCCGAGGCGGGCGGATCACGAGGTCAGGAGATCGAGACCATCCTGGCTAACACGGTGAAACCCCGTCTCTACTAAAATACAAAAAAATTAGCCGGGCGCGGTGGCGGGCGCCTGTAGTCCCAGCTACTCGGGAGGCTGAGGCAGGAGAATGGCGTGAACCCGGGAGGCGGAGCTTGCAGTGAGCCGAGATGGTGCCACTGCACTCCAGCCTGGGCGACAGAGTGAAGACTCCGCCTCAAAAAAAAAAATGAGCCAGGCATGGCCGGGCACATGGCTCACACCTGTATTCCCAGCGCTTTGGGAGGCCGAGGAGGGTGGATCACGAGGTCAGGAGTTCAAGACCAGCCTGGCCAAGATGGCGAAACCCTGTCTCTACTAAAAATACAAAAAAACCAGCCTGGCTTGGTGGCAGGCACCTGTAATCCCAGCTACTCAGGAGGCTGAGGCAGAGATTTGCTTGAACCCAGGAGGCAGATGTTGCAGTAAGCCGAGATCACACCACTGCACTCCAGTCTGGGTGACAGAGAGAGACTCTGTCGCAGAAAAAGAAAAAAAAAAAAATGAGCCAGGTGTGGTGGTGCGTCCCTGTAATCCCAGCTACTGGGGAGTCTGAGGTAGAAGAATTGCTTGTACCCAGAGGCCGAGGTTACAGCGAGCTGAGATTGAGATTGCACTACTGTACTCCATCCTGGGCGAAGAAGTAAGACTTCGTTTCAAATAAAAATAAACATTAAAAAAAGAAAGAAAAGGAAATGAAAGGAAAAGAAATCTATTGCTCACAGCTCTGGAGGATGGGAAGTCCAAGATCTAGTCACCAGCAGGTTTGAGGTCTGGTATGGGCCTGTTTCTCACAGATGGTGCTGTCTAGGTGTCCTCACATGGCAGGAGAGATGGAAGGGCAAAAAGGACCTAGCTAGTTCTTTTAAGCCCTTTCGTAAGACACTAATCCCATTCAGGAGGGCAGAGCCCTCATGACTTAATCGCCTCCTAAAAGCCTCATCTGTTAATACGACTATGCTGAGTCTTGAGTTCCTACATATGAACACATACATTCAAACCACAGCAACAGCCACGCCTAGGATGGGACACTTTGCCCGTCCACCAGGCTGGAGGGGAAGAAGACTGTGCCCACCTGCTCAGCCCTCAGATGAGGAAGGGCTGGACTAGGATCAGGGCAAGGTCAGGGAGGAGACCACAAGCACAGGGAGGCAGAGGCAGAGGGAAGGGGTGAGACGCCGCAAGGCTGGGATAGAAGATGGGATTGGGACTGACCAGAGACAGGCTGGGGCTGAGACTGATAGGAACAGGGGCCTCACAGTCCAGGCTGGCTCGGTGCCCCCACTCCCATACGAGCCTCTGAGATTTGCTCAGACTTGGGCCTAGAGCTCCATCTAGCTCTGCCACAGCTGGCTGCTCAGCCCTGAGGTTCCCCTGGGCATTCAGCAGGGCTGTGCTCAGTGCTGCCCACAGACTGGAGGTCTCTGGTGGAGGGAATCAAGGAAGAGGCAGTGCAGGGACCAAGGGCAGTAAAGCAGAAGGAACACTGGACAGCAAGCCAAGCAGTGTCATGGCCAAGACAAAAGAAAAAGAACTTAGGCTGGGCACGGTGGCTCATGCCTGCAATCCCAGCATTTTGGGAGGCCAAGGCAGGCAGGTCATTTGAAGTCAGGAGTTTGAGACCAGCCTGGCCAACATGGTGAAACCCTGTCTTTACTAAAAATACAAAAATTAGCTGGCTGTGGTGGTGCACGCCTGTAGTCCCAGCTACTCGGGAGGCTGAGACAGGAGAATCACTTGAACCTGGGAGGCGGAGGTTGCAGTGAGCCGAGATTGCGCTGCTGTACTCCACCCTGGGCGACAGAGTGAGACTCTGTCTCAAAAAAAAAAAGAGAACTTTGTTAAATATTTTGGCTGAGGGGTTGGTCACTGAATTTCCTTTCTATATTTGGCAAGAGATGAATCCTCTCGTGCTGGGGTGGAGCAGCCCCCAGGTAGGCCCTCCCAGGCACCAGCTTCACTAGTTTCCAGCCTCTCCCCACTCATTTTTCCATTTAATCCCGATAGGAATCATTATTCCTATTTTATAGGTGGGGAAACTGAGACTGGAGAAGGTAAGAAGGAAGCTGATGGTTCTCTCACCAAACCCCACCCCTGGACTTATTTTTGTGAGACAGGGTCTTGCTTTGTGGCCCAGGCTGGAGTACAGTGTTATGATCACAGGTTCACTGCAGTCTTCAACTCCTACAGTCAAGCCGTCCTCCCGCCTCAGCCTCCCAGTAGCTGGGACCACAGACATTTGCTACCACACCCAGCTAATTTTTCTATTTTTTGTAGAGGCAGGGTCTCTTGCCTAAGGCGGTCTCAAACTTCTGTCCTCAAGCGATCCTCCCAAAATGCTGGGATTACAGGCGTAAGCCACCATGCCCTGTGTCACCTCCGCAGCTTAAGCACGTGCAACAGGTTGCTCTGTAAGCTGCTCACATTTGATGAGGCTGCGAGGCCACACCAGCAAAGCCAGGTGGCTGGGGATGCTGACCTAGCAGAGCCTCGCTCTCCCCGCCCCAGGCCAGCCCCTCCTGCTGCTAAGCCCAGCAGGCCAAACTCGGTCCCGCCCCCGTCAAGTGCCTCGGTCTTCCCTGAGCCTGAACACATCATGTACATTTTGATGGAGTTAGAATCCGGAAAATCAAGAGTGTGGAAGATCAGGAGCAACTAATGTAAGCAGGAGAAGGATGAAGCTGGATTCCGTCTAGCAAGCAGGAGCGTGAGAGTGGCGCTCGGAGAAGGCACTGATAAGGGATAGAGTAGGGCACAGAATATGGGGGCTCACCCTCAACCACTTCTAAACACTCTAAGCTCGAGCAGGCCTTGAACTCCTGGTCTGTAAAGTGGCTGATGGAAGTGGCTGGAGCAAAACCCATATGGGCGAATGTCCCTGCAGCTGCCTCAGTTTCCCCATCTGTAAAACGGGGCTGGGGACCCGCAGCTCTCATGGGACTGGTGACCCGCTCGCGGGTGCTCGCCCTGCATTCCAGACAGCACCTACAACTCCAGACTCACTCGGGGCGGGTCGAGGTGGGCTCCAAAGTCCCTTCCAAGCCGACATCCCGATTCCCCTTCCCGGGAAGGCACCCCCAGAAAAGCAAAGGTCGCTCCAGCAGCCTCCTCGGGTTACCCGCTTTCCCGAAGCCGTGGCCCTCGCCTTCCGCTCTCGTCTTCACCGGCATACTCAAGTCCCCGCTGGGGACTGACACTGCGGGCTCGGTCGCCGCAAGGACTGGGAGGAAGATGGAAGATGCGGGGCGAAAGCGGGGCGAGAAGAGTGGGACACTGCAGAGCAGCAGGGCGGGGACTCGGAGCTCCTCCCCCGCCCCGCTCCCGGCCCCCGGCCCCGCTCCCGGCCCCCGGCCCCGCTCCCGGCGCCCCGCCCCGCTCCCGGCCCCCCGCCCCGCTCCCGGCCCCCCGCCCCGCTCTGCGAGTCCCGCCCAGGGCCCCGCCCACTTCACGAGTCCCGCCCCTCTCCCGGGCCCCGGGCGGGGCCATCCCGGGGCTGTCCGCGGAGACGCCTATGCGGTGGAGGCTTCGGGCGTCAACTAGCGCGGGCGAACACCAGCAGAGGGACCAGGCAGCCTGGCACCCCACTTTGCCATCCTGTCCTTGGAAACCTCGGGGTCTGCGGGCCGGCCGCTCCGCGTGGGCGAAATCAGAAACACGTGGTTTTCGAGGCCCCCTCGGGCTCAGGAAAATTTTATGGTTCGGGTCACAGTAGGAAGCGGACAATGAGGCGGGAGGGCAGAGAGAACCGCAGCATCACCGCGCAACTTGGGCCGTGTCGTTTCTGGGGTCTTCGGTAGCTGGAAGCCGCAACCCCTGTCGTCTCGAAGGGCTCGATTTGTTTCGAATGGGCGCTTGCAGGAGAAGTGGCCAGGCACGTATTACAGACTACCACGCCGCCCCTTAGGCGGTCAAGCGGGGCGAGCAGGCGGTGGCCTCTCGGCAGTCGGCCTGTCACCACCCCGGGACCTTTGGAGGCGGAACCATAGAGCGGTCTGCAAACGTTCCCGAGCGTGCCTCTGCGGCTCTGGCGGGTGTTTCGAACCTGGACGCCGGGCACACGCCCAGTCCCGAGAGCGCTGAGGGTCCCCTTAGCGTCGCCGTCACCCCGGGCAACCCGCAGGGCGCCCGAGTCCTGGCCCTTTAAGCAGCGCGGGCGCCTCGGCGTCTTGGTTTCGCGCGCCCGCCCGCGGCGCCGGCAGAGCGAACATGGCCCCGGCTACGCGGGTGGTGCGGGCGCTGTGGACTGGCGGGTGCGCCTTGGCCTGGAGGCTGGGCGGCCGCCCCCAGCCGCTGCTCCCCACGCAGAGCCGTGCTGGCTTCGCGGGGGCGGCAGGCGGCCAGGGCCCCGCGGCTGCCGCTCGTAAGGGGAGCCCGCGGCTGCTAGGGGCAGCGGCGCTGGCCCTGGGGGGAGCCCTGGGGCTGTACCACACTGCGCGGTGGCACCTGCGCGCCCAGGACCTCCACGCGGAGCGCTCAGCCGTGCAGGTAAGGCCTGGTCCGGCCGGGGATGGGGATGCTGATCAGCGCCGAACTCGGGACTCCTGGGAACCCGTGGGGTCAGGAGTTGCCTCTGCCTGCTTGTGACCTTGGGCGAGTGACTTGGTCTGAAGTCTCCGAACCCTCAGTGTTCTCTTCTGTAAAATAGGGGCACTCCTGATGCCTACTACCTGGAATTGTTCGAGTTCTCATAAAATCGTTCTTCTACCGTGTTTTTTTGTTTATTTATTTATTTTGAGACAGGGTCTCTCAATATCGCCCAGGCTGGAGTGCAGTGGTGCGATTGCGACTCGCTGCAGCCTCTGCCTCCCGGGTTCAAGGGATCCTCCTGCCTCAGCCTCCGGAGTAGCTGGGACTATAGGCTCACCCCACTGCGCCCTGCTAATTTTTGTATTTTTTGTAGAGACAGGGTTTCACCATGTTGCCCAGGCTGGTCGGTCTCAAGCGATCCGCCCACCTTGGCCTCTGAAAGTGCTGGGATTACAGGTGTGAGCCACTGCGCCCCAGCCTCTACCATGTTTTAAGAAGACTTTTTTTTTTTTTTTTTTTTTTTTGGAGACGGAGTGCTCTGTTGCCCTCGCTGGAGTGCAATGGCACTATCTCGGTTCACCGCAACCTCCGCCTCTTGGGTTGAAGCGATTCTCCTGCCTCAGCCTCCCCAGTAGCTGGGATTACAGGCACCTGCCACCACGCCCGGCTAATTTTTGTGTTTTTAGTAGAGACGGGGTCTCATCATGTTGGCCAAGCTGGTCTCGAATTCCTGATCTCAAATGAGCCACCCACCTCGGGCTCCCAAAGTGCTGGGATTACGGTGTGAGCCACGGAGCCCGGCCTCTACTGTGTTTTAAGGAGACTTTTTTGACTAAGAGATGGGAGATCACAGGAAAGGGAAAGCCTTTTTCACTTTTTTTTTTTTTTTTTTTTTGAGACAGAGCCTCGCTCTGTCGCCCAGGCTGGAGTGCAGTGGCTGGATCTCAGCTCACTGCAAGCTCCGCCTCCTGGGTTCACGCCATTCTCCTGCCTCAGCCTCCCGAGTATCTGGGACTACAGGCGCCCGCCACCACGCCCGGCTAGTTTTTTTGGATTTTTTTAGTAGAGACGGGGTTTCACCGTGTTAGCCAGGATGGTCTCGATCTCCTGACGTCGTGATCCGCCCGTCTCGGCCTCCCAAAGTGCTGGGATTACAGGCTTGAGCCACCGCGCCCGGCGCCTTTTTCACTTTCTAAACGTTCGTCATCCTCTCTCCCCACTGCCCCCAAATCCTAAGGCTGTGTATTTATTTAGTAGTAGTAGTGGTGGCACTTTTATGGAACTGATGACTTAGATTCCAGGCTGAAACAGAAAGAGGCAGGAAGGTGTCCCCCCACCAAGTGGTGGCCCAGCTGCCTTGCCACACTTTATACCTACCCCACACCTTCCAACTCTTCTCTGCTTGACCCCCCACCACCCTCCCACAGATGCTTTTTTGCTGGACCAGAGGGAACAGAGGTAGGTGAAAGGGGCATGGAGTACCCCGTGTCTCCCTTCCTGTCTCCACGGTCCAGCTTCCCCTCTGAACACAGGGAGGTGGTCTATGATTGTGGCTTTCCGGCATGAAGGTGCAGCAGGCTCCCCTGGGGGCTTTCCTGACCACAGCCCAGATACCACCCTCCCCTTCGGAGATTTGAGATAGACTGAGGCTGGACGATTGCATGAACCCAGGAGTTAAAGGCTGCAGTGAGCTGTGATCAAGCTACTGCACTCCAGCCTGCATGGCAGAGTGAGACTCTGTCTCCAGAGAAAAAAACAAAAACGAGGTTGGAGGTAGACCCCACTGGTAAACACCAGCCTGGGTGGTAGCCAGCTCTGGCCCCCAGAGGTCCCTGGGGTTAGAGGAGTGGGAGTGGGCAAAGCCAAGTTGAAACAGTTGTTCTGTGTCTGTGGGAGCAGGCTGTATACCCTGGGGCTGTCTGGTGTCCCCTTGGGACTGGAGCGAGAAAAGAGAGGTCTGTCCAGTATGGGACAGAGACTGGAAGATTCCTCCTACACAACCTCACAGCAAAGGGTGGGACTCCTGCCTGGGGACCGTGCCGGCCGGGGGCTTAAACCAGGGCTGCCGTCCGGTGCCTCCCTTCCCCCTACCACTCCCTCCCATCCCTAGTTCCTCTTCCCGATGTTCTAGCGTTGTCTCAGAAGACGCCTCTGGAAAACATGCTTGCTTGGGAGCAGGGTCTGTACCTGGGGGTGCCAGGTCTAGAAGCCCCTTCCATCTGCTGCCCACAGCTCTCCCTGTCCAGCCGCCTGCAGCTGACCCTGTACCAGTACAAGACGTGTCCCTTCTGCAGCAAGGTCCGAGCCTTCCTCGACTTCCACGCCCTGCCCTACCAGGTGGTGGAGGTGAACCCCGTGCTCAGGGCTGAGATCAAGTTCTCCTCGTACAGAAAGGTGCCCATCCTGGTGGCCCAGGAAGGAGAAAGCTCGGTGAGCCCCAGGAAACCCCATGCATCCTTCCTCCTATCCTGGATCGTCCTGGAGCACCCGCTCGCCTGGCCCGGCGCTGCAGCTTGGGAAGGAACTTGGGATCTTTGTGCCTCTAAGGACTATGGGGGAAGTAGCTGCATACAGTAGATGCTCAGTAAATGTAGGCTCTTTCCTTCCCTACCAAAACCAAACACCTTTGGGTCTCAGAGAGGCAGAACACCACAGCTGAACAACGTAGATTCTGAAATGAGCGATCTGGGTTTGAGGTGTGATTCACCCACTCACTAGTTGTGTGACTTGGGGCAAGTCACTTATCCTCTCTGGGCTTGCTTGCTTCATGAGTCAACAAGGGGCCATATTCTGGCTTGCAGGCACAGCAGATATGAAATGCCTGACACAGTGCTTGGGGTCTAGTATGTAGCTTCCAGAACCCACCCTACCCCTCTACCTGGGAGGCCAGATGGGTGAGTGGGCTGGGGCTTAGACCCCACGGCTTTCCCACACCTTCCTCCCCATTAGGATGGGTGCCCTGAGGGCAGGGTGGGGAGGACTCTGGGCATGTCCTCAGGAATGGATAAACCATGTCCTCAGGTGGTGGTGGTAAGGAACCCCCGGGGACTCCCAGTGGCTGGGTTGTAATCTCTGATTAAACCACCGTTTTCTCTTCCAGCAACAACTGAATGACTCCTCTGTCATCATCAGCGCCCTCAAGACCTACCTGGTGTCGGGGTAAGGAGCCCCTCGGAGACCAGGCGGCCATTGCTTTTGGTGGCTTCTTCCTCCGGGGAGGCCTCGCCCGAGTTCTCTTGTGGGAGCAGGTGGAGCTGCTGCTTAGATTTCCAGAGTACGCAGTGGCTCACACCTGTAATCTCAGCGCTTCGGGAGGCCGAGGCGGGCAGATCACCTGAGGTCAGGAGTTCCAGACCAGCCTGGCCAACATGGCAAAACCCCATCTCTACTAAAAATACAAAAATGAGCCAGGCATAGTGGCGAGTGCCTGTAGTCCCAGCTACTCAGGAGGCTGAGGCAGGAGAATCACTGGAACCCGGGAGGCAGAGGTTGCAGTGAGCCAGGATCGTGCCACTGCACTGCAGCCTGGGTGACAGAGCAAGACTCCGTCTCAAAAAAAAAAAAGATTTTCAGAGCAGCCCGTGGCCGTCTTCCTCCAAGCCCTCCACTTTGTCCTCTCCGCAGCTCTCTCTCTTGGGGAGGTAGCCCTGGCATCTCCTCCACATCCCTCTTACTGCAGGAGTGCGGAGAGCCTTTGTTTATCGGTCCTGGCTCCACTCTGGGGCTAGGGCAGCTGGGTGGGTCGGCCACAGGGGACGGGACAGGGAAGGAGTTGGGGTGAGACTGTGGCTCTCTCCGAAGGCAGCCCCTGGAAGAGATCATCACCTACTACCCAGCCATGAAGGCTGTGAATGACCAGGGCAAGGAGGTGACCGAGTTCGGCAATAAATACTGGCTCATGCTAAACGAGAAGGAGGCCCAGCAAGTGTACAGCGGGAAGGAGGCCAGGACGTGAGTGGGGCTGGGGCTGGCGGGGGAAGGTGGTGACCTCAGGGGTCTTCTATAGAGTAGGACCAAGCTGAGCAAGATGGCGTGAGTAGGGAGCAGCGTGGGAGACCAGCGGGGCTGGGGCCGGGCCATGCCGGATTTCAGCAGAGACCTTTCTGTGGCTGCGCGTGCTGGCTCACTCCTGTAATCCCAGCATGTTGGGAGGCCGAGGCGGGCAGATCACCTGAGGTCAGGAGTTCGAGACCAGCCTGGCGAACATGGCAAAACCCCATCTCTACTAAAAATACAAAAATTAGCTAGGTGTGGAGGTGCACACCTGTAATCCCAGCTACTAGGGAGGCTGAGGCAGGAGAATCACTTGAACCCAGGAGGCGGAGGATGCAGTGAGCTGAGATCGTGCCATTGCACTCCAGCCTGGGCGACAGAGCAAGACTTTGTCTCAAAAAAAAAAAAAAAAAAAAAGCCAGGCGCGGTGGCTCAAGCCTGTAATCCCAGCACTTTGGGAGGCCGAGGCAGGCAGATCACGAGGTCAGGAGATCGAGACCATCCTGGCTAACAGGGTGAAACCCCATCTCTACTAAAAATACAAAAAACTAGCCAGGTGTGGTGGCGGCGCCTGTAGTCCCAGCTACTCGGGAGGCTGAGGCAGGAGAATGGCGGGAACCCGGGAGGCGGAGCTTGCAGTGAGCTGAGATCCGGCCACTGCACTCCAGCCTGGGTGACAGAGCCAGACTCCGTCTCAAAAAAAAAAAGACCTTCCTGCTCAGGCTTCAGCTTCCCACCTGTGCAGTGGGTATGTTCTAGGGAACGCAGCCTGCTCCCAACACAGCCCAGGTCCTGGCTTAGGAAGTTCCTCCCGTGCCCGCAGGGAGGAGATGAAGTGGCGGCAGTGGGCAGACGACTGGCTGGTCCACCTGATCTCCCCCAATGTGTACCGTACACCCACCGAGGCTCTGGCATCCTTTGACTACATTGTCCGCGAGGGCAAGTTCGGAGCCGTGGAGGGAGCCGTGGCCAAGTACATGGGTGCAGCGGCCATGTACCTCATCAGCAAGCGACTCAAGAGCAGGCAAGTGTGTGTGCACATCCGGGGCCTGCTGTCCCTGAGCCTCCGGTGCCACGAGCAGTGGTGATCCCATCACACCCCTCAGGAGACCAGCGGGAGGCTGAGGCCTGGGCAGGTGGGAAAGCGTTATGGATTACGGGTCCCTTGGCCAAGCTGCGACTTGGACCCAGAGCTCCTGCTCACCTCCCTGGGGGCAGCAGGGCCGGCCTTGAAGCCAGAAGCCTGGGACCTGACTGGCACCTTCTCTGTGGCTTTCTCCCTGGCCTGGTCTCTTGCCCTTGCCACAGCCTCCCCATCTGGGACAGATGCTCCCTGAGGCATCTGCAGATGTGATGCTGTCACCTGGGGTGTTGCCCTGGCTTCCACGCCTCCCCCCTGCTCCCCAGAGGAGACCCCTCTTCCCTGCTGGGCTGGGAGTGGGGGCTCTCCTGAGGGGCTTTTCCCTTCCCCGCCCAGGCACCGCCTCCAGGACAACGTGCGCGAGGACCTCTACGAGGCTGCCGACAAGTGGGTGGCTGCTGTGGGCAAGGACCGGCCCTTCATGGGGGGCCAGAAGCCGAATCTCGCTGATTTGGTGAGTGTGGTGGTGGCAGGTGGTGCCTGGACCAAGGGTTCTGTCCTCAGAGTGGGGGAGGTTTGTAAGGGAAAGCCCGGGCAGTGCCTGCATCGTGCCAGAGGAGCCTGCCTCTCTCTGCCATCACAGACAGAAACTCGCCTCGAAGTGGCTCCAGGAGAGAAACCGATGACCAGGAACCGCCTTGGTTCACATAACTGACAAGTTCAGGGAACGGGCTGGCTTCAGGCCCTGCTGGATCCAGAGGCCCAGGTGGTGGTAACAGGGCCCGGGCTCTACCTGTCGCCGTCAACACGGCCCTCCCTGGAGTGCGCTTCGGCCCCAGGCGGGCTGGGTCCGGTGCTCCAGGCTTCTCCCAGCAAAACCCAGTGAAATGGCATCTCACTGGCCTGGCTTCGCTGCCCTTTTTCCTTTTTTTTTTGTTTTTGAGACCAAGTCTTATGCTGTCACCCAGGATGGAGTGCAGTGGTGCAATCTCAGCTCACTGCAACCTCCACCTCCCAGGTTCAAGCAATTCTCCTGCCTCAGCCTCCCGAGTAGCTGAGATTACAGGCCTGTGCCACCATGCCTGGCTAATTTTTGCATTTTTAGTAGAGACAGGGTTTCAATATGTTGCCCAGGCTGGTCTCGAACTCCGACCTCAGGTGATCCACCCACTTCGACCTCCCAAAGTGCTGGGACTGCAGGCGTGAGCCACCGTGCCTGGCCCACTGCTCATTTTTAAAACTGTCCTGCCCCTGGGTGACCTGGGTCTTGAAACTGGGTGGTGGGGTCTCTTCTCCCCAGTCTCAGGACCTGAGAAGGGGGGAGGGCATTTATCCCAAGGAAACTTGCTGGTGGGGATCTGTGGCCCAGAAAAGGGGGTACAGGCGTGAAGCAGGCGAGACCTGCAGCCATCCCACATGCTTTGTTCAAACCCTCACCTGTGCTGTTGGCCCTTGAGTAGGTCACGAGCTCCAAGCGGGGAGGGGATGGGAGCTGGGCACACAGCTGGCAGGGAGTGAAGGAGGTCTGGATGCCTGTCAAACCAGCCTTTCTGTTTCACGCCCCAGGCAGTGTATGGCGTGCTGCGCGTGATGGAGGGGCTGGATGCCTTCGATGACCTGATGCAGCACACGCATATCCAGCCCTGGTACCTGCGGGTGGAGAGGGCCATCACCGAGGCCTCCCCAGCGCACTGAATGTCCCCGCCCAGAACGGGAAAGGCAGCGGAAGACGCCAGCTGCCAGGGCCTGGCGATGCTGGCGGGGGCAGCATCATTCTGCCCCTTGTCTACCCACCCCCACCAGCCCTCTTGCTCCTAACACAGGGCACCTGCTGGGGCCCAGGGATGCTAGGGACGAGTTCCAGCCCTGCGCCTGCCCTGGGGCGACCCCTCCGTGTCCCTGCCTCCCTGCTCTGCCGCCCCTCTCCCAGAGCCTCAGTGGCTGTCCCGTGGCTACATCCTGTGGGTGGGGGGTCATCGACAGGACAGCAGGACGGTTCGTTCTCGGTGGAATCCCATCCCTGGGTTCCCCTAGTTCCCACTCTTCCCAAGCCTCCCGGGATGGGGACATGTTTGCAATAAAGGAAAGGTTTGTGGCGCCTGTCGCGGCAGGCATCTCGTGGAGCTGTGTGTGACTGAGTGCTGCGTGGGGCTGGCGGTCAAGGGAGGCATCAGGCTTGGGCTATGCCAGCCCTGGTGGTAACTAACCACCGGCCTGGTGCTTCCCAGGTGGCAGGCATGGTATGGCTCCGCAGACTTTGTATGCCATGGTCCCCAGGATACCACTCAGGGCACACAGCCGGGCCATGGAGCCCAGCAGCCAGCGTGCAGGTCGGGGCCTGCCTACCCACGGTGGGACTCTGCGGTGGGGTCCCTCTTCAAGCCTCAGTTTCTTCGTCTGTCCCTGCCTTGTGGGGGAGTTCAGTGATAGGAGCAGGTCCAGTGCACAGAGCAGGGGCACCCGGTCCAGGGCACCGGGCTGTTCAGACCCCTGCTCTACAGACAGGACCAAGCCCTCTCAGATGGCTGCCCCGGGCTTCAGCGCCAGGCTGGGCCAGCCTTTATGGAAATAGAGACTCTGCCTTCCAGGGTGAATGTGGGTTGCAGGTGGGACCCCCTTTCCTGCACAGAGCACCCAGGATGGGGCTCCCCAGTTCCCTGACTTAACTGAGGTGGGCTGGCCTGCCAGGGGCCCTCCAGAGGCCAGTGAGCCCAACTCCACCCACTGGGTCCTTCCGATTGGGGGGACTGGACAGCGTCCTCATACCCTCTTGAGAAACTTTTTTTTTTGAGACAGGGTCTCGCTCTGTCACCCAGGCTGGGATGCAGTGGCGCAGTCATAGCTCACTGCAACCTCAACCTCCCAGGTTCAAGTGATCCACCTCACCCTCCAAGTAGCTGGAACCACAGGTGCGCACCAACACGCCCAGCTAATTTTTTATATTTTATAGATCCTGGGTTTTGCCGTGTTACCCAGGCTGACCTTGCACTCTAGGGCTCAAGGGAACTGCCCACCTCAGCCCCCCGAAGTGCTGGGATTACAGGCGTGAGCCCCCATGCCCAGCCAGGAAACTTTTTTAAGTTTTATTTTATTAGTATTTTAAAAACAAAATAACTCAAGTTTCCCATAAAAGCGAACATTTGAGTAAGGTAGAAGTGAGCGCTCGAGACAGCCAGTGTGACATTTGGAAGCAGGTGGCTGTGTGGCTGGTGACCTCGGTTTTTCCCACGGGGCTGGTCTGCCACCGGCTCTGTTCTCATCCCCATCCTGGGCGTCTCCCTGTCAACATATGTCACACTGACTTGTTCTCACGGCTACATAGTGCCCTGCTGCCTGGCTGCACCACAGTCCATCAGCCAGCCCCCACCGTGTGCCCTCTGTGGGTGTTAACTCCAGGTACTTGGGCTGCAGGGGAGAGGAGGCGGCCAGGCCTGAGGCTGTACCCGTCTGTGGCCTTAGGAGTCACAGCAGCCGCCTCTGAGAGGCCAGCAGGTGTCAGGGCACCCAGAGCCACCACTGTGTCCAGAACAGCATTTCCACGTCATTGGCCAGGCCTAAAGTCCTGAGGGGCCTTTGCTCCAGGGACCCAGGGTGTCTCCCTCAGCAGGGCAGGAACTAGGCCAGGAACACCATGGGGCACTGAGGGAGGACCCTCCCTCTATCCCTGCACCCCTCCATCCCTGCACTCCTCCATCCCTCCATCCCTGAACCCCTCCATCCCTCCATCCCTGTACCCCTGCATCCCTCCATCCCTACACCCCTCCATCCCTGAACCCCTCCATCCCTGAACCCCTCCATCCTTCCATCCCTGCATCCCTCCATCCCTGTACCCCTCCATCCCTCCATCCCTGCACCCCTCCATCCCTACACCCCTCCATCCCTGAACCCCTCCATCCTTCCATCCCTGCATCCCTCCATCCCTACACCCCTCCATCCCTGAACCCCTCCATCCTTCCATCCCTGCATCCCTCCATCCCTGTACCCCTCCATCCCTGTACCCCTGCATCCCTCCATCCCTACACCCCTCCATCCCTACACCCCTCCATCCCTGAACCCCTCCATCCCTGAACCCCTCCATCCTTCCATCCCTGCATCCCTCCATCCCTCCATCCCTGTACCCCTCCATCCTTCCATCCCTGCACTCCTCCATCCCTCCATCCCTGTACCCCTCCATCCCTGTACCCCTGCATCCCTCCATCCCTACACCCCTCCATCCCTGAACCCCTCCATCCCTGAACCCCTCCATCCTTCCATCCCTGCATCCCTCCATCCCTCCATCCCTGTACCCCTCCATCCTTCCATCCCTGCACTCCTCCATCCCTCCATCCCTGAACCCCTCCATTCCTGTACCCCTGCATCCCTCCATCCCTACACCCCTCCATCCCTGAACCCCTCCATCCCTGAACCCCTCCATCCTTCCATCCCTGCATCCCTGCATCCCTCCATCCCTGTACCCCTCCATCCCTCTATCCCTGAACCCCTCCATCCCTCCATCCCTGAACCCCTCCATCCCTGTACCCCTGCATCCCTCCATCCCTACACCCCTCCATCCCTGAACCCCTCCATCCCTGAACCCCTCCATCCTTCCATCCCTGCATCCCTCCATCCCTCCATCCCTGTACCCCTCCATCCTTCCATCCCTGCATCCCTCCATCCCTCCCTCCCTGTACCCCTCCATCCCTCCATCCCTGCACCCCTCCATCCCTACACCCCTCCATCCCTGAACCCCTCCATCCTTCCATCCCTGCATCCCTCCATCCCTGCACCCCTCCATTTCTCCATCTCCACACCCTTCCTTTGCTGTACCCCTCCATTCTCCATCCCTGCACCCCTCCATCCCCCATCCCTGTACCCTTACGTCCTCCATCCCTCGATCCCTGCATTCCTCCATCGCACATCCCTCCATGCCTCTGTTCTCTGCATCCCTCCACCGCAGTATCCCTGCACCTCTTCATCCCCCCATTCCTGCATCCCTCTATTTTTCCATCCCTCCATTCCTGTATCCCTGTACCCTCCATCCTCCATCCCAGCATCCCTCCATCCCTGCTCCCCACTCTCACTTCCCTTCCCTTCCCTTCACACACAGGCTTTTCCTGCCATCCTCACACCCTGCCCAGGGTTACCTGATACCTTTCCAGCTGCACACGGAGGCTGACTCACCTCTCTCTTTCTCAGTCCCAAAGTCCCGAAAGAGAGCATCTGATGTGGCCAGCTCATGACAAGGCGTCCACCTTCTGTCCATGACACGGAGGCCGGGGGAGGATCTCACTGCTGAGGACCCCACCGTGTGCTCCCAGACCTTTTGAATGTTCCTCCTGCTCAGCCCAGTGACTGCGGGCTGTGGCTCCTCCCTTCAGCCTCCCCTCGAGGTCCTGGTCTTACTTAGGAGGCCCCGGATGTAGATCCGGCCCCAGCCACCAGGCATTGCCCCTTTTCCTGGCTCCACACACTCAGGAATGAAGTTTCCTTCTGTTTCTCCTCTTGCAGAAGGAGATCTGGTTGGCAGCTAAACCGCGCTGGGAACAGGGGCCTGAGTCCTGGACCAGGGCTCTTTCCCCGGGGCCGCTGCAGTTGGGGAGGAGCCTACATCCTCCTCCCCCGAGTGCTCACCTTGATGAAAGGGTCCAGGACTGTGCTAACCAGACCTGACAGGCTGGAGAATGGCCAGTCAGACTGAGGCCACCGCGGGACACCACTTAGGCCCAACTTCTCCCCGCGAGTATCTCTCTCCCTAGAGGTAACAACTCTGCCTCAGTTTCCCCAATGTTTCTCCGTCACACCTCTTGGCGTGTTTTTCCATAGCCACCAGAGGGCGCCAGAGCCCCGCCAAGCCGCGTAGGAGATGGAAACAAGGCCTGCTGCTGCCACCTCGCGGCCAATTCCAGGAATGAATCTCGGCACCCTCATTACCCAGCGACTCTGTCCATCTGTATGAAAATGGGCTTAGCTGTAACGGTCCGAAGATGAGTGGCTAGGAAGAAACATACCTCTTGAGGATGGGGACAGTGGCTCATCCCTGTAAGCCCGGCACTTCAGGAGGCTGAGGTGGGAGGGTCACCTGAGCCCAGGAGTTTGAGGCTGCAGTGAGGTATGACTGCCCCACTGCACTCCAGCCTGAGAAACAAAGTGAGACCCTCTCAAAAAAAAAAAAAAAAAAAAAGAAGAAGGAAGGAGAAGGAGAAGGAGAAAGAAGAAGAAAGAAGAAATGCCTCTTCTTAGGAATGGGCTCCAAGCCAGGATTCCATGCCCCATTAGTGCCATCCTCAGGTCACAGCATGGTCTCTGTGGTCTGTTTTTCTCTCTTTGTTTAAAAAATAGAGGCCATGGCCGGGCGCGGTGGCTCAAGCCTGTAATCCCAGCACTTTGGGAGGCCGAGACGGGCGGATCACGAGGTCAGGAGATCGAGACCATCCTGGCTAATATGGTGAAACCCCGTCTCTACTAAAAAAATACAAAAAACTAGCCGGGCGAGGTGGTGGGCGCCTGTAGTCCCAGCTACTCGGGAGGCTGAGGCAGGAGAATGGCGTAAACCCGGGAGGCGGAGCTTGCAGTGAGCTGAGATCCGGCCACTGCACTCCAGCCTGGGCGACAAAGCGAGACTCCGTCTCAAAAAAAAAAAAAAAAAAAAAATAGAGGCCAAGAAAAAAAAAAAAAAGAGGCCAGGGAGGTTGCAGTGAGCCAAGATTGTACCACTGCACTCCAGTCTGGGCAACAGAGCAAGACTCCATCTCAAAATAAATAAATAAATAAATAAATAAATAAATAAATAAAGGCCAGAAGCGGTGGTTCATGCCTGTAATCCCAGCACTTTGGGAGCTGAGGCGGGTGGATCACTTGAGGTCAGGAGTTTGAGAGCAGCCTAGCCAACATGGCGAAACCCTGTGTCTACTAAAAATACAAAAATTAGCCAGGTGTGGTGGTGGATGCCTGTAATCCCAGCTACTCGGGAGACTGAGGCAGGAGAATCGCTTGAATCCGGGAGATGGAGGCTGCAGTGAGCCGAGATTGTGCCACTGTACTCCAGCCTGGGCGACAGAGGGATACTTCATCTCTAAACAAATAAATAATAAAAAATAGAGACAGGGCCGGGCGCGGTGGCTCAAGCCTGTAATCCCAGCACTTTGGGAGGCCGAGACGGGTGGATCACGAGGCCAGGAGATCGAGAGACAATCCCGGCTAACACGGTGAAACCCCGTCTCTACTAAAAAATACAAAAAAACTAGCCGGGCGAGGTGGCGGGCGCCTGTAGTCCCAGCTACTCGGGAGCCTGAGGCAGGAGAACGGCGTAAACCCGGGAGGCGGAGCTTGCAGTGAGCTGAGATCCGGCCACTGCACTCCAGCCTGGGCGACAGAGCAAGACTCCGTCTCAAAAAAAAAAAAAAAAAAAATAGAGACAGGTTCTTGTTATGTTGGCCAGGTTGGTCTTAACTTCCTGGCCTCAAGCAATCCTTCCTCCGTGGCCTCCCAAAGTGCTAGGATTACAGGTGTGAGCCACCATTCACCGTTCCCTGTGGTCTTGATGGCTTCAGAAGACCTGAGTTCAGGACCTGGCCACTGCCCACTGTGCCCTGGGGCAAGCCCCATCCCGACTGGGAAATGGCATCCGTAAACCTCCGATACGCAGAGGGCGTGCTTTTATGAAGCTGGTAGGGTCTGCTGTCTGTTCTCAGAACACACGCCCTGCTGTGTTCCCCACTGGCTCCAAGAGCTCAAGGTCAAGGACTCCAGGAAGTAAGAATGGAAAGAGTCCTGAGAACAGCAAGCTCCCTCCTCCCTGGGGAGAGTGAGCTCATGGGGAGGGTGCTGGTTTGCTTTTGTGTGTCTGTTCATTTTTTTTTTTTTTTTTAGACAGGGTCTTGCTCTGTTGTCCAGGCTGGAGTACAGGGGCAGGATCATGGCTCACTGCAGCCTTGAACTCCTAGGCTCAAGTGATCCACCCACCTCAGCCTCCTGAATAACTGGGACTATGGGCACGTGCCACCATGCCTGGAGAATTTTTTTTTAATGTTTTGAAGATATAGAGTCTCACTGTGTTGCCCAGGCTGGTCTCCAACTCATGGGCTCAAGTGATCCTCCGGCCTCAGCCTCCCAAGTAGCTAGGACCACAGGTGTGTGCCACCACGCTGGCTAACTTTTGTATTTTTTGTAGAGATGGGGTCTTACTATGTTGCCCAAGCTGGTCTCCAACTCCTGGGTTCAAGCGATCTGCCTGCCTTAGCCTCCCAAAGTGCTGGGATTACAGGAGTGAGCCACGGCTCCCAGCCATTTGTGGTGTTTGAAGTCACCAAGTGTGTGGTTATTGGTCACAGCTGCCCCAGGACACCAATACCTAGATTTAAGCCAGGTGTAGTCAGGGAAGAGCAACAGCGATGGGGCATGTGGTGACCTGGGAAGTCCCAGGGTTTCCAGTCCGTGCCAGTGTCCTCATCTGTAAGATGGGGTGGGAGGCTGGGCTCTTCAGTTCAGTTAAGGGTGCCCCGTACTGTCTAGCATGGGTGGGGCCCGCTCCACCAATCATCAGCCTCAACAGCTGCCATGGGAGATAACGGCTCCTCCTGGGCCACGGGGCTGTGCTGGTGGGTGATAGCAAATGACCAAGAGAGCCATGTCCTGTGGCTGTTCCCTGGCCAGCCCCTGAGTTCGGAGGAGCTGAGAGCAGGAGACCTAGGTTTATCTTGCCCTTTGGGGAACTGGGGCAGGCCTGGGGCCCTCCCTGGCCTCAGTTTACCCATCTGCAGGATGGAGGTTCTATCATAGCATGCCCTCCCTGCTGCCCCCTCCTGGCCAGCCCAGGCCATGCGGCCTGCTGCTGCTGCTGCTGCTGCTGTAGGGAGCAAGGTCCGCACCTGGGCGGGCTGGGCCCAGCACACCCGCCCCACCTGTTCCCACCCTTCCCCTACTTTCCAACGCACTCAGACCGGTGAAATCTGGACTAGGGCGGCACAGGGCGAGCCCCAGGTGAGAACAGGGCTTCCGTGTCAACAGAGCTGGTTTGAATCTGTTTCACATTGACCCTTTATGTGAACGAGAACAGTCGCTTCCCCCGCGAGCTGTCAGAAGGCGTCGTGCCTGTCTTGCTAGTGAGGAAACTGAGGCTCAGAGAGGCAGAAGATTTGCCCAAGATCACACCGCCGGGACCCAGGATTCAAGCGCAGGCCTGCCCCATGTTTCCCAGGCTCTCTGTGGCCTCCTGGCTGCAAGGAGGCAGCCAGGGACCAGGTGCCACCCTTCTGAGGTGAGGCAGAGTGCCCGTCCCTTGGGCACGTCTAACTTGGTGAAGGTCCCACGGGTGGGTTGTGGCATGATTCCAGCTTGCAGGGTCTGGTGTGGGCAGCAGCTCTCTGCCTTCCCCCCAGTTCCTGGTGGGCAGCCCCAGCAGAGCCCACCCCAGCTTCACTCCCCTACGTGCCGCCTGCCAGTTGGGGTCCGCTGCATCCTAGGTCCTGGGCAAGTCCCCTCCCCTCCTAAACCTTAGTTTCCTTGTCTGTGAAATGGGGACCTGGCGGCAGTGGCACTTCCTACACCTGCTGATTGCTAAGTAAAGTCCTGCGTGGGCAGTGCCCCCGCGAGGAGGACCCACCGGACCACACGGCTCAAGTGGCTCTGGATTTCCTCGCAGGTGCCTGAGATCCCAGGCCCGAGAGGATTAAGGCGGGATTACTGACTGAATGCCGGAGGAATTAGGGCAGCTGGGAGATGAAGCCGTTAGGCCCGGCTGCATCCCATTTCCTGCCTCGTTTCAAGTCAATGTTCCAACAGCGCTGCCTGGCTCGTCTTGCTCTCATCCAGTGGACAAGCACACAGGCTCAGAGAGGGGGCGTGACTTGCCCAAGGTCACTCAGCTTGGATGCTGTGGAACAGGGACACCCACTGTCCCAGTCTGTTTATGGGAAGCCGCTCTGCAGCTGTCCTGACCCACCACGTGCCCCACCGCTGTTGCCTTGACCCCTTGTTGCCTGGACCAGGGTGGCACAGCTCCAGGCTCTTGGGCCCCTCGCGGAGGACAGGAACCTGTGACTGTGTCCCCAAAGACCTGAGTGACTGAGGGGGCCCCACAGAGCTTGGGCTTCCTGGAGGACGAGGAGGGATCTGCCAGCCACCTGCACCACCCCGGCCCCAGCGCTCCCCTGGAGCTACCATGCCAGCCGGACTCAGGTGGGTCTGTAGGAGCACCGTGCCTCTAGTCAGACTTTGAGATGTGCCCCCTGCTCCCACCGTGCCCTCCCCTGCCCAGGACTCTGGTTGTAAACCCTGACTAAGGGGATTTTATCTCCACCAGGGGCCCAGTAGGTGGGAAGTGGCTTAAATAATGCAGGTTTATAATCTCACTAGAGGTCAGAGGAGTCTGAAATGGGCCTCATGGGGCTAAAATCAAGGTGTCTGCAGGGCCGTGTTCCTTCTGGAGGCTCCAGGGGAGGAAAGGGAGGATCCAGTCTGTGCCTTTCCAGCTTCTAGAGGATGCCTGCGTTCCTTGGTTCGTGGCCCCTTCCCCCACCTTCAAGACAGCAGCGGAGACCTGAGTCCTTCTCATGCCATCTCTCTGTTCTCTCTCCTGCCTCCTCCTCCACACTGGAGGACCCTTGTGATCACACTGGCCCCCCAGTGACCCAGGATAATCCATCTCCCTGTTTGAAGGTCAGCTGATTAGCAACCTTCATTCCATCTGCCTCCTTCATTCTCCCGGCCACGTAATGGGATTCACAGCTTCCAGGGATTAGGACACGGACATCTTGTGGTGGGGGCATAATTCTGTCGACAACACCAAGAAACACTTGGATGTTAAGCATTCACTGAACACTGTTCAGGCTCCAGGTGCTGGGAGCAGCAGTGAACAAAGCCAACAGACACCTCCACCCTCAAGTTCACGTTCATGGACGAGGGAACAGATGAAACCCAGCAATGAAAATAAGTAGTGTAATGACTTGAAAAGTGCAGGGGAGAAAGAGAAGACGGATGGAGAATGACACCTGGCCCCTTCTCTATTTCTTTTTTTTTTTTTTTCCACTCTTGTTTCCCAGGCTGGAGGGCAATGGTGCGATCTCAGCTCACTGCAACCTCCGCCTCCCGGCTTTGATGATTCTCCTGCCTCAGCCTCCCGAGTAGCTGGGATTATAGGTGTGCACCACCACGCCCAGCTAATTTTTTTTTTTTTTTTTAAAGTAGAGACAGGGTTTCGCCATGTTGGCCATGCTGGTCTTGAACTCCTGACCTCAGGCGATCCACCCGCCTCGGCCTCCCAAAGTGCTGGGATTACAGGCATGAGCCACCGTGCCTGGCCTCGCTTCTCTATTTCTAAGGTGACCCAAATTTCTTTACTGCTTTCTGGCAAATCCACCTCTGGCTGGGGGTAGGCTGGTGATTCAGGGCTTGAAGGCCACATGGGGACTTTTGTCTTCTGGTGAGAAAGGAAATACTAGAGGGTTTTTGCTTCCCTTTTTAAAAAATTCAGGTATGGCCAGGCTGAATTCTCCAAAATGATTGGCATTTTACCTTGTGCTAGCAGAGTCTGAGGAGTGTGGCTGCTCCCAGATTCTCATCAAACTACAGTGCTGACATCTTTAGTTCTAGTCCTTCTAGTGTGTACGCACTGGTATCTTATTAAATGCTTTTAACTGTTTTGGTAGAGATGGGGCCTTGCTGTATTGCATAGTCTGGTCTTGAACACCTGGCCTCAAGTGATCTCCAGCCTCACCCTCCTGAAGTGCTGGGATTACAGGTGTGAGCCACTGCTCTGGGCCTCATTCAATGTTTTGCTTGTCCCTGACAAGTAATGGAGTTAAGCTCTTTTTCACGTTTATTGGCCATTAAGTCATCTTGCTTTTGGAAATGCCAGTTGTTGGCTGGGCGCGGTGGCTCACTCCTGTAATCCCAGCACTTTGGGAGGCCGAGACGGGCGGATCACGAGGTCAGGAGATCGAGACCATCCTGGCTAGCACAGTGAAACCCTGTCTCTACTAAAAAATACAAAAAAATTAGCCGGGCGAGGTGGCGGGCGCCCGTAGTCCCAGCTACTCGGGAGGCTGAGGCAGGAGAATGGCGTGAACCTGGGAGGCGGAGCTTGCAGTGAGCTGAGATCCGGCCACTGTACTCCAGCCTGGGCGACAGAGCGAGACTCCGTCTCAAAAAAAAAAAAAAAAAAAAAAAAAGGAAATACCAGTTGTTAACTGGCTTGTCCTCTTCTTTTTGCGTTAAGACACTTAATACATGCTGGATACAGATCCTCTGTTAGATTACATGTACTGCAAAGATTTTCTCCTAGCCTGTGGCTTGTCTTTTTCGTTTTTTTTTTTTTTTTTTTTTTTTTTTGAGATGGAGTCTCGCTGTCACCCAGGTTCAGTGGCGTGATCTTGGCTCACTACAACCTCTGCCTCCCAGGTTCAAGCGATTCTCCTGCCTCAGACTCCCAAGTAGCTGGGATTACAAGTGAATACCACCACGCCTGGCTAATTTTTGTATTTTTAGTAGAGATGGGGTTTTGCCACGTTGGCCAGGCTGGTCTTGAACTCCCGACCTCAGGTGATGCGCCCACCTTGGTCTCCCAAAGTGCTGGGATTACAGGCGTGAACCACCGTGCCCGGCCAGCTTCTCTATTCATTGGAGGATTTGAGTGACATGAACAACTAAAGTTTTCTTTTTTTGAGACAGAGTCTTACTCTGTCACCCAGGCTGGAGTGCAGTGGTGTGATCTCAGCTCACCACAACCTCTGCCTCCTAGGTTCAAGCCATTCTCCTGCCTCAGCCTCCAGGGTAGCTGGGATTATAGGCACCTGTCACCACGCCTGGTTATCCACTTAGGTTTTTGAAGGGCCCCTCGGGCTTGGGGTGGAGAGTGAAGGGAAGCAGGGGGAAGTTTAGGTCTTGCAGTAGTCCAGGTGAGACATGACACTGCCTGTGACCGGTGGCAGGGGTGGAGGTTGGGAGAAGTGGCCAGAGAGCAGATCTATTTTGTGGGTGAGGCTGACGGTATTTGCTGGACTGCCCTGGAACCAGAGGGAAGTACAGAGTCAGGTTGACTACAAGGTGTTTGGCTTAAGTTCATAGAAGAAAGGAGTTGCCATTTGCTGGCATGAGGAAAATGGAGAAGCAGATTTTGGGAGGAAAATGAAGGGTTTGGCTTCTGACTCGCTGAACTGGATGTGCTGTTTAAGTGGATACGGATTTCACAGTTGTACTGATGAAGCTGGAATTGGTTCAAGTATAAAAGGAGGGTCATCTAAATATAGATATTGAAGGTAATCCTCAGTGAGATGAGGTTACTGAGAGGGTGTGGGGAGGCAGGAGCGGGGTGAGGCTGGGAGGGGCAGCTGGGGGGAGGGGAGAGAAGCCCAGCGATGTCCTTGGTGTCTCGGTGAAGACGGCACTTCTGGCGGAGGGACAGACACCCCCCGCCTGAGACAGGCTGAGGAACAACCCTACAGCAACTCAGGGCACTGGTGACTTTGTCAGAGCACCCCAAATCGAACAAACACCCACTAAAGAGGGAGTGCCTCTAAGAAGCCGAAAGGGGGCGCCACCCAGGCTCCAGAGGGGAAAACTTTGCACTCATTTTCTAACATGTCAACAGCCCTGGACCACACAGGGTCCGGGGTGTCAGAAAAATACTGGCTCTGTGATCAGCTTTGAAACAACTTTATTAGAAGGCTGCTTTAAATGACAACTTCCAACTTCCATTTCTTTCTTAATTTGCTTTTTGACGATTCCAGTTATAACTATATATGTTCATATATAACAATAATTTTTGCATTGATCTTTGCATCCTATTGAAGAGTGAAGATTTCCTCATCAGGTCATTCTGGTGGAATGGAAGTGCAACTGTGACGTCGCCAGTTGGCCAGCATTGTTAAGCAAGGGCGGCAGAAGGCTGGGAGGGAGGAAGCCAGCCCCCCACCCTCTCCTCCAGCCCCCGCCCACCACAGATTCACAGTGAGAGGCACCTCACTGCCTTGACATTCAGAAAGTGTGAAATAAAGAAACCCTCGCAGTGCAGGAAATAACTGGATTCCACCTTCAAGGTTATTGAGGTTCCTCCCTCTCTCTCCAGGCCCCTAGTCAAACCCTGAAATCCTAAGGCTTAGGGAAAGCCCTTCCCCAACCTGCCAAAGGAAAGGACCCAGGACTGCCTTCTGGCCGCTTTTCTGCCTTCAGTCCCATAAGGAATTTCTCTGGACAGACGTGATTGCGGCGGCCCAAGGTCCCCCTTCTTCTTCTCTTCCCACCCCACTGGGTGGGCTTGGAAAGGTACAGTCAACCATGAACATAAATATGAATAAAAAATGAACTTGAAAATGACAAGCTATTAATTAAACAAATCTATAAAAATAGTTAGGACATAACTCTGTTCAAATAAATACAAAATAAATAGGTTCCAAGCAGTGACACGAGTGGAATGTGAGGCTGGTCCCGCTGCGCCCCCGCTGGGGTTGGACAGGAACCCCCAGGGCGTCAGAACAGACTCTGAGCAGTCAGCCAAGCTCCCTGCTCCCTCGCCTTCCTCTGGAAGCACAGAAGTCGCTCATTTGTCTGGCTGGTCTTTCTGGACAAAACCCTTTTCCCAACAATGCATAATTAAGGCCTCCAACACCTTTTCCTTCCCTTGCCAGAACACGCCAACGCTCTGCCCTTCGCCCTCAAACACGGCGCTCCACTGCCCTCGTGCCACAGTGGGGACAGTGAGTTTGGTTCTGAGGTGGTGCCCATCCTGACGGGGCCTGGGCCGGCTCAGAGCACCATAAGCCCCAGCACTTGCCTTCTGTGCAGCCAGGCCAGGCAGCCCGAGCCCCATGCACTCCCATGCATGCCCAGGAGTCCCAGCCATCAGCAGGGCTCAGATGCCAGTAAGCGCCAAGGCCAGACCCTTTCCTCTTCCTTGCACAGCCAAGTTGGCGTCGATGCTTTAGGTTGGGAAGTCAGGCCTGGGAGGCCACGTGACCTCACCTTTCACCATGGACTACGGGGTTGGATGAGGGGGTGGGATGTGGGCTGCAGCCCTCCTCCCACCTTATTACATCAGCTGAGAGGCAGGAAGCAGAGGGCACAGGGAGATGCACGGCAGGCCAGAGGGCAGGGGCCGTGGCCAGCAGCTGAAATGGAAGAACGAAGCCGGCCTCCAAGCTCGCTATTGGCAGGCACTGCAGAAAATGTCCTGTCCCTACACATGTGAGCCTGGAGCCTGCTGACCCTGGACCCTAAGGAATGCCTGTGCTCTTCCCTGGAACCAACAGGAGGGTCTGCTGGGGTCAGCAGGACAAGCCCTGGGCCTGCCAGCTCTCCCCACCCTCCCTGGGGTGCATCTAGGGTTTTCACAGCTTGGCTCGAGTCAGCTTAGTGTTGGTACATTCACAGAATGAGATGGCTGCACACCCCGGGCTGCGGCCCAGGATCAGCGAGTCCACGGCGGGGCCGCCCTCCCCCCGTCACCGCGACTGCACGCCCAGGGTGATCTTCAGGTTCTCGTAGACCACGTAGCTGATGCTCACGGCTGGGATGACCTTCATGAAGTTGGGGGCCAGCCCCCTGTACAGCCCGAAGGCCCCCTCGGTCCGCAGGATCTGTTTGAAGAGGCTGCTCATGGTCACCTCTGGAGCGCCCTCAATGGAGGCTGCAGGAGGGAGGCCACCAGTCAGATGCTTCTCTCCGCACCCTCCGAACTCCCAGGGGACTGCCCAGGGCCAGCCTTACCTTGTGCCTGCATCCGGGTCCTAACTAGGGCCAGGGGGTAGCTGGCCAGCTGGCCACAGGTACTGGACATGGTGCCACAGGCCAGGAGCACAAACACACCGGGGTCCGCACTGTTCACTGCATAGCGCTGCAGCCAGGCATTCTTGAGCGTCTAGAAGGGGAAGGGAGCATGGGATAAGCCCCAGGAAGGGCTAGCGAGGCAGCAAGAAACAGGGGGCTGTTACTGGGTCCTCAGGCCACTGGAACCCAACTGCCGGGCCCGGGGCCTGGCTGGACTCCTAGCCTGGCTGTCCTGTTTCTGCTGTCACTGGGAATTCCAGGACAAGGTAGAGGGAACACCGCCTACCCCACACAGAAGGGCTGACTTCTGGGGTCTGTCTGGAGTGTGCTGGGGCCTGCAAGCCCCTAGGGGCCACCCTGCTCTGGGGATCTGCCTGCTGAGCCCCTGGGGACGCAGAGCCTGGATGCAGGGCTCACAGGGGCTGCCAGAGGCAGGCAGGATGAAGGAAAGCTTGCAATAAACACAGGAGCCGGAAGGAGACGCAGTCTTTGATGCAGTGTCCTGCACTAGGCATGCGTCCGTCAAGGAGAGAGACAGCAGGCGGAGGTGTGCTGGGAGGGGGTTTCTAAACCTGTCCGGCTTGGGCCGGGGCCTCAGCCCTCTTGGGCCTCACCTCATAGACTGCGAGGTCGATGCCGGCATAGGGGATGATGCCCAGCATGTTGGGGACATAGCCTTTGTAGAAGGCGGCCACCCCCTCTCTGGCCAGGATCCTCCTGGCACAGTCCAGCATTCCTGAGTACTGGCCTGTTTTCCGCAGTGCCATCCGGGTCTTCAGGACCTGCACAACAGGAGCGGCGGGAAGCGTGAGCACAGCCTGCACCTCTCCCCAGTCCCGTGCCCACTGCCCGGCCCAGGACCCAGGTGGCCCCTCACCTCCATTGGGTAGATGCTGCTCTGGGCGATCGCCCCTGCCAAGGACCCTGCCACAAGCCTCTCGTGAATCCTCAGAGTCTCCTGGTCACTACCAACAAGGCGCTTGATCTAGAACCAGGAGCAAACAAACCACCCGATATACCCAGAGGTTGAGGCACCTGCTGCTGCCCCTCCCTTCCTCCTGGAGCCAGGCAGTCTCAGCTGAGCCCTGGAGTCCCTGGCACATTTTATGCTGCCCAGAAATGTAAGGAACTGGTGGCGAGCCCGGGCCTCCCGCCTCGCCCTGCTGTCCCTGGGGTACCATGGCTGGCTCCAAGTATCAGGGAGCTCAGTCCAGGGAAAGCCAGCAAGTCCAGACAGTGAATAGCCACTGGCTGGTGACCCTCCCTGAGGAGCTGGGTCCTCACCTGCTCATAGGCCATGAATTTGATGGCTGATTCGGGGGCAATTTTGAGGACATTGATGCCATTGCCCCGCCAGAGTGACCTGGCCCCTCCTTCTCGAATCATCTGAGTGAAGCCGCCAATGATGCCCATGTTGTTGCTGCGCGAGGCATGGACCTGGGAGGGAGGACCAAGCAGTTAGACGGACCCGGGGGGGCCATAGGCTGCCTCACCCGGCCAAGAGCCTCTGCTGGCCAACTGGCTGTGGCCAAAGCGAAGGCTCTTTCTTCTGTGAGTTTTGAAGATGAGCTTGGAATCACAAGACCAAAGTAACCCAACACGGCTCAGTGAGGTTCAGCTCCATTGTACTGGGTATCTATTGGTTGCCAGCCTTGTCCTGAACATCTCCATAAAGATGACTTAAAAAAAAAAAATCAAGGTCGGGTGCGGTGGCTCATGCCTGTAATCCCAGCTCTTTGGGAGGCCGAAGCAGGTGGATCATTTGAGGTCAGGAGTTCGAGACCAGTCTGGCCAACATGGTGAAAGCCCGTCTCTACTAAAAATACAAAAGTTAGCCAGGCGTGGTGGCAGGCACCTGTAATCCTAGCTACTTGGGAGGCTAAGGCACGGAGAACTGCTTGAACCCAGGAGGTGGAGGTTGCAGTGAGCCGAGATCGTGTCCCTGTACTCCAGCCTGGGTGACAGAGTGAGACTCTATCTTAGAGGGGGAAAAAAAAAAAAAAAGGTTGGGCTTGGTGGCTTACACCTGTAATCCCAGAACTTTGGGAGGCTGAGGTGGGCGGATCACATGATGTGAGGAGTTCCAGACCAGCCTGGCCAACATGGAGAAATCTCATCTCTACTAAAAATACAAAAATTAGCCAGGGGTGGTAGCGTGTGGGTGTAATCCCAGATACTAGGGAGGCTGAGGTGGTAGAATTGCTTGAACCCAGTGGGGGAGGCTGCAGTGAGCCGAGATCACACCACTGCACTCTAGCCTGGGCAACCGAGAAAGACTGTCTCAAAAAAAAAAATAACAATAATAATAATTTTTTAAAATCGAATTTTTCATTATAAAAAAACCTTAAAACATATTAAAACAATGATCAAACCACAGCCAACCTCTCTCCTGCTGCCCCACCCATGCTGGTTTAAAGGCACATCCCAGGCATTTGATTTCACCCAAGGCCTGCTTTCAATCTCTACAACATCCCTGACAATTCTGCTAAAAAAACAAAAGGATGAGGCAGTTGTTCAAGCCCCTGTTTTCACAGAGGAGGGGAAGTCCTGCGAGGGAAAGGGGTTTGCTCAAGGCCACAAGAGGAAGGGAGGCCGCTGTGGTGGTGCCCTGGGCAGAGTCCAAGCCCAAGGCACTCTGCCCTGAACCACCTGCTTCCTTTGTCTCCGTGCGACACAGGGAGGCCCAGCAAGGCAGGCGGGGGAAGGAAAGGAGGCAGCTTGTCCAAGCTGGGCTCCTGGCACAAGAAGTACTAGGTACGAGCAAGGGGATAGGTGGTGGTCAGTCACCATTCAGACATCAAAGTCCACCAGTGTTGTCGTGTGCGTTTCACAATTCTGCCTTGACATCAGCCCAGCTTATCTCTGCTGTGTGGACATGGATTTGCGTACCTGGCCAAGGTAATGGTGTGGCTTCCCACTGGCATCTGGGTCAGGTGAGGCTCTGCTGACCCCACTGTGGGGTAACGTACACAAGACGTGCTTACAGAAATTGGTTCCTGCCTCACCCCAGTCTCGGTAGCTTCACCTGTCCACATTATGCCCCTGTAATGTGATGCCTCAGATAAAATTAGATCCGCTCTGCACAAAATGTCACCTAGAGTGACATTTTGGTACCCCCTGTCTGAGCAATAATTCCAGTCTAATTTATTGGGGTTAGAAAAGTCTGGGCCCAAAGCAGGCACCAGCCAGAGAAAGGGAAAACTAGCCAAGCAGCATCCCCCAAGTGGAAACTGGCCCCTCCAGGGCTCTGGGGCCTTTTCCCTACATACCTGCATGAGCACCTTGAGCCTGTCCAGGGGGGCCGTGCAGGTTCTGGATACGGCCCCTGCCCCACCTCCTGCCACCAGGTGTCTCCACCACATCCCCGTCTGCCTCTCCTCCACTGTGAACTCATCGGGGACCGTCAGATTCTCACCCACATCAAAGATCTGTGAGGAAAGATGGCATAAGCCTGACTCAGGACCCTCGGGGCAAGGCTGCTGGCACCTGTCGCCTTCTACCCTCCAGCATGGCTCCAGGCCAGGGACCATAGGACAGGGAGAAGGCCAACGATCCTGGGTGGGAAGTGGACTGGGGCCTTCCCCTTCACTCTGAAGGTAGCAGAGTTCTCACCCCAGCTGGGGGCCTGGAGAGAACCTCAGCGGAACACAGCCGGAAGGTGCCAGGTACAAAACCATTCACCGGCCCTTTGCAAAGCTTCCAGGGAGCTCCTTAAGAACAGCTCACAGGCCTGTGTGAGATCGCCAGGCTGGCTGCACTGAAGGGATCAAGCTGGGGTAAGAGCCGTCTGAAACCTCATGTGTAACCAGATCACGCTGGCAGAACATTATGCAAGGCCTCAGCAAACACGAGGGCTCGCTCCCTGCGTAACCTCTCTCCGGGTGGCATTAGGGCTGATTAGAGCCACCTCTGCTCTGATCCCAGGGCTAAAGGCCAGAGCTCTGGGCCAGCTGCTCCCACCCCTGGAGGTGTCCACTTAATTTCACCCAACAAGCCCTGGTCTGGCACTGTGAGAGGCAGGTGAGGAGCCCCTCTGGCCTCTCCTCCTGGAGGGGACTGTCCAGGGGGACAGGACTGCACACCAGGACTCAGAGAGGGACATGCCAAGTGTGAGGGGCTCAGGGCCAGAGACCAATACAGACTCACATTTCCGAACATGAAACCACAGGGGGCAGCGGTGAAAGGGCAGCAAGTGTGTGCCCGTGGGGACACCTCACAGCTCTGCCTAGGTGCTCTCTGTAGAGTAGCTGCTGCCTCGGCCCCCTCCCACCAGGGGGAAGGGTCATACCAGCTTTGGCAGAACAAGCAGCATCATGGGAAGGGTGTCTGAAGTGGCCCATGAGCAGGAGCACGTGGGGACGGAGGGTGTTCCTGGAAGACGACCCCCGTGTGTGTGAACAATGG
Organism: Macaca nemestrina; assembly: GCF_043159975.1. Classification (NCBI taxonomy): domain Eukaryota; kingdom Metazoa; phylum Chordata; class Mammalia; order Primates; family Cercopithecidae; genus Macaca; species Macaca nemestrina. Next base: position 110,238,224 of record NC_092138.1, on the reverse strand, counting down.
GGCTGTTCAGGCCGCCAGTGGCCAGAACAGGGGGAACATGCGGACAGCTCTACTCTCCCTCTCTGAGTCCTGCTGTGCAGTCCTGTCCCCCTGGACCATCCGCTCCAGGAGGGGAGGCCAGAGGTGCTCCTCACCTGGCAGAAGAGGGGACAATCTCCTGTGGAGGAGGCGGCGGCTGGAAAGCCCTAGCTGCACTCTGGGATGGGGACAACTGGGTGACTCGGGGCCAGGCCCTGGGAGCAGGTGAGGGCCCCGGGTGTGTGGGGCTCACCGTGGAATGCTTCCAGTAGAGGATGATCTCGGGGATGTTTTCCACGGGGTGCAGGAGGTGGTAGTCTCTCCACTCGTTCCAGTCAATAGTCATCGTGCCGTTTTTATCCATGCTGCGAGACAGAGGCGAGGCTGCCCACCTGCCCATCCGCCAGCTGCGTCCCCCCACCTCCCAGCGAGCCGAGGGCAGGCACCTCGGATGCCCAGAAACCACACGAGGCGCCTCTGCCCCCAGGTGAAAGAGCAGGGGGTTGCACACCCCACTCAGCACAACAATGGCAATATAATGGCCCACAAGAACCCCGTTCTGATCAGGCATGGAAGTCAAGGGAGGCAGTCACGAGCGACACGGATACTTACTAGGTGACAGGGCCCCAGAAATGGCCCGTTCGTATTCTGACAGACAGACAAAGGATGCGGAGGAGAGAGGAGAAACAACACGCATAAGTGCTCGGAGCCATGTTAGTGAAGCAAGCACACACCCAGAGACGTGGGCACAGCACGGCACGAGACGAGCCCCACAGCAGCTGAGCCCGGGGCTGCTTTCCCCGAGGACCAGCCAGCGTTCGGTCCACAGGGTTTTGGGAAGGTCCAGCCAGGACAGACGGCAACTCCCAGGGCTGTTCCGTGAGATTTCCTGGCAGCCACCCCTCACCAGGGAGCTATCTTGTGGGGCAGCGCCTCTGACTAAATTGTTAAGTGCAAGTTACTAGCATGGGGAAGAAATTCACCTGGGATGGAGGCTGCAGTGGGAGCCCCCTGCCCTGCCCCCACCACACACAGGTGCTCTTTGCTGGCCTTTTACCTACTTGAACCACCTCCAAATTAGTTTTCCCTTCATGGGAAATGCTGGCCGATGGGCAGCATTCCAGGTGATCTGTGATTCTTCAAATGAAAGCTGGCCTGCAACGCTGGGGGAGGGGCTGGCCTCCCGCAGGGGTTACTTATTCATCCTTTCTTTTCTTTTTCTTTTTTTTTGAGACAGAGTCTCGATCAGTCACCCAGGCTGGAGTGCAGTGGCGCCATCTCGGCTCACTGCAAGCTCCGCCTCCCGGGTTCACGCCATTCTCCTGCCTCAGCCTCCTGAGTAGCTGGGACTACAGGTGCCCGCCTCCACGCCCTGCTAATTTTTTTGTATTTTTAGTAGAGACGGGGTTTCACCGTGTTAGCCAGGATGATCTCGATCTCCTGACCTCGTGATCTGCCCGCCTCGGCCTCCCAAAGTGCTGGGATTACAGGCGTGAGCCACTGTGCCCGGCCTACTTATTCATCCTTTCAAACCACGAGAAGGCCAAGTTCAGAGAAACAGGGTCAGCATAGGGAATGGCATCGCAGGGTTAGTCTCAGAGCCTTCCTTTCATCACACTTAAACCAAACACAGAGGCTGGCTGAGCACTCACCTCTTGAGAATTTTTTCTGCCTGCTGTTCAGATATCTTGACTCCCAAGTCCCGCAGGGACTGCATGATCTCCTGTGCGTCGATGCGTCCTACAAGAAAAGAGGCCATGAGCGGAGCCAGGCGCACAGGGAGGCCCAAGGCTGGACCGGCTGCAGCTCTGAAGGCAACACTTACCATCATTCTTTTTGTCCAAACTCTTAAACACCAGCCTCAGTTTCTTCTCATGATCTTGGAGATAATGGACAAATTCTTCAAAGTCTAGCTGCCCATCAAGGTCCTTATCTCCAGCTTGTACAATTTTCTAGAAAAGAAAAGTAAGGTTTTGTCTTTTGGCTCCTGGACCAGCCTTTCCTTGTCCCTTGTGGGGCCCCGTCCCCAGGCAATGACTGCACTAATCCGTGAGCAGAGCTGGCCCCAAGGACCCAAGATGCTTCTGCTCCACTCCCAGAGCCACTATGGCAATTGACTCACATGCCAGAGCCACCACCTAGAGCCCCAAGTGCTGGCCAGAACCCAGGCAAGCGCCAATCTTGTCTCCCTCCCAAGCAGAGAGGAAACGAGCAGCCCAGGAAGAGCCCTCTGGACAGAGGCCAACAGGGACAGCTGGGCACTTTGTCAGTCTGAAGACCCGCGTGCCGCACAGCCAGGGTGAGCAGTGTGGCTCTGCTGCAGTGCCGTCCCTGGGTCCCTGGACCCAGGCTTCAACCACACATGCTCCCTGGTGAGACGTGGGGATGGCCATGGAGTTTTTTCCGACAGGAATTCTGCAGCTCGCTGTTTCCCTCCTAAAACTGGCATTGGTCCAAGAAGAATTTGGTGGGCAGGGTGAAAATCGGGGGCAGAGCCAGACTCTGCCACAGCACCCGAGGCCGGGGAAGTATAAGGAGCCAAGGGCATGTGTATGATGGTACTGCCAGTCCCTGCTCTCAGGGAAGCCAGGTGATAGAGCCGCCCTGGCTCTGTCAGTCTGTCACTGAAAAGCACTTTAGTGTCCCAAGAAGGCTTTGAGAGACTGTTCCTTGGCAATGAGGTTCCAAAAGTAATCCCTCCACCCCTACCTCCCAGGAGGTGGGCTTTGTTCAGCAGTTGTTAATGGTTGTGGATGCCCAGCAACTGGGACTGTGCCATGAGAGCGCACATTTCCCCAGCACCTAGCGCGGGCCACAGGGCGTGCTAAATGCTTTACTTTTAGCAACCCACTAACCCCTCGCAAACAGCTCTAGGAGGTAGGAAATGTTATTTCCCCCATTTTACAGAGAAGGAAACAGGAGTTCCGAGAGGCTAAACATTTACACAAGGCCAGACAGCTAGGGAAGTGGTGGGCGGGATGCAAGTCGGGCTGTGGTCCTCCCAAGCCGCCTCCCTGCAGATCCTGCCACCACCCTCAAGGCTAACCTCCAGAACATGGGGGATGAAAGTGAGTCACCCCAACTCAGCAACGCCCTGAATCCAGAACCCAAAACTGGAACCGAGACTCTCCCAAGGAAGATGGTACAGTCTTCCTGTGTCCCCCGGCTTTCTCACTGGGAGAAATCAACGGACAGCCAGCTGGAGTCTGGAACTGGATGGCCCACTGGCTAGCTCACATCCTCAAAGGATCACCACCGCACCTCTCTCTTAGACACATTACTGATGGTGCCTTGTGATTCCTCAGCTGCCAAGGGTGCCAGGGGCAGGGAGGCCTGAACAGATACCCCATGACAGATACCCCATGACCTGGCGTGCTCAAAAGGCTAATGCGAGGGGTGTGGCTGGAATGTGGGACAGATGCTGGTACATATTTTATCTTCTATCTGAGGTTACATTTAACTTCCTGTGGACATCTGTGCTCTCAGCCAAGAGTGACATAAATCACCTATACAGTGACTGCTCCAGATCTCTAACAGGAATGGAAATAGAGTGGACAAGCCATTTAGGCAGCAGGTGAACATCAGGCATGGAGCCCTCTGGGACCCAGCCACCTGCACTGCTGCCAGGGTGAGCCACATGCCTCCCTGGGGTGGGTGCTGTCGCACAGACACCCAGAGCAGAGGGTGTGCTCACTGCAGCTGGCTTCAACGCATTCTCAAAGTGCTTGCTTCTGCCTCACGGGGCCTGAGTTTCCTTCTGTCTCCTTCCTTGGATCTGCAAATCCCCCTCGGTGCACAGTGGGCACTGGGGGTAGCAGGGAAACTGATTAACAGAGAAGCCGAGGAGGCAAGGGGCCTCCAGACTCTGCAGTTCGGCTTCCCCACCTTCAGGGCGGACACAGGCCCTGCTCCACAGGGATGTCTAAGGGTCGAGAAGGTGGGAGGCTCCCTCACCCCCACACCAGGGATGGGCAGCTCCCCCACCAGCACCCTCAACTCCTGGGCCTCCCTGCCTTCTCCTTCCTTGCACTATGGCCTGGCCCCCCAGACCCCTTTCTGGCTCTGTACTTCTCAGGAACACCCGCCTCATTCCAGCAAAAGGAATTTCCTTTCTGAAAGTCCATTTCTCACAACAGCCTTCGCTAGAATTCCAGCCTTCCCGGGAAGTCACGTGAAAACCAGTCACTACTGTGACGTACACGTGCCGGCCATAGCCACATGACAATGGGAAAAAACTCCTACATTTCAGACATTTTTTCCTCTCGGTGGGGGATGGTTCATGCATGCTCAGCCATTCACTCAACAGATACCACTTGAACGCGCCTCTCCCTTCCACATGGTCACCCCACAGACCTGCTTCCACTGGCGGTAGGTGGAGAACTCCTGGGAGGGGATGAAGACGCTGAGCTTGAAGATGGACTTCAGCTCGGCAGGGAGCCCCTTGGACTCGAAGTACTGGAACTCGGTCTGGGCCTCCCCGATGACCGGCACGTACAGGCACAGACAGAGCATGTTGGCAGCCTGCTGGGTGCTCCACTGCCCTCACCACTGGGAGCAAGTTCCCTAAATGCTGCCGGTCCCAGGGAAACTTGCATAAGACAAGCCCGGCCTCAGCTGTCATTGGCTGCTTAAGCCCTGCCCTTTTACTTAATTGAAAAAAAGAAAAAAACCCTCCCACGGCAAGTCCTGCCAACAGCCAATGAACACAGAGCCCGGGGGAGAAGGTGGCATCGGGTTGCTCAAGTGAGAGGCACAAAGATGAGGGTTGACGTCACCGCTCCCTCCCTGCAGTTAACTCTTGGAGAAGAGGCCAGTGGCGCGTTCTGCCTGCCTGGGTACCAGGTACAGAGCCCAAACAAACCTTCACCCTCTGGCTCTGGCTGCCAACCCCTCCAAATGAACAAACAGCTTATGGCCTGTCACACGTGTCACACAACACACGTGTCACACAACACAACAGTTTTCTCCTTTTAGTAAATCATTCCCAACTGAAAAATCAGTAGATGGAGACAGAGCTGATTGCCACACAAAACGGGCCCAGTTCAGCTGTGAGGACAGGAGGCTGAGGGGTGGCTGAGAGCCAGGTGCCCAGTCACCCTGGAAAGTGGACCCCACCATGGGCCTGTGTATCCCACAGGGGAGCTGCCCTGGCCACACACGGCTCCAGGCACAGTTCTAGCTGGCTCCTGCTCCAGGGACCTGCAGCCCTCCACAGCCCACATTGCATTGAAACCTCTTCCAGGCCATTCTGCAGTGTGAGTACCAGCCTTCACCTAGGGGCCCCAGAGTGCCCAGGAGCTGACACGATGGGGTTGGGAAGAGGACACCATGCCGAAGGACCCCCCAGAAGCATCAATCTGGGGTCAGCCGAGGCCTCACACGAGATCCACAGTCTTCAATGCCCACGTCCACTCAGAATACGTAGGAGCCCAGTCTTAGTCACAGCCAGAACTTTGCAGTTCAACACAGAAGCTTTTTAAATGTAAAGTCATAGCCAGGCGTGGTGGTGCACGCCTGTAATCCCAGCTACTGGGGAGGCTGAGGCACGAGAATTGCCTGAACCCAGGAGGCAGAGGTTGCACTGCGCCAGGATTGTGCCACTGCACTCCGGCCTGGGCGACAGAGTGAAACTGTGTCTCAAACAAAAAAGTAAATTCATTAAAATGAAATGAAATTACAAACTCAGTTCCCCAGGATAGCCACACGTGGTCACTGGGCATTTCTGCCACCACGGGAACGTCACTGGGCAACACAGCTCGAGAACGACTCTTTCGGCGCAGGACGATTCTCCGCAGGTCGGCCTGAATTCTCCACTCATTCCTTCCCCCCAGATTCGTGCTGCGGAGGAAGAGACCACGTCACCAAGATGAGAACAGGCTCAGTCTCACCCTTGTTCCTTCTACAGTGCGCCACTTCCTAATATAGACTACATCTTCCCACTACCGGGATGGATAAAAATGGATAGTTATTACTTGGGGATCACAGAAGTAAAAGGACTTCTTAATGCACTAAAAAGCTTGTTGTTAACTTGTAAAGAGGGTATTACAAGATGTTGATACTAACACACAACATTATGAAGCAGAGATCATGACAAGTGATATGACATTTGGGCCCTTCTAATGAAGATCTGATAACAAGTCTGTGAGAACAGGTCTTGGGCTACCCTAGCGACGGATCCTATGAGGTCACACTGGATTATCCAGGCAGATTCCTGCTCAGCTGCCACTAAATCCATGACACTCAGCTGTCTCTTAAGCTGCCCAATCCAGAATGTTCTGCCTTGGGCTATTTTAACACGTATCTTATCTCTACCACCAGGGTCCTTGAAGGTAGAAGGCTCTTGCTTCAAACCCTTGAACCTCCTTGTCTGGAACTAACCTTTTGCCTTGATCAAATAAGGTGCTTCATGAATAGCTTCCAATGAGTGAATTAGCTCAGGGGGCCTCTAACACCCCAATAAACAAACTCATAACCATACTTGATGAAGGCCTATTTTTCTGAGCATCTGCAAATAGAGTTGTCAGGGCATTATACTCCAATGAACAAGATAATGTATCATTATTATTATTATTATTTTTGAGACAGACTCTCACTCTGTCACCCAGGATGGAGTGTGGTGACATGATCTTGGCTTACTGCAACCTCTGCCTCCCAGGTTCAAGCGATTCTTGTGCCTCAGCCGCCCAAGTAGTTGGGATTACAGGCACTCACCACCACACCTGGCTGATTTTTTTTTTTGAGACGGAGTCTCGCTCTGTCGCCTAGGCTGGAGTGCAGTGGCTGGATCTCAGCTCACTGCAAGCTCCGCCTCCTGGGTTCCCGCCATTCTCCTGCCTCAGCCTCCCGAGTAGCTGGGACTATAGCACCCGCCACCTCGCCCAGCTAGTTTTTTGTATTTTTTAGTAGAGACGGGGTTTCACAGTGTTAGCCAGGATGGTCTCGATCTCCTGACCTCGTGATCCGCCCATCTCGGCCTCCCAAAGTGCTGGGATTACAGGCTTGAGCCACTGCGCCCAGCCTAATTTTTGTATTTTTAGTAGAGACTGGGTTTTACCATGTTGGCCAGGCTGGTCTCCAACTCCTGGCCTCAAGTGATCTGCCTGCCTCGGCCTCCCAAAGTGCTAGGATTACAAGTATGAGCCACTGCGCCTAGCCTCTATTATTTTATTTTGAAGGAGGTTCACATTTATAAACAAAAGAGCTGAACCTTAAAATGCTGGTCTTTAGGAATGCTCATTCTATTTTATAAAATGAGATGTTGCCCTATTACCAAAAAAATGCTGGTCTTCCTTTGTTAAATTATTGTTTGCTTCTGAAACTAAATTACACAGATCTGTTGAGTATCTCATTTTAGTGATGACTGCAGTCATTCTAATACAAAAAAGCAAATATTTTGACGAATAAATTCAATTGAAGATTTCATTTTCTAATAAAGTATATTTTAAAAATAATTATGGCACATATTACTGTACCATTGGGTTTTATAATGTATCTAACAAAAGAAATCTGAGAAAAGATTTGAAAATGATACTAAATAAAAGTGAAACCTGTGCTCTTCTTTTTTCTTTCCTAAGATAGAGTCTTGCTCTGTCACCCAGGCTGGAGTGCAGTGGCGTGATCGTGGCTCACTACAACCTCCACCTCCTGGGTTCAAGCGATTCTTCTGCCTCAGCCTCCCGAGTAGCTGGGACTACAAGTGCCCACCAGCATACCCGGCTAATTTTTAAAAGGGTTCTAACTTATTTGCTGCTGTGACTGAGTCCCATGGAATGTCTTCATTGGATAAACTTAATTGGCGTTTGCTTATTTAAATCATCCATCTTACTGAGTTTCACAGGTAACTCAGGACTCCATTTTCATATAAAAATGGAGAATTCTACCCAAATAAGACAATCTCTAGGTGCTAGTGCCCAGGACAACTGCTCTAGTCCTGGAATTGCAGACTGTGGGGGCCTAGAGGGGCTCTGGGATCATCCCTTAATCTCCGAGTTAAGCAAACAGGCCTGGGAGAGGTGACCTGATTTGCCCAATTCCCAAAGCCTGTCAATGGCAGGGCAGGGCCTTGCACCCAGGGTTCTTGTTACAATATCCACTTCAAACAGCACCCAAAACAGATTTTAGTATTCAGTTCCCAAAGCATGCCGGTAAGCCGGACACTGGGAATGACAGTAGGTGATACCTCATACTGGAAGGCGGCAGGTGTGTGGGAAAGGTGTAACTTGAGCAAGTTGAGCCCTAGTTAAATACAACCAAAAATGGTGTTTGTGTCACAGCTTCTGAACGCCTCTATGAGAACTAGATTATGGAGGAACTAAAGCAGGCCTCGGGTTTTAGCCCTGATGCTTCACACCGGCCTGCTTGGCACTCCAAGATCTGGGCACAACGCGCATTGTATGTGATGCCTCACTGCTTTTTATTATTCTGACTGTGTGGCACAGACCCTCATCGGTTTCAGCTCCTCCGACGTCCATTCCTATGACTAGTATTCGGAAACAGTGACAGCAACACTAGGACCCTTAGGATTCAGATTGCAATTAATCTACAAAGTAGCAGTTCCTCTCCTGAGCATCTTCTCACAGCAAATCTGCCAATGCCACCAAAAGTTTTCCTTGTTCTACCACTATGTTACATGCCCGAAGAAAGGAGGTGCTTCAGGTAAGGGCTGGAATACCATGAATAAGAACAGGGCAGGTACAGTGCCTCTGGGAGTGTAGCATTAGGTCAGAAAGTTCCTCTCCCTCCTCTGCAATGACTCAGACTTAGCCAGAAATATTAACATGTGAGGGAGCTTTGCCAGCATCCAGCCGTTCAAGCCCCACCCACCCTTAAGGCTCTCAAACCTCATTGGCGGCTGTGGCCACAGTGTCATTTGATGATCAGGTTGCCATGACAGCCTAGTGTAGCCGGTTTCCAATGAAACCTGCCTACACTTGGCAGTTACACACACAATGAGCAAAATTCTCTGTGCTTCCGAGAAGACAGCCCCTCAGGATTTGAAAGCTTGCATGCCGCTGAGGGCACCTCCCACTCCAGAGTAATGGCTTTCTTCTCCAACTGAAGATTAACTGTAAGACAAAGATAAAGGGAAAAACTGGAACAGTTCCTAGAATAAAAGCTTGCAGGAACCTCACTCACTAGCAGACATATTTAAACAGGGGAAGTGAGAGCAAAACAAAGTAGTGCTTCTGGGATGCTGAGAAGCCCGAGAATCCAGGTGAACTTTTCTTTTTCTTTTCTTTTTTTTTTTTTTTTTTTTTTTTTTTGAGACGGAGTCTCGCTCTGTCGCCCAGGCTGGAGCGCAGTGGCGCGATCTTGGCTCACTGCAAGCTCCGCCTCCCGGGTTCACGCCATTCTCCTGCCTCAGCCTCCCGAGTAGCTGGGACTACAGGCGCCCACAACCGCGCCCGGCTAATTTTTTGTATTTTTAGTAGAGACGGGGTTTCACCGTGGTCTCGATCTCCTGACCCTGTGATCCGCCCGCCTCGGCCTCCCAAAGTGCTGGGATTACAGGCGTGAGCCACCGCGCCCGGCCTTCTTTTTCTTTTCTTTGAAACAGAATCTCGCTCTGTCACCCAGGCTGGAGTGCAGCGGCGCAATCTTGGCTCACTGCAACCTGCGCCTCCTGGATTCAAGCGATTCTCCTGTCTCGGCCTCCCGAGTAGCTAGGACTACAGGCACCAGCCACCACGCCCAGCTAGTTTTTTTTTTTTTTTTGAGACGGAGTCTCGCTCTGCCGCCCAGGCTGGAGTGCAGTGGCCGGATCTCAGCTCACTGCAAGCTCCGCCTCCCGGGTTCACGCCATTCTCCTGCCTCAGCCTCCCGAGTAGTTGGGACTACAGGCGCCCGCCACCGCGCCCGGCTAGTTTTTTGTATTTTTTAGTAGAGACGGGGTTTCACCGTGTTAGCCAGGATGGTCTCCATCTCCTGACCTCGTGATCCGCCCGTCTCGGCCTCCCAAAGTGCTGGGATTACAGGCTTGAGCCACCGAGCCCGGCGCCCAGCTAGTTTTTGTATTTTGAGTAGAGACAGGGTTTCACTGTCTCGAGGCTGGTTTCGAACTCCTAACCTCGTGATCTGTCCACCTCAGACTCCCAAAGTGTTGGGATTACAGGCATGAGCCACTGCGCCTGGCCTAAAGTAAACTTTTCCAAAACGTTTCCAAAACATTCTGGGGGTCCTTTTTGTGATTTGGTGAGGCCAGCCCCAATTAGCCAGTGATCACAAACCCCAAACACCTTCAGAGCACTGCTCTGGAAAAGGAGGCGGGCCGCATCCATGCTCCTGTTGCTCCAGTTCTTGATCTATCTGCTTTGAGAGTCTATCCTTTCCAGATGTGCTTTCTCTCTGGCTTCAAACCCAACCAGCTGCTCCATATCCCACTTGGGGCTCCCCCCATCTGCAGCCAGCTGAACTGTCTCTCCGTGGGGATCAGCCAGTAAAAGGTGTGGGTCTCTTGATTCTGCAGGCCAGGAACTAAGCTGCTCAGAACAGACAGTCCTACCCTGAGGCAGTCCCTGGAGGGAGAGCTGGCAAGGGGGTATTGTATGATGCTGAAAAATAGAGCAGCTAATTGCTAAAGACAAAAATAGGTGATTTTAAAAGGCAGCCAGCCATTCGAGGTAGTAATAAGGCAAGCAGGTCTACAGATAAAAGTTCCTCACAAAGCTAGTGCCACAGCCATTCCAATCTTGCCTAAAACAATCAAAAGGTAAAAAGTGACACCCTCTCTTTGCATATTAAGCACGCACATCACAGGCATAACAGACTCTGAGAGACCCGCTGCTTTGCTCAGAAGGAACCCATCAAAGACTAAGACTTCTCCCCAGTGCCCACATGACTGCAAGTGTTATTACATCAAAAGTCTCTAGTAGCAAAGGCAAAATGAACTTTTATTTCTTAAATGCAGCAATTCAACTTAACATTTCTGTGGTATCTACAATGTGCCAAACAGGGCAGAATCTCCTTTTCTTCTCTGATTTTTATCCTGAGTAAAAAGATTCAAAATAACCAAAGCTCAGGAGGTGAACAAGGTCACTCCTTAGGCAGGGAGGAGAAATCTGAGCCAAATGGCGAGTTCCTTTCTAATACTGAGCACTCCATTAGTCTCGTTAAAAACCGCTTTCCTAAGGAGACAACCAGGCAGCACAGGACAAGGATTTGGGGGTGAAATCTCAGCTCCACCTCTCTTTAGTTGTTTAACCCTGGGCAAATAATGTAACCGTTCTGCCCCTCAGTTTCCTCATCTACGAAATGGGGATACTACCACTTACCTTGGCTCTTGTGAGGATGGTAACTCAGGCTCTGGGCTCAGGAGGGATGAAAGACCCCAGAGTTGGCAGACATGCAGCGGCCGCAGTCATTTCCAGAGGGGCACCAGCCTCTGCGCCTCATGACTCCAGCCTCTCCTCGGACCCAGTCTCACGCCTTCACTCTTCCTCCCAGACCCAAAGAAGAGATGGGTCGGACCCAGGCAAGGGGACTGTGACCTTCAGGATGCCAAGACCACCCCCACAGCTCCAAGCAACTGGGTTCCAAGGTCGAGGCACACTCTCGCCCCTTTAGCTTCGCCCTTCCTGAGCTGTTCAGATAAGCTAAGGCACACTTTCACAGTCTGCCCCTCACTTTCAAATGGCCTTCTTCAGCCAAACTAACAAATCCTAAGGCAAATCTATCACAACCTTCCTTCCCTCAACAGCCACACTGGGGTGATTGCAGTGGGTAATGCAGCTTTCACAGGGGCCACAGAAAGATTTTAGATTGAATTTGTGGGCTTCCTCATTGCCTACCACTTCTCCCTGAACCCCAAACTAACGTTATGAGTTCTCCCTTCCTCCCCACACTCGTTTTTTTCCCCAGGAAAATGATCCCAGACCAGGCCCTAAACTAGGAGGTCCTCTTGAGGCCAACATTACCTTAGGAAACTGCTCTGCAGGTCCAACCACCAGCAAAATGGTGGGTCTCTTTTCCGTGGCCTCAGCCCTTCCGTCCTGTTTCCCCAAAAAGCTTGCCATCTGGTCTGTCCGGGCAGGGGCTGGGGTGCCTCTGACTTCATGATCGTCCCCCTCTCTGGAGCCTTGGCACCCAGCCCTGGGGAAAAAGCTAGCTAGGAAATGCCACAGCATCTGCAACATCACAGTCTCCTCCAAACGCCTCCGATGGTGACTGTTCACTTTTGAGGGATGTGACCACAATACCAAGGCTCTCTGGCTACACAGCTGCTGGGAAGACTGGCCTGGGAGTTCTCAGGCTGGAAGCTCTGCATGCAGGGGCGGTTTCCTGCTTTTTCAAATGTGCTAGCACTGCTGTCGTGCCCGGCCTGAGAAGTAGCTCACTGTAAGGGAGCCTTGCCGGGCTGCCGGCAATAAGGAGAAAGCAGCTGGAGCTTCTTCAATAAAAACTCACTTCTGCAGGTGATGGTGAGCAAACGTTTGGCTTTTTTAAAAAACAACAACAAAAAAAAGGAAAACGCAACAGCCAAGCAGACCACTCCCAGAGGCAGCAAGCAACTTCGAGCTCCCAGTTATTCAGCTGTCCTCGCTCATCACCCAAGCCGAGGACCCGAGCATCCAGTCTGCATTCTCACTGCAGCAGAGCCCGGCCAATCACCTCTGCCGACACTACCAAGTTCATTATCCCCACCAGCACCAGCCCTCCAATCACAGGCAGCTGATTGCCTGCATGAAGCCCGGCAATTCTGCAGGGAGGTGCAGACTCAAGCTCCAGATGAGGCTCAGCTTACAGAATCCACTCTTGAGCTGGCTCCTTAGCAAAAGTAACTCTGTGTCCTCCACCCGGGTTGCTTCCAGAAGGCATTCACCATCAAGTGCAACACCATCAACAGTCCTTGGCAGCACGTCCTAAGAGCATTCTAGAAACATTTTTCCTTGTTTCAAGATCCAGTTTTCTCCAACAGAGCCCACGCCATGTCACAGCAGCTACTTCTGCTGCGTCTACCTCCAGAAGATGAGCTGCCTCGGGGCAGGGACCCAGTCACAGATCTTTCTGCCCCTAGGACTAGGCACAGATTAAGTCTGTAGACTGAACTGTGTAAAAGGTCATTAAAAAAAAGGAATTAATCTTTGGTCATTTGTTTCTTAGTTTACTAACAGATAAAGGCACTGGCTACTGTCATCCCTCACTGCGGTGACCCTCTCATAGTGTTCACAACCTTTACTGATTGATTGGTTGATTGATTGAGACGGAGTCTTGCTCTGTCATCCAGGCTGGAGTACAGTGGGTGGCTCTCGGCTCAACGCAACCTCCACCTCCCGGGTTCAAGCGAATTCTCCTGCTTCAGTCTCCCGAGTAGCTGGGATTACAGGCGCCCACCACCATGCCTGCCTAATGTTTGTATTTTTAGTAGAGACAGGGTTTCACCGTGTTGGCCAGGTTGGTCTCAAACTCCTGACCTCAAGTGATCCACCCACCTTCGCCTCCCAAAGTGCTGGGATTACAGGCGTGAGCCACCGTGCATGGCCCCACAACCATTATTTTAAAAATACAAACACAAAGCTGGATGTGGTGGCTCACGGTTATAATCCCAACACTTTGGGAGGCCAAGGCAGGCAGATCATCTGAGGTCAGGAGTTCAAGACCAGCCTGGCCAACATGGTGAAACCCCGTCTCTACTAAAAATAGAAAAATTAGCCGGGCATGGTAGCAGGCGCCTGTAATCCCAACTACTTGGGAGGCTGAGGCAGGAGAATCACTTGAACCCAGGAGGCGGAGGTTGCAGTGAGCCAAGATCGCACCATTGCATTCCAGCCTGGGCAACAAGAGTGAAATTCCATTTAAAAAAAAAAACAAAACAAAACATAAAATCAACTTGTTAAAAGACAAAGTATAGAAGAGAGGGGATTGTGTGCTGCTATTTATTCCTAGCTTGTATTTGTGAAGACGGCCTCCGGAAAGACAATCAAATTGAAGAGAGGGTGTGCGGCAGGGAGGGCACTTGGGGCTTTGAGAGACGAAAGGCAGATGAGAGACGTGTTTTCACCATCCTCTTAAATCTTGCGAAACTGAACCATAAGCATGTATGACCCAGACATACACACATACACACGTAAATAAAACAATTATTGAAAAAGAAGGCCGAGCGCAGTGTCTCACACCTGTAATCCCAGTACTTTGGGAGATGGAGGTGGGCCGGCTGCCTGAGCCCAGGAGTCTGAAACCAGCCTGGGCAATGTGGAGAAACCAGCCTCTACAAAAAGTAAAAAAAAATCAGCCAGGCACTGTGGTGCATGCTGTAGTCCCAGCTACTCAGGAGGCTGAGAGGTGGGAGGATCACTTGAGCGTGGGTGGTCGAGGCTGCAGTGAGCCATCACTGTGCCACTGCAGTCCAGCCTGGGTGACAGAGTGAGACCCTGTCTCAAAAAAAAAAAAAAAAAAAAAAAAGACGATATGGAGAGAAAGCAAGATGGTTGAGATGGGGTCCTAAGGCTTGTTCTGAAAGCTGAAGGAACCTGTATCTGTTGCCCTCTCACTAGATAAACAGAACTTGTCCAGAAGCAGTTTTGCATGTTGATTAAACGTACAGTCTCTGGAGCCAGACCCCAAATTCCAATCCTGGCCATCACTTATTAGCTGTGTAGTCTTGGCTAAGTTACTTCAGCTCTCTGTGCTTCACTATCCTTATGTGCAAAATGGGGTTAGTACTTCATTGAATGGGTTAAAGACTAAATTAGAGAATATATAAAGCTCTTAGGACAGTACATGGAGCTATTAGCTATTTTATTATTATTATTATCTACAAAATGATTGTGAGTCATCCAACTAGGTCATTTTAATACTAAAGAAGAGCCAGTCCACAGCCAAAAACCCTAAGGAAATAAAAATCCTTTGGCCAGGAGTAGTGGTTCATGTCTGTAATCCCAGCACTTTTGAGAGGCCAAGGCAGGTCTTTTGAGCCCAAAGTTTGAGACCATCATAGCCAACACAATGTGACTCTGTCTCTACAAAAAAATCAAAAATTAGCCGGGCATGGTGGTACGTACCTGTAGTCCCAGCTATGCGGGAGGCTGAGGTGGGAGAATCACCTGAGCCTGGGAAGTGGAGGCTGCAGCCTGGGTGACAGAGTGAGACCCTGTCTCAAAAATAAATCAATCAATCCTTTAATGAATGTGAACCCTGTTTTTAGGCACAGAAAGTCTGGCCAGATGGAAGAGATAGTGATGTTTTGGCCTCCTATCTACAGGCATAAGAGAAATCCCTTATTTAGATGACTGTTTTTTAGTTTAATGCACTTCCTCCTACCACAGAACTGAGTTATGAGTTCAAGGGCTTCCAGCCAAGATGGGACCAAGTCACCTTCCTGCCTATAACTACAAGTGCAGACAAAACATAGAAAACAATCTTTCCCAGCCATTGGACAACAGGCTAAGGACACTGATTTCTGAGAAATGTGTACAAATGAAGCCAGGAGCGCCTCCCATTGCCCCAGCTTCCTGCCTGGAGCTTCCAGTCTAGGTGCAGAGCGGAGAAGCCAGGTGGAACCCAGCAGCCTCCTGATGTTCAAGAGATGGGGCTGGGAGGCTGGGGAGGCCAGGCCAGGGCAGCTGGAGTGTGCAAGACAGAGCACTGGAGAGGAGGGAGCTGCACAGGGGGTGAGCTCCCCCAAGGGTCCCCAGGGAGTCACAGCGCATGGGTGGGAGGAACCTACCTGAGCATGGAAAAGAACCATCCCAAAGGATCACAGGGCTGGGAATAGTCCCGTTCCCGTCAGCCAGAGTGGAAAACCTCAGAATACAGGGAGGTTTAGAAAGAGCGCTCAGAGGATTTTGCCTCTACAATGAGGCAAAGCCAGCCCTCGGCTAAATGCTGTCCTTGTTCCGCCCAACAAAGCAAGCCCTGCAAGGGTCAAACTACTCCAAGATAAAGCTCAAGAATACTCATAGGAATACACTAATAACCAGCACCCAAGAGGGTGAACTCCAGTAAAAAAATGAATAGGAACTACAAAGAAGCAGGAAAAGACCCATAATGAGGACAGAAATCAATAGAGACTGAGCAGAAATGATAGACTTAGGACACAGGGACATTCAAAATGATCATAATTGTACTTCCTATGCACAAGAAAGTAAAGGAAAGATCAAGTATGTCATGTAGAGACTCCGCAGATTAAAAAGCCCCACCTCAAACTACAATGTCTCAGATGAAAAATGATTTTAACAGATCAGACACTGCAGAAGAAAAGATTAATAAACTTGAAGACACAGCGATAGAAACTTCCTAAAATAAAACACAGAGGAAACAAAACAGAGCATTGGTGAGCGGTGGGATGACCCAAACAGGTTAACACCCATAGCTGGAGTCCATGGGGAGGGGGCTGAAAACATAATTTAAAGAAATAATGGCCAAATTTTTCTCCACATTTATTGAAAGCCACAGATCTACATATCTAAGGCGCTCAACAAACCCTTAGCACAAGAAACATCAAAAAAACTAACTCTGACACATCACAACTAAATTTCGGAACACCAGTGATAAAGAGGAAATCTTGGCCGGGCGCGGTGGCTCAAGCCTGTAATCCCAGCACTTTGGGAGGCCGAGACGGGCGGATCACGAGGTCAGGAGATCGAGACCATCCTGGCTAACACGGTGAAACCCCGTCTCTACTAAAAAATACAAAAAACTAGCTGGGCGCGGTGGCGGGCGCCTGTAGTCCCAACTACTCGGGAGGCTGAGGCAGGAGAATGGCGTGAACCCGGGAGGCGGAGCTTGCAGTGAGCTGAGATCCGGCCACTGCACTCCAGTCTGGGCGGTAGAGCGAGACTCCGTCTCAAAAAAAAAAAAAAAAAAAAAAAAAAAGAGGAAATCTTAAAAGCAGACAGAGAAAACAAGACCCATTACGTACAGATAAGAATGACTGGGTTCTAGCTGGGCGCGGTGGCTCAAGCCTGTAATCCTAGCACTTTGGGAGGCCGAGACGGGCGGATCACGAGGTCAGGAGATCGAGACCATCCTGGCTAACACGGTGAAACCTCGTCTCTACTAAAAAAATACAAAAACCTAGCTGGGCGAGGTGGCGGGCGCCTGTAGTCCCAGCTCGGGAGGCTGAGGCAGGAGAATGGTGTAAACCCGGGAGGCGGAGCTTGCAGTGAGCTGAGATCCGGCCACTGCACTCCAGCCTGGGTGACAGAGCGAGACTCCGTCTCCAAAAAAAAAAAAAAAAAAAAAGAATGGGTTCCAGCCAGGCGCGGTGGCTCATGCCTATAATCCCAGCACTTTGGGAAGTTGAGGTGGGTGGATCAAGAGGTCAGGAGATCGAGACCATCCTGGCCAACATGGTGAAACCCTGTCTCTACTAAAAATACAAAAACTAGCTGGGCGTGGTGGCTCATGCCTGTAGTTCCAGCTACTCAGGAGGCTGAGGCAGGCGAATCACTTGAACCTGGGAGGTGGAGGTTGCAGTGAGCTGAGATCGCACCACTGCCCTACACTCCAGACGGCGACAGAGCGAGACTCCATCTCAAAAAAATAAAAAGATAAATAAAAATAAAATAAAATAATGAAAATAAAAGAATGACCAGGTGCAGTGGCTCACTCCTGTAATCCCAGAACTTTGGGAGGCCGAGGTGGGTGGATCACAAGGTCAGGAGATTGAGACTATCCTGGCTAACATGGTGAAACCACGTCTCTACTAAAAAAAAAAAAAAAAAAAAATTAGCCAGGCATGGTGGCGGGCACCTGTAGTCCCAGTTACTTGGGAGGCTGAGGCAGGAGAATGGCGTGAACCCGGGAGGTGGAGCCTGCAGTGAGATGAAATTGAGCCACTGCACTCCAGCCTGGGCAACAGAGCGAGACTCCGCCTTGGGAGGAAAAAAAAAAAAAAGAATGACTGGGTTCCTGAGTGAAACACAGGTGACTTTTTTGTTTTATTTTGTTTTTTTGAGACTGTGTTTTGTTCTGTCGTCCTAGGTGGAGTGCAATGGCATGATCTCGGCTCACTGTAATCTCTGTCTCTCAGGTTCAAGCGACTCTTCTGCCTCAGCCTTCTGAGGATCTGGGATTACAGGTGTAAGCCACCATACCTGGCTAATTTTTGTATTTTTAGTAGAGATGGAGTTTCACCAGGTTGGCCAGGCTGGTCTCGAACTCCTGACCTCAGGTGATCCACCCACCTCAGCTTCTCAAAGTGCTGGGATTACAGGCGTGAGCCACCACGCCCGGCCCAAAATATAGGTGATGAATTAAAAAAAAGAAAATAGGACGGGCGCGGTGGCTCAGGCCTGTAATCCCAGCACTTTGGGAGGCCGAGACGGGCGGATCACGAGGTCAGGAGATTGAGATCATCCTGGCTAACAAGGTGAAACCCCATCTCTACTAAAAAAATACAAGAAACTAGCCGGGCGAGGTGGCGGGCGCCTGTAGTCCCAGCTACTCGGGAGGCTGAGGCAGGAGAATGGCGTAAACCCGGGAGGCGGAGCTTGCAGTGAGCTGAGATGCGGCCACTGCACTCCAGCCTGGGCGACAGAGCAAGACTCCATCTCAAAAAAACAAAACAAAACAAAACAAAACAAAACAAAAAAAGAAAATAGGCTGGGTGCAGTGGCTCATGCCTGTAATCCTAGCACTTTTGGCAGCCGAGGCAGGTGAATCACAAAGTCAGGAGTTCAAGACCAGCCTGGCCAACATAGTGAAACCCCGTCTCTACTAAAAACACAAAAATTAGCCGGGTGCAGTGGCAGGCACCTGTAATCCCATCTACACGGGAGGCTGAGGCAGGAGAATCGCTTGAACTCGGGCAGCAGGGGTTGCAGTGAGCCGAGATCGCCCCACTGCACCTCCAGCCTGGGCTATAAAGTGAGACTCTGTCTCAAAAAAAACAATTAAGAATGACTGGGGATGTCCCATCAGAAATTGTCAATCCAGAATTCTATTCCCAGAAAAATATCTTCTAAAAGAAAAGCAAATTAAGAGATTTTTTTCAGACATGCAAAAGGTGAAAAAGAATTTATCACCTGCAGGTCAGATTTGCATTTACAAGAGATGTTAAAGAGAGTCTTTCAGGTGCAAGAAAAATGATACTCGATAAAAACTGAGTCTATACAAAGAAATGAACGCCAGAAATGCTAACTTTGTGGATAAATGAAGGACCTTTTTCTTATTATTTAAGCATCTTTTTTTTTTTTTTTTTTGAGACGGAGTCTTGCTCTGTCGCCCAGGCTGGAGTGCAGTGGCGCGATCTCGGCTCACTGCAAGCTCCGCCTCCCGGGTTCACGCCATTCTCCTGCCTCAGCCTCCCGAGTAGCTGGGACTACAGGCGCCCACAACCGCGCCCGGCTAATTTTTTTGTATTTTTAGTAGAGACGGGGTTTCACCGTGGTCTCGATCTCCTGACCTTGTGATCCGCCCGCCTCGGCCTCCCAAAGTGCTGGGATTACAGGCGTGAGCCACCGCGCCCGGCCAAGCATCTTTTTTTTTTGAGATGGAGTTTTGCTCTTGCTGCCCAGGCTAGAATGCAATGGTGCAATCTCAGCTCACTGTAACCTCCGCCTCCTGGGTTCAAGCAATTATCCTGCCCTCCTGCCTCAGACTCCCAAGTAGCTGGAATTACAGGCACCCGCCACCATGCCCAGCTAATTTTTGCATTTTTAGTAGAGATGGGGTTTCACCATGTTGGCCAGGCTGGTCTTGAACTCCTGATCTCGGGTGATCCACCCACCTTGGCCTCCCAAAGTGTTGGGATTACAGGCATGAGCTACTATTTCCAGTCTATTTAAGTATCTTTAAAAGATAAGTGACTATTTAAAGCAAAAATAAAACAATACACTGGGGGATTATATAATATGTGTAACAGTAAAATGCATGAGAAGCACAGCTCAAAGGCTGGGAGGATAGAAATGAAAGTATACTGTTTAAGATTCTAAAACTAGGCCAGGTATGGTGGCTCTCACCTGTAATCCCAGCACTTTGGGAGGCTGAGGCGGAAGGATTGCTTGAAGTCAGAAGTTTGAGACCAGCCTGGGAAACAAAGTAAGATCCTGTCTCTAGAAAATATAGCAAAATTAGCCAAGTGGCCAGGCACAGTGGCTCACACCTGTAATCCCAGGACTTTGGGAGGTTGAGGCAGGCGGATCACCTGAGGTCGGGAGTTTGAGACCAGCCTGACCAACATGGAGAAACCTCGTCTCTACTGAAAATACAAAATTAGCCAGGTGTGGTGGTGCAAGCCTGTAATCCCAGCTACTCAAGAATTGCTTGAACCTGGGAGGTAGAGGTTGTGGTGAGCTGAGATCACGCCATTGCACTCCAGCCTGGGCAACAAGAGCGAAACTCGGTCTCAAAAAAAAAAAAAAAAAAATTAGCCGAGTATAGTGGCTCACACCTGTAGTCCCAGGTACTCGGGAGGGTAAGGCAGGAGGACTGTTTGAGCCCACAAATTCAAGGTTGCAGTGAGATATGGTCACACCACACACTCTAGCCTGAGCAACAGAATGAGATCTTGTCTAAAAAAACAAACAAACAAAAAAACACCCACCTTGACCACACGGACATTTACAAAATACTCCACCCAATAACAGCAGAATACACATTCTTTTCAAGTGCACTCAGAACATATTCCACCCATAAAACAAGTCTCGATCACTTTCAAAGGATTCAACTCATACAAAGTATGTACTTTGACCACAGTGCAATTAAATTGGAAAAAAATGACAGGTACGCACCTGTAGTTCCTGCTACTAGGGAGGCTGAGGTGGGAGGATTGCTTGAGGCCAGGAGTTCAAGACCAGCCTGGGCAACATAGCAAGCTCCAGTCTCTTTAAAAAAAAAAAAAAAAAAAGGTATCTGGAAAATACCTAAATATTTGGAAATTAAATAACACAACTGTACATGATTCATGTGATATGTCAAAGAAGAAATCAAAAAGGAAATTAGAAAGTATTTTGAATGATGAGAAAGCACAACATATTAAAATTTGTAGGATGCAGCCACAGCAGTACTTAGAAGGAAATACCTATATTAGAAAAGAAAGGTCTCAAATC
This sequence comes from Macaca nemestrina, assembly GCF_043159975.1. Classification (NCBI taxonomy): domain Eukaryota; kingdom Metazoa; phylum Chordata; class Mammalia; order Primates; family Cercopithecidae; genus Macaca; species Macaca nemestrina. The sequence goes on along the minus strand of NC_092138.1, from coordinate 110,217,219 downwards.
AGTGACTTCAGCTTCCAACTTAAGATATCAGAAAAGAACAAATTAAACCTAAAGCAAGTAGAAGAAAAAAAAAATAGGTGTTAGCAATCATGTCTTATTTATCTTAAACTTCCCTAGACCAGCACCTAAGACAGGAATCGATGGGAATGTGTTCACTGCATATCTTGTCTATATGTATTTAAATATATATATTGCATATAGGTAAAGATAGGGTTTTGCTATGTTGCACAGGCTGGTCTTGAACTCCTGGGCTCAAGTGATCCTCCCATCTTGGCCTCCTCACCTTGAATTACAGATGTAATTCACCACCTGTCCCAGTTTTTTTTTTTTTTTTTTTTTTTTTTTTTTGAGATGGAGTTTTGTTCTTGTTGCCCAGGCTGGAGTGCAGTGGTGTGATCTTGGTTCACTACAACCTCTACCTCCTGGCTTCAAGTGATTCTCCTGCCTCAGTCTCCCGAGTAGCTGGGATTACAGGCGCCCGCCACCACACCCAGCTAAGTTTTATATTTTTAGTAGAGATGGGGTTTCCACCATGTTGGCCAGGATGGTCTCGAACTTCTGACCTCAAGTGATCCTCCCACCTTGGCCTCCGAAATGTTGGGATTACAGGTGTGAGCCACTGTGTCCGGCCCAATATATATTTTTTAAAACATTTTTCTTGTGTCTTTGATTTCCTTGTGGGTTAATATAGTACATTTCTTTCCTTTCACATCTAGCTTTTTTGGGTAGGATGGATCACCCACATTCAGGGACAGACTGCCAAGTGTAACCTTCTTGTAAAAGTAGCTTACAAACATCAATAGAACCCGGTTAAGAGGAGGTTAATACCTGCAGAAATAACCACTGCTCTAAGAATCTAGACAATAGAGGCTTGATGGTGTCAATGAAAAGAGTCGAATTCTGTAAAATATTTAAAGAGGTTTATTGTAAGCCAGATATAAGTAACCAAGGCCCATGATACAGTCCCAGGAGGTCCTGAGAATACGAGCCCAAGGTGGTTGGGTTATAGCTTGATTTATACATTTAGGGAGACAGAAGTGACAAGAAGACATCAGTCAATACCTGTAAGGTGTACATTGGTTCAGCCCAGTAAGGTGGGACAGCTTGAAGGTGGGGGTTTCCAGATCATAGTTGGACTCAAAAATTTTCTGATTGGCAACTGGGGTTGACAGGGTTATTATCTAGAGACCTGGAATCAATAAAAAGGAGTGTCAGGCCAGGCGTGGTGGCTCACGCCTGTAATCCCAGGACTTTGGGAGGCCGAGGTGGGCTCCTGTAATCCCAACTACTTGGGAGGCTGAAGCAGGAGACTCGTTTGAACCCAGGAGGTAGAGGTTGCAGTGAACCAAGATGGCGCCACTGCACTCCAGCCTGGGTGACAGAGTGAGACTGTCTCAAAAAAAAAAAAAAAAAAAAAAAATCTGTTTTTTTTTTTTTTTTTTTTTGAGACGGAGTCTCGCTCTGTCGCCCGGGCTGGAGTGCAGTGGCCAGATCTCAGCTCACTGCAAGCTCCGCCTCCCGGGTTTACGCCATTCTCCTGCCTCAGCCTCCGGAGTAGCTGGGACTACAGGCGCCCGCCACCTCGCCCGGCTAGTTTTTTTGTATTTTTAGTAGAGACGGGGTTTCACCGTGTTAGCCAGGATGGTCTCGATCTCCTGACCTCGTGATCCGCCCGTCTCGGCCTCCCAAAGTGCTGGGATTACAGGCTTGAGCCACCGCGCCCGGCCTAAAAAATCTGTTTTAATGTTAATGCTGGTTGCTTGTGCCTGAATTGCAGAGAGGAGGGTATAATTAGGCATGTCCCTCCCTTCCCATCATGGCCTGAATTAGTTTTTCGCGTTTACCTGGAATGCCCTTAGCCCACTGAGGTCCATTCAGTTGGTTGGTGGAGCTTAGAATCGGTACTTTTCAGAGAACAGATTCTAATGGAATACACCTCTAGAGGGAAGTAGTGAGTCGAAACATGGACACTTGACTTATTCCAAATTACCCTGATAAAATGCCCAGAGTACAAAGGCGCCTGGAGTACCACACACAAAGACAATGGGAGAATCCCAGGGGAGTCTTAGAAGAACAATGCAGAAAGCGAAAGCGAGTTCTCACCACTGACCGACTCCACAGCAATCTCCAAGTCTCCTCACCTCCTTGCTTAACTGCCTAGTACTCATCTTAGAAATATTAACACTCAGCCGGGCACAGGGGCTCATGCCTGTAATCCCAGAACTTAGGGAGGCCAAGGCGGGCGGATCACAAGGTCAGGAGATTGAGACCATCCTGGCTAACATGGTGAACCCCCGTCTCTACTAAAAATACAAAAATAAAAAATTAGCCGGGCATGGTGGCGGGCGCCTGTAGTCCCAGCTACTCGGGAGGCTGAGGCAGAAGAATGGCGTGAACCTGGGAGGCAGAGCTTGCAGTGAGCCGAGATTGCGCCGCTGAACTCCAGCCTGGGCAACAGAGCAATACTCCATCTCAAAAAAAAAAAAGAAGAAGAAAAAGAAAAAAAGAGAAACATTAAAACACTCAGAAGCCATGAGAGGGAAGAGTATTAACACTTTTTAGAAAGTTAACAGATGAAGTGGGATTTTATTTGACAGAAAGTCAGAATGATTAGGCTGACTGATTTGATGAGGACTGGCACAGCCAATATGGTCATATAGAAAGCCTTTTCCATGAATTAAATGAGTCAAATCTGCAGCTCTAAGATTTTGACCAAAACCAGAACCCAAACCAAGACCAACAAACAAAAACTTTTTTTTTTTTTTTGAGACGGAGTCTCACTCTGTTGCCCAGGCTGGAGTGGAATGGCACGATCTCAGCTCACTGCAACCTTCACCTCCTGGGTTCAAGCGATTCTTCTGCCTCAGCCTCCTGAGTAGCTGGGACTACAGGTGCCTGCCACCATGCCCAGCTAACTTTTGTATTTTTTAGTAGAGATGGACTTTCACCATGTTGGCCAGGCTGGTCTTGAACTCCTGACCTTGTGATCTGCCCACCTCAGTCTCCCAAAGTGCTGGGATTACAGGCGTAAGCCACTGCACCCGGCCTCAAACAAAAACATTCAAAGCAGATGTACAGGCCGGGTGCGGTGTCTCACACCTGTAATCCCAGTACTTTGGAGGCCAAGATGGATGGATCACCTGAGGTCAGGAACTGGAGACCAGCTTGGCCAACATGGTGAAACCACGTCTCTACTAAAAATATAAAAATTAGCTGGGAGTGGCGATCCTAGCTACTTGGGAGGTTGAGGCAGGAGAATCGCTTGAATCCGGGAGGCAGAAGTTGCAGTGAGCCAAGATTGCGCCACTGCACTCTAGCCTGGGCGAGACTCTGTCTTAAAATAAAATAAAATAAAAATAATAAAGCAGATGTACAAAATGTGCAAGGGGATATGCTGTTTTCAAAATTATTTTTGGGTGGTACAGGAGGCAAGAGTTTGAAGACTCTCTTTTATATACTGATACATGGTAGTGCCAGTCTATTCCAGAGGCAGGACTGTAGCAGGTGAATGTCAGTCTCTGCTGGAATGAACCAATCAGCCAACGGAAACACTCAGCTCCTAGGTGCTGCCTGCACTGGGCGGCTGGAGTTTCAGGCTGTAAGGCAGGACTCTTAAACACCCACCTGGTGTGACTCAGCAACAATTGGACAATGAAGAGCCACAACTCACCTCATTTGGCACCAATGAAACTAAGGTATGGCAGATGACAGAATTGCAATAATGAAAAAAGGAAATCTGTGATCTATTTCCATTTCAGGAAATAGAACTGGAAAATCTAGCTCTGACAAAAACTCCCTATAGAAAACTCCTGTAGCTGTGGAAGGAAAAGAGAAGTCTGGCACGAAAACCCTGTCTTGTGGATGGCTTCTGTTTACTCCTGGTGAAAAGCCAGTCCCCCTCAAGGTTCTAAGTTCAAGTGAATGCCTATTAAAGACGTCTTTTTCTTTTCTCTACAAGAAAGTGAGAGGCATACAAAATTTACACAACTCTAAATGTAGGATTTTTCTTTTTTTTTTTTTTGAGACGGAGTCTGGCTCTGTCACCCAGGCTGGAGTGCAGTGGCGCGATCTCGGCTCACTGCAAGCTCCGCCTCCCGGGTTTACGCCATTCTCCTGCCTCAGCCTCCCGAGTAGCTGGGACTACAGGCGCCCGCCACCTCGCCCGGCTAGTTTTTTGTATTTTTTAGTAGAGACGGGGTTTCACCGTGTTAGCCAGGATGGTCTCGATCTCCTGACCTCGTGATCCGCCCGTCTCGGCCTCCCAAAGTGCTGGGATTACAGGCTTGAGCCACCGCGCCCGGCCTAAATGTAGGATTTTAAGATGTAACAAGTCAAGTTCTGCAGAAGCAAGACTCTGCGTGGAAACATGGCATTTCTACTTTATTTTATTCTATTTTGAGACAGGGTCTGGCTCTGTCACCCAGGCTGGAGTGCAGGTGTGATCATGGCCACTGCAGCCTCACTACCTCAACCTCCCAAGTAGCTGGGACCACAGGCATGCCTGGTTAATTTTTTAAAATTATTTGTAGCGATTGGATCTCCCTATGTTGCCTAGGCTGGTCTCGAACTCCTGGCCTCAAGAAGTCATCCAACCTCAGCCTCCGAAAGTGCTAGGAGTACAGACATGAGCCACCATGCCCGGCCTAATTTCTCTTCTTTTTCTGCTCTTATAAGAGCATGATTCTTCTTTAGATTAGACATGTGCACCAAGCGTAAGGAGCAGGGGGTGAATAAGGTATGGAGGCCAGCATGTGACAACCCAATCACCTAAAATGTTCAAAAAATGTTGAAGCAACCCAGCACGGGCCAGAGGGAGCCACGCAATTCGTCCATGTGAGCCTACTTGTTGTATCCACCCTGTCCTTATCCTCTCCTTTCATTCTCCCGTGTGAAAAAGCAAACCAACACATTTATTACTAAAGCAACACAAAATGTTTTTAGTTTCTGGAAACTGATCTCAGGATTGCACGCTCACACTGAGATGGTCTGAATCAACACAAACTTAACTCTCACCAGCTGCTTGCTCTACTTTGCACAAGGACCGCAGGCAGAAGAGAGGTCATGGGGGTGAAACCCTCCCTGGGCTGCCTTACATGCAGCACAGTTGTTCAGGGTGGGAGGGCAGCTGGGAGAATGCTGGCTAATAACTGGTTTAAACCAAGCCAGCTCTCCTAAACAATTTTTTTTTTTTTTTTTTTTTGAGAATTGTTTAGGAGAGCTGGCTTGGTTTAAACCAGTTATTAAAAGGAATTCTTTTTTTTTTCTTTTTTTTTGAGACGGAGTTTTGCTCTGTCACCCAGGATGGAGTGCAGTGGCACGATCTTGGCTCACTGCAACTTCCGCCTCCTGGGTTCAAGCGATTCTCCTGCCTCAGCCTCCCAAGTAGCTGGGATTACAGGTGTGCATCACCACTCCCGGCGAATTTTTGTATTTTTAGTAGAGATGGGGTTTCACCATGTTGGTCAGGCGGGTTTCACCATGTTGGTCAAGCTGGTCTTGAACTCCTGACCTTGTGATCCACCCACCTCAGCCTCCCAAAGTGCTGGGGTTATAGGCGTGAGCCACTGCGCCCGGCTAGGAATTCTTTAGCTATAGAACTATCTACCCTTAGATCCTATTTTTCCTTCTTCTATAGGTTAGAGAGGAAGAGACTCTGGCAAACAAAAAATACACCCAAGTCATGAATGAAAAAAGGAAAAAAGTTAACTGTGTCCATAAATGCATCACTAAGGGGTGCTGAGGAACCTTGTCTTTCTCCCTAAGATCCCCCCTACAATGCTTTTATAGGACACTGGACAAATCGTTTAACTTCTTCGGCCTGTAAAATGTAGGGAGTGAACTGAACAACCTTGAAAATGCTCCAGTTCTAACACTATATGGATTCCAACTCAATCTAAAAGCCTTAACCAAAAGCAACAACAGGGTTTTGGGCAAGTGGGATAGAAAAAGCCAACAATGGCTGGGCGCAGTGGCTCATACCTGTAATCCCAGCACTTTGGGAGGCCGAGGTGGGCAGATCACCTGAGGTCGGGAGTTCGAGACCAGCCTGCCTAGCATGGTGAAACCTCATCTCTATTAAAAATACAAAAAAAAAAAAAAAAATTAGCCGGGCGTGGTAGTGCATGCCTGTAATCCCAGCTACTTCATGCCTCCATGCACTCCAGCCTGGGTGACAAGAGCAAAACTCCGTCTCAAAAAAAGAGGAAAAAAAAAAAAAGGCCAACAAGATTGATGAAGGTGTGCACCATAGCTGGTTTTAACCAACAGGACCATTCCACTGTGTCCAATCTACTCTATAGATAAGGATTCAACAGACAGTTGGTTCTTTTTTTTTGAGACAGAGTCTCACTCTGTTACCCAGGCAGAAGTGCAGGGGCACGATCTCAGCTCACTGTAACCTCCTCCACCTCCTGGGTTTTTTTGAGATGGGATATCACTCTGTCGCCCAGGTTGGAGTGCAGTGGCATGATCCTGGCTCACTGCAACCTCCGCCTCCCAGGTTCAAGTGATTCACCTGCCTCAGCCTCCCCAGTAGCTGGGATTATAGGCGTGCACTACCAGGCCCGGCTAATTTTTTTTTTTTTTTTTTTTTGTATTTTTAGTAGAAACAAGGTTTCGCCAGTTGGCCAGGTTGGTCTCAAACTCCTGACCTCAAGTGATCCACCTGCCTTAGCCTTACAAAGTGCTGGGATAACAGGCGTGAGCCACAACGCCCAGCCAGTTGGTTCTTATTCTTGGTGATCTAAACTACCCTCTCTCCACTTGTTTTTTCTTTTTTTTTTTTTTTTTGCATCAGAAGCATTTCAATCAATGGTTTTTGAGAGTCTTCTCACACAATGTAGGCGGTTTCGTGTTTTGGAAGAAGTGTCACATCAGACTCCAGCCAACTGGGAGGGAGGGGAGGACAGGAGGAAAGGTATGGAGCCAGAGAGGTTGATGGAATAACACTGAAAGCTTCAGGCACCGGCAGGAACAGGGACAGCCACCTCTCCAGTTTCCCCATTGACCCTGCGGAAAATGAGTCATGACTCATCTCCTCAAACTTCCTGGAAAAGCCAGCCAAGGGCTTAAAGTAGATAAGCAGCTCCTTATGGCCTACCTTTGTTATTCATTTACTTTAAAGGAAGATGCATCTTTAAGACAACAGCTTCTTTTTTCAGGTATGGTGTTGAGTCTTTTATATCCCATATTAGGAACAGTGTAGCTATCATTTTAGTCACAGCTTCCTGTGCACCACCAGGGCCTTAAAATGCTGAGACAGTATTATGCACAGGTATGTCAATGTCATCAACTATGAAAATAAATGTGACCAAGTTTTTTGGGTTTTTTTTTGTTTTTTTTTTTTTTGAGATGGAGTCTTGCTCATCGCCCAGGCCGGAGTGCAGTGGCGCGATCTCGGCTCACTGCAAGCTCCGCCCCCCGGGTTCACGCCCTTCTCCTGCCTCAGCCTCCTGAGTAGCTGGGACTACAGGCGCCCGACACTACACCCGGCTAGTTTTTTTTTTTTTTTTTTTTTTCTTTGTATTTTTAGCAGAGACGGGGTTTCACCGTGTTAGGCAGGATGGTCTCGATCTCCTGACCTCGTGATCCACCCGCCTCGGCCTCCCAAAGTGCTGGGATTACAGGCGTGAGCCACCGCGCCCAGCCATTGTGACCAAGTTTTAAAGGCAAGTGTCCACAGTCAAAGAAGGAAGGAGGCACTGTGTTGAACTAAATGGGGCAGAGTCAAAATCCTGGATTTTGGAACCGGCTTGGCCTCCAAGCAACCCGGCTTCCAAGCCTTAGTCCCACTTCTGCCAAGTAATGCTGGTTAGTGAGATAATCTCCAAAGCTTTGAAGTAAGCTCTACTTGAGCTTCCACTTTTACAACTTCAAGGTCAACTCCGTACTTAGGAAAGACGATCCATGGCTTAAGAGAGGGCAACAGGCTTGCAAGATGAGGAGGTCCCGTTTCTGTCCAGGGAAAACACGCGGGCCAAAGACATCTTTTTGTGTATTGATAGAGTGAGTGACGCGACTACAACTTTTTATTGTTTATTTGCTCATTTTGATGTCCACAGAGCCCAGGTTTCCCACAGCGGACATCCCCCTCCACACTATGGAAGCTTCTCCCTCTCCAGGTTGCTGGGGTGGGGCTATGTCTCCCTGGATGCCACACACCCTTTAAAGCTGATATCCCCAGGCTTTGCCCTCCCTTGCCTTTCACTTTTCACCTAAGCAAACTAGGTGCAAAACATAGGTGATTCTGACCAATCCTGGGCATCTTATTTTCAAAGAACCAATGAGGAAGTCACTTGGTGAATATGTGCCAGACCCAGTCCTGGGCTCTTTCTATGCTCTATCGAATTTAACCCACACATCTCCCTTACACAGAAGGTCCTCATAACAAGTTTCTGATAAGGAAACAGACTGGCAGAGGGTGAGTTATTTGCTCAAGGTCACTCAGCTGGCAAGCAGGAGAAGGAACATTTGAACCCAGGTCTCATACCATACAAATCACCCTCTTTTTTTTTTTTTTTTTTTTTTTGTGAGACAGAGTCTTACTCTGTTGCCCAGGCTGGAGTGCAGTGGCGCAGTCTCGGTTCATTGCAAACTTCACCTTCCAGATTCAAGCAATTCTCCTGCCTCAGCCTCCCGAGTAGCTGGGATTACAGATGCATGCCACCATGCTTGGTTAATTTTTGTATTTTTAGTAGAGATGGGGTTTCTTTTCTTTTTTTTTTTTTTGAGACGGAGTCTCGCTCTGTTGCCCGGGCTGGAGTGCAGTGGCTGGACTACAAGCTCCGCCTCCCGGGTTTACGCCATTCTCCTGCCTCAGCCTCCTGAGTAGCTGGGACTACAGGTGCCCACCACCTCGCCCGGCTAGCTTTTTGTATTTTTTAGTAGAGATGGGGTTTCGCCGTGTTAGCCAGGATGGTCTCGATCTCCTGACCTTGTGATCCGCCCGCCTCGGCCTCCCAAAGTGCTGGGATTACAGGCTTGAGCCACCGCACCCGGCCAAGATGCGGTTTCTACATCTTGGCCAGATGGTCTCAAACTCCTGACCTCAGGTGATCCGCCCACTTCGGCCTCCCAAAGTGCTGGGATTACAGGCATGAACCACTCATTTAAAGTATACAATTCAGTGGTTCTCAGTATCATCACAGATATGTGCAACCATCACTCCAGTCAACTTGAGAATATTTTCATCACCTCAAAAAAAAACCTCATCTCTCTTCCTTATCACCTTCCTATCTTTCTACCCGCCAGTACCCTACTCCCAGGTAGGCAAGCACTTCTCAATTTTCTATCTCTATAGACTTCTCCATTCTGGACTTTCACCTAAATGGAACATACAGTGCATGATCTTTGTGACTGGCTTTTTTCACTCAGCGTAACATTTCCGAGGAAAGTCTGTACTATAAACCCCATGGGTTATTGTCTCAGCTAAGGGCACTGTAAGAGGTATGGACAGTACGTCACGTGAGAAGTGCATGATGATACCTCTTTTTAGCAGCAGCAGAGATTATAGGAAGATAAGACCACAGATTTCAGATAAAGGACCCTTGGATCACTTTTCTGTCTTGCTCCTGAAAGTACACATGGGGCAATGGGCAGCAGCACATACAAGATTTCAGTCCAGGCCGGGCGCGGTGGCTCAAGCCTGTAATCCCAGCACTTTGGGAGGCCGAGACGGGTGGATCACGAGGTCAGGCGATCGAGACCATCCTGGCTAACACGGTGAAACCCCGTCTCTACTAAGAAATATAAAAAACTAGCCGGGCGAGGTGGCGGGCTCCTGTAGTCCCAGCTACTCGGGAGGCTGAGGCCGGAGAATGGCGTGAACCCGGAAGGCAGAGCTTGCAGTGAGCTGAGATCCGGCCACTGCACTCCAGCCTGGGCTACAGAGCGAGACTCCGTCTCAAAAAAAAAAAAAAAAAAAAAAAGAGATTTCAGTCTGACATGACAAAGAACTCAGTGACTCCAATTAGGTCCACAACAGAAAGGGCGGATGACCATATGCAAGGGATGCTCCGGGAGAGCTTATCCCCATGTTGGGTGGAAGGCTGGCTAGTGACCATGATGGCCCGTGACCCTTCCAAGACTTAATTCTATGGTTCTGCCAAATTCACATTAGTATAATTAATGGTTAAAAATAAAAAGGCTGGGTATGGTGGCTCATGCCTGTAATCTTAACACTTTGGGAGGCCAAGGCAAGAGGATCACTTGCATTCAGGAGTTTGAGACCAGCCTGAGCAACATGGGAAAATGCTGCCTCTACAAAAAATACAAAAATTAGCTGGGCATGGTGGTGCACACCTGTAATCCCAGCTACCTGGGAGGCTAAGTGGGAGGATCGCTTGAGCCTGGGAGGTCAAAGTTGTGGTGAGCTGTGATTGTACCACTGCATGCCAGCCTGGGTGACAGAACAAGATCCTGTTTCAAATAATACGTAAATAATAAAAACTTGGCTGCTGGGCAAATGTCATCAAGACCCCTGAGGCTGTGTCACAGGCACAATAAAGTAAAATAAAAAGTTGGCTGGGTACAGTGGCTTAGGTCTGTAATCCCAGCACTTTGGGAAGCCGAGATGAGAGGATTGCTTGAGCCCAGGAATTCAAGAGTCAGCTGGAATAGGCATGAATACCAGCGAAATATTTGTTTCTATCATTCCCTTGTGGGGATGTGAGACTTCAACAAGTAATAACTATTCTTTTTTTTTCTTTTTTTTTTTTTTTGAGGCAGTCTTACACTGTCGCCCAGGCTGGAGTGCAGTGGCGCGATTTTGGCTCACTGCAACCTCCGCCTCCCGGATTCAAGTGATTCTCCTGCCTCAGCCTCCTGAGTAGCTGGGATTACTGGTGCCCACCAGGTGTTGGCCCGGCTAGTTTTTTTGTATTTTTAGTAGAGACGGGTTTTCAACATGTTGGCCAAGCTAGTCTTGAACTCTTGACCTCAGGCAATCTGCCCGCCTCAGTCTCCCAAAGCACTGAGATTACAGGCGTGAGTTGCCACACTCAAACCCTCATTTAAAAAAATTTTTTTTTTAATTTTATAAAAAACAGAGATGGGGTCTTGCTATGTTGCCCAGGCTGGTCTTAAACTCCTGAGCTCAAGCAATCCACCCACCTTGGCCTCCCAAAGTACTAGGATTACAGGCGTGAGCCTTTGTATCTGGCCAGTAATAATTCTTTGAACATCAAAAAAATTCATCCAGTTGAAGCTCCAGATCAGACAGGCTTGTGCTCTCTCACTCTCTATTTGTATCTATTTTGAGACAGGGTCTTGTTCTGTTACCCAGGCTGAAGTGCAGTGGCACAGTCTCTGCTCACTGCAACCTCAGCCTCCCAGGCTCAAGTGATCCTCCTGCCCCAGCCTCCCAAGTAGCTAGACTACAGGTGTGGGCCACTATGCCCAGCTAATTTTGTTGTTGTTGTTGTTTCTGAGATGAAGTCTCACTCTGTCTCCAAGGCTGGAGTGCAGTGGCATGATCTCAGCTCACTGCAACCTCTGCCATCCAGGTTCAAGCAATTCTCCCTCAGCCTCCCAAGTAACTGGGACTACAGAAAGGCATGCACCACCACGCCTGGCTAAGTTTTATATTTTTAGTAGAGACAGGGTTTCACCATGTTGGCCAGGCTGGTCTTGAACTCCTCACTTCAGGTGATGCGCCTGCCTCAGCCTCCCAAAGTGTTGAGATTACAGGCACGAGCCACTGTGACCGGCCAATTTTTGTATTTATTGTAGAGACAGGGTTTCACCAAGTTGCCCAGGCTGGTCTCGAACTCCTGGGTGCAAGCCATCTGTCCACCTCAGCCTCGTAAAGTGCTAGGATTATAGGCATGAGCCATTGTGGCCAGCTTCGTATATTCTTTTTTTTTCTTTTGAGACAGAGTCTGGCTCTGTTGGCCAGGCATGTGTCAGCACGATCTTGGCTCACTGCAACCTCCGTCTCCAGGGCTCAAGCAATTCCCTGCCTCAGCCTCCCACATAGCTGGGATTACAGGTGTGTGCCACCATGCCTGGCTAATTTTTGTATTCTTAATAGAGACAGTGTTTCACCATGTTGGCCAGGCTGGTCGTGAACTCCTGACCTCAGGTAATCCACCTGCCTCAGCCTCCCAAAGTGCTGGGATTACAGATGTGAGCCACCGCACCTGGCCCTGTTCTTATTTGTTACTTGGTTTTAGGATCAGGGTATGGGACTGCATCTTTCCAAATATCAACTCATTTAAAAAAAAAAAATCTTCTCAGCTGGGCATGGTGGCTCACGCCTGTAATCCCAGCACTTTGGGAGGCTGAAGCGGGCGGATTGCCTGAGGCCAGGAGTTCGAGACCAGTCTGGCCAACATGGTGAAACTCCGTTTCTACTAAAAATACAAAACAATTAGCCTGGCGTGGTGGCATGCGCCTGTAATCTCAGCTACTTGGGAGGCTAAGGCAGGGAATTGCTTGAACCAGGGAGGTGAAGGTTGCAGTGAGCTGAGATTGCGCCACTGCACTCTAGCCTGGGCGACAGAGCGAGACTCCGTCTCAAAAAGGAAAAAAAAAAAATCTTCTCAAGAACAAGCATGGTGGCTCATGCCTGTAATCCCAGCTACATGGGAGGCTGAGGCAGAGAACTGCTTGAGCCCAGGAGGTGGAGGTCTCATTGAGCTGAGATCACGCCACTGCACTCCAGCCTGGGTGACAGAGCAAGACTCTGTCTTGAAAAAAAAAAAAGTATTCTAGTTGACTTGATGATTATGACTTTGAGCCAGGGACCGATTATGCAACAATATAACACAATTAGTTTAATACATGAATTTAATCCAATCTGCGAAAAGCATTTTTCTTTTCTTAAAGGGCCATTACATTATAGCAAATAATGTCTATCTCTTGGAAAGGAGCTTTCTTCTGTAGACTATCTTATCTAAGTCTGGCTCTTTTGATAAACATCCACAAATGGCCAAACATTTAAAAGGTATAGAGTTCAACAGTCTGTCTGATTAAGCAATACCAACTTGACATTACTGATCTCCATTCAATAATTTCAAGTCAATAGGGATTGCCTCATGTGCATTGCTCAGGTCCGGGAGAGAAACAGGGGAGCGGATTCTTGTTCTTTGACAGGGTCAACTGTGGATAATCTTGAAGCCTATACTTTGGGAGCAAAATAAGTGGTTCTAAGTGATCTCTCCTCCTCCTTCTCAAGTTCCCCCAAAAGAACTTGAGAATTCTCTTCATGTTCCTGAAAAGAACTGCGTTAACGAGGAGAGGAGCAGGAATCAGAAGATGGTTCCAATTCCTTCTCTGGTCCAACTTCCTAGCAATCAAATGATATTTGACGTTGTTCCATTGTCTTTTTGAACCATTGTTCCTTCCCTAGTAACATGGAGTAAAAATCATTTTACTGACTTGCTTACTTCACAGGTTTTTGTGAGGCTCAAACGAGATGGTGTGGATGCCAGTCTCTAAATGAACAAACTGCAGCTCATCTAGAACCTCACCTGCAATAAACACCAGCCCCTTACAAGAGCCCAAAAGCCTCAGCTGAAGAGACAACTGTTTACATGTAACACAGCTTGCTTTCTTCCTCTAATTGGCTGCCTGAGCTCTAACCTATGTTTTAAATTTGTTTTAAGACCCAGATTTTATTTGGTCACATGAAAATGCCTTAAATAGGCAATCTATAATTAGCTCTGGCTGAGTCTCATCTCCCCAAGTCACTACTGTTGTCGTCATCTTTTTGCTTTCTTCTTTAATGAACTCTTCCCTTTTTTTGTCCCAGAACAAGCTTCTCGCTTACATGCCCTTTACAAAGAAAATTTCCCTGGCTGGCTGCCATCGGTTTCTCTGCCCACTTCCATTTTAAGCAATTTTTTATGACTGTCCCATCTCCTTTCAAACAAAGGCAGACGGCAAAACTTGCTGGTTTACTTTTAAAGAAAACTTGACCCAGACTGTTATAAGCTAAGAGGCTTTGTGAAGTCACATGGCCTGGATTTACCCATCACCCTCTGATAAGCACTCACAGCTGATTCCTTTGCAAACCCAAGCATCTCACACTGGTTTCATATGGGCCATAGGAAGCATCTTCCAAAGTCTGATGTGTTCTTCAACATCTATTCCCGCGGCAGATGACCCATTTTGACCCAAAGGGCCCCAGAGTTCTCTTTCGGCTCCAGCTAGCTCTGCAAAGCCACAGCACTGCTTTTTCTGTAGGCAGTTAATACTAATGCTTTTTCTGTAGGCAGTTAATACTAATTCAACAGGAAGTGGTACGGGAGCACAAGAGGCAGGGTGTCTTCCTGTTGCCCAGTTATTTACAAAAAGGCAGATCTTCTCTCCAATACTTCAAACATTCCCCACAGGACTAACATGTGCTCCTTTACAGGTAATGACCTAATAAATTATTTCTGATCTCAAAGCTGTATAACAACTGAATTTGTTCAAAAGCTAAAAAAGTTGTAGAAATACAGTCTATACTGCCCAGTGCAGTTGCTCACGCCTGTAATCCCTGAACTTTGGGAGGCTGAGGTGGGTAGATTACTTGAGGTCAGGAGTTCGAGACCAGCCTGGCCAACATGGTGAAATTCCTTCTCTACTAATAATACAAAAATTAGCCAGGGATGGTGGCAGGTGCCTGTAATCCCAGCTACTCAGGAAGCTGAGGCAGGAGAATTGCTTGAACCCAGGAGGCAGAGGTTTCAGTGAGATCACACCACTGTACTCCAGCCTGGGTGACAGAGCGAGACTCCAACTCAAAAAAAAAAAAAAAAAATAGATAAATAGACCAGGTGCGGTGGCTCATGCCTATAATCCCAGCACTTTGGGAGGCCGAGGTGGGTGGATCATCTGATGTCAGGAGTTTGAGACCAGCCTGGCCAACATGGTTAAACCCCGTTTCGACTAAAAATACAAAAAAAAAATGAGCCGGGTGTGGTGGCGCGCGCCTGTAGTCCCAGCGTGCCTGTAGTCCGAAGGCGGCTGAGGCAGGAGAATCACTTGAACCCCCGAGGAGAAGGCTGCAGTGAGCTGAGACCGAGACCGTGTCATTGCACTCCCGCTTGGGCAACAAAAGTGAAACTCCATCACAGAAAAGTAATAATAATAATAATAATAATAATAATAGACAAATAAATGAAATACACTCTATACTAAACCCACACACCAAAAGAATAAAGAAGAAATGCTCCATATCAGAGAACTTAGATCTGTCACAGAGTCAAAGATTTTAGAGCCAAAGTGACCCCAAGGGGCTAGGCTCTCTGGTTAACAAAAGTTTTCTTTCAAAACCAGAAAGAAAAATGATCACTTTCTCCTTATTTGCCCCGAGAAATTCACCACTAAAAAAACAGATTAGGATCAATATCAGATGTGCCTCGAATCTCGAGAACGCTGTGACTCTAGTTGAGGCACAAAGCATGGTGTAAACATTTAACATTCTCCCACAGCCAGATGTTCTCAATGTGCCTGGCAGCAATGCCAAGTGGGTAGGTTTGACACAGAAACCCTCTGGGTTTAGCCTTCCTATCTTTTCTTTCCTTTTCTTTCTTTCTTTTTTTTTTTTTTTTTTTTTTTTGAGATGGAGTTTCACTCTCGTTGCCCAGGCTGGAGTGCAATGGCGCAACCTCTGCCTCCTGGGTTCAAGCGATTCTCCTGCCTCAGCCTCCCGAGTAGCTGGGATTACAGGCATGCGCCACCACGCCCAGGTAATTTTGTATTTTTAGTAGAGACAGGGTTTATCCATGTTGGTCAGGCTGGTCTCAAACTCCCAACCTCAGGTGATCCACCCAGCTCGGCCTCCCAGGAAGTGCTGGGATTACAGGCGTGAGCCCCTGTGCCCAGCCAGCCATTCTATCTTTTCAAGTGAGTATTCATCAGATACATACAGGAAAATCTCTAGTTCACAACACTATTTTGTGTAAAACTGGAAACATTTTTTTTTTAAACTAGTCTCTAGCCGGGTGCAGTGGCTCACGCCTGTAATCCCAACACTCTGGGAGGCCGAGGCAGGTGGATCACCTGAGGTTAGGAGCCCGAGACCAACCTGGCCAACATGGTGAAAGCCCGTCTCTACTAAAAATACAAAAATTAGCTGTGTATGGTGGCATGTGCCTGTAATCCCAGTTACTGGGGAGGATGAGACAGGAGAATCTCTTGCACCCGGGAGGCGGAGGCTGCAGTGAGCTGAGATCGCACCACTGCACTCCAGCCTGGGAGACAGAACCAGACTCTGTCTCAAAACAAACAACAAAAAAAACCTTGTCTCTAAATCTCTTGGACTTAACTCAACGATTCTATGTTGCGTAGTGTTACTCTTGGTCCTCCTAGGCTGATCCTAATAGTTACGGCTCAACACCTTGGATGCTGATCCAATAATCTTGTACATGAGTTAACAACACCTATGTACACCCACCCAACAAATTGATTTAATTCATTGGCGGTTTACCAGATTCTCTTCATACTTGGCTGTGAGATTCTCTAATTGTCGTGTGTACAAATAGACCAAACTAACTCAGCAGAGAAACAGGTTCTTAGGTAAAGTACTCAGGAGTCCTATTCCAGGTTGTAAATCAGGCTAAGCCACAGTAAATGAAATACTTGGGAAAATGGCAGCTACATCTGCCAAGTCAGACTGAAGGGGAAGAGACAGAAGGGAAAGAAACAGCCCCTGCTCTGAGGTTCTCATACAGAAAGGCCAGCACTTCTCTTCCTGGCAGGCCCAGGGATGACCATTTCTCTGCGCCCCTATTCCCACACCTCGGCCAAGAGCCCACAACAGTAACAATCTCGCTTTGACTTTCAGAAAAAAAATTCCTCCAGATTCTTTCACTTCATCCACACTCCAACCCGCAGGGATCACGATCCCATTTTCTGGATAAACAGGGCAATGGGGATGAGCCTAAATCATGAGAACTGTCAGTCTTCACCGCCCACGTCCACACGGATCAGCCTGAAACCCCAATACCAATTTTTTTTTCAACTCCCACATGCTCCTGAGAGGAACCAGATCAGGGCCCACGGCTGGCATGGAAACGAGAGGGAAAGGAGGGGGTGCTGCTGGGGACCGATGGATGAACCCATCCATGGGTGAAGGGAGCGTCCAGCTTGGCCTCGAGGTCAGGAAGTGACAAAGGCACACTCCTGAGCCTTCTACTCTGGGGAAAGCCCGGGCAAGAAAGGGCTTTTCACCCATCAGAAAGCCCAGAGGGTGCCCACCTGTGTCCACGAAGAACCCGGCTCAAGCACCCAAAGAAGTCAGGAAAGAGCCCCACTCCCATCAGGGCGTAAGTGGGGTGTCCCTCAGTGAGTCAGGGTGCATCCTTCCTCTGGACAGTAGGGATCCCGCGCAGCCCAAGGGGCCGTCCCCCGAGACCTGTCACCAGCGGCCCAGACCTGTCACCCGGCCCTCGAGGGGCTCCCTCCCCGCCGGTGCTGAGGATGCGCGCAGCCTACCCGGAGCTCGCCCTCCGTGCGGTGCAGTCCCAGGCGCCGCAACCCCACCGCCAGGTCGTTGACACACAGGCCGCCGTCCCGGTTGACGTCGAGCGTCTGAAACAGTCTCCACAGGCGCAGCCGGTGGTCCGGGTCCCCGCAGATAGCGCCGCCGCAGGGGTCCCCCACGGACGCCGGCGACGAGGCAGACGAAGAGGCGGCGGCGTCCGGCGGCGGGGAGGCCACACAGCGGCACAACACACTGCTCACCATCGGGTGCGAGGCAGGGGCTCCGGGCGCTGGCGGGGGCTGGGGCGGCCGGCCGGCGTGGACCGTGCGGAAGGCACGCCAGGCGCTCTGGAGCTGCGAGCGCGGGCTCTGAAACGCCGGCAAGCTGGCGGGAGGGGCGGCTTCCGGGAGCCCCGCCCCTTCGCGCCCCGCCTCACCGGCCACGCCCCTGGCGCACCGAAGGCCAATCACAGGCTCGGATGGAGAGCCGGGAGGGGCGGAGCCTGCCTAAGGGCAGCCCACACCGCCCCGGACTACCCGGATCAATGGGGTGGGCTGGGTCACCCTGTTCCGCCTGGGGCCGATTCAAACTGAGGGAGGCGGGGATTGGCTGAGCCGGGGGCCAAGAGAGAGAAAATCACGCAGCGATAGGCAGGAATCTTGTGATTGGCAGGCGGAAGGCCCCGTGTCCAGTTTCCATTGATGAACTAACTCTGTTTAGACTGCAGGATCTTAAGGATGGGAGGAGCGGTCGTGTACGCAGAGATCGTAGCCTCCGGTGGGAAATAGGATTTGTGTGAGAGCATTTATGAACTGCAGTTGCGGGGCAGAGTTTGTGCCGGTGGGAGGAATTTAAAATTGACTCATGGCTCACGGCCAAAAGCACGAAGTATCCTCAGGAAGCAGGGTTTTGGTAATCTAACTCCCTAAACCACCAATAAAATAGCTGAATTTAACGGCTTAATCGTCTTAATACTGATAATTGAACGACAGAATGATTTTCCAATGGAAGTGAATAAAGGTTAGGTGGGCGGGGCGCTCTGGGCGACAGACACAATTTTAAACCAATGATCAGGCGAATTACAGTAAGTGGGCGTGCTCTGTAGCTGAGCGACAGACCGAAAGAACCAGTGATCGACGTGATATTTGAGCCTCTACCAACCGGGAAGGCGGGTTCTCCCGGAGAAGCGCTGGGAGGCGGGAAGAGGGGAAGTGGGCGGATCTCCGCACACCTCGGCGGAAGAGGCAGATTCAGGAAGCCATTACGCCGCTGGCTGGCAGCGGCCGGGCCGGTTGGGGCTGGGCCCTACGCACTTTGCGTAGCGAGGGGGGTTACCAAAGGCCTAGTGCTTGGCCTCGAGCAAGCCTGGCCTATCCCCTGTAGGGGGTGGGTGAGGGGCGAGGCTGAGGGAGAAGAGAAGGAGAATTGGGGCGCTTGAGGGGATTATAATTTCTTTAAAAAGAGGGAAGGGGAGAGGCCATGGCCGTCCCAGCCAAGAAGAGGAAGATGAACTTCTCGGAGCGGGAGGTGGAGATCATCGTGGAGGAGCTGGAGCTGAAGAAGCACCTGCTGGTGAACCACTTCAACGCCGGGGTCCCCCTGGCCGCCAAGAGCGCGGCCTGGCACGGCATCCTGAGAAGGGTCAACGCTGTGGCCACCTGCCGCAGGGAGCTGCCTGAGGTCAAGAAGAAGTGGTCTGACCTCAAGACTGAGGTCCGTCGCAAGGTTGCCCAGGTCCGGGCCGCCGTGGAGGGTGGTGAGGCGCCGGGGTCCACTGAGGAGGACGGAGCTGGGGGACCTGGGACAGGCGGTGGCAGTGGCGGCGGTGGCCCAGCTGTAGCCCCAGTGCTGCTGACCCCCATGCAACAACGTATCTGCAACCTGCTGGGCGAGGCCACCATCATCAGCCTGCCCAGCACCACAGAGATCCACCCTGTGGCCCTCGGACCCTCGGCCACCGCAGCCGCAGCCACGGTCACCCTGACACAGAGTGAGTGACCTCTCCTGCCCAGGCGGCGTGCATAAGTGGGAAGGGTCAGCAAGCTCTGGGGTGGCCTGGGGAAGGTTGGCTGCCAAGGGTCAGAGGTCAGATGGGGGTCTTGGAAGACCATGAGGCCTTCCAAGAGCAGCACCCCAGACAAAAGTGATCTTGCTCTCTTTGGGACTTCCTCAGCACGTGGGCTGGACTTCTGATGTGCTGGATAGCTCACCACTGAGCATTGCCACCATGTTTGTCCATGACTTACCTCCACTTGCCGAACTGGGTGGTCCTTGAAGACAAGAGACCGTGTCTGTATCCCCAGAGGATTTTCACAGGGCTCAGCTTGTAGTAGACAGCCAGGCCATATTTGTTAAAAAAATTGATGGGAATAACACTGCCCAAGTGAGACAACATCTGGATTCTGTTTTCAGTGCGGGGGATCTTTGATCAGGTGCTGCTTGGGAGCCTCCTGGTTCCTGGTGTTAATCTACTCCATTCATTCATTCATTCATCAAACATTAGCACTTATTCTGTACCAAACCCTGTGCTGGGCACTGGGATTACCAAGTTGTCTAAAATATAGGCCAGTTATATTCTAGTAGGACAGAGATGACACATATAGGAATAGCTTCACCATCAGTTGGGAAAATCTAAGGCCCCAGAAGAGGAAGGGGGCTTCTTGGTGGCGTGGGGACACATAGCTGACATTGGCATTGAAGGATGGAGGAGCTTGACCTCTCCCACATGTGTGGAGGCCCAAACAGCCCAGCGAGGATCCTTTCCAAGGTTCTCAGCTAGGAATGACAACAGAGCTAACTTTGGTTGGATTTTTTAGTTCAGAGAAGGATTTGTACCCGTGACTGTTACCTCTGCTCGCTTGTGATGGCTGTGAGCTGGATCATTCACTGGTTCTCAGTGAGGGTTGGGGAAGTTGGGTGGATGTGTGAGTGCCATCCCCTTGCAATGCGTATTTCTCAAGAATACACTGGGGTAGGGTAAGGGGGACAAACACGGGTCCAAGTCAGATGCTGCTCTGGAACAGGAAGGGTAAACGTTTAAGTATCCCATTGACCCAGATGATGAGAGACAGGGAGACATTGACTGGGCACTTAAGCTACCGCTGCCCCATTCCCACCTCCTTTTCTGCTTGACCACAGGGGCCTAGGAAGTCAAGTCAAAGCATCAAAGGACCGGGCACAGTGGCTCACTCCTATAATCCCAGCACTTTGGGAGGCTGAGGTGGGCGGATCACTTGAGGTCAGGAGTTCGAGACCAGCCTGGCCAATATGGTGAAACCCCGTCTCTACTAAAAATACAAAAATTACCCAGGCTTGGAGGCGGGCGCCTGTAGTCCCAGCTACTCGGGAGGCTGAGGCACGAGAATCTCTTGAACCCGGGAGGCGGAGGTTGCAGTGAGCCAAGATCGTGCCACTGAACTCCAACCTGGGCGACAGGGCAAAGAGCAAAACGCCGACTCAAAAAAACAAAACAAAACAAAAAAACCAGAAAGCATCAAAGGAGGTAGGACTAATGTGGCTGCAAAGAGCATGTGTAGAGTCCCACCCAAGATGCCTGCTTCACTGGTACCACAGAGAGCATGTGACCCAGCCTCTGGGGTGCCTTTCTTTTTTTTTTTTTTTGTGAAACGGAGTCTCGCTCTTGTTGCCCAGGCTGGAGTGCAATGGCACGATCTCGGCTCACTGCAACCTCCGTCTCCCAGGTTAAAGCGATTCTCCTGCCTCAGCCTCCCAAGTAGCTGGGATTACAGGCACGCACCACCACGCCTGGCTAATTTTGTATTTTTAATAGAGACGGGGTTTCTCCATGTTGGTCAGGCTGGTCTCGAACTCCTAACCTCAGGTGATCCACCCACCTCGGCCTCCCAAAGTGCTGGGATTACAGGTGTGACACACCGCGCCCGGCAGGGGGTGCCTTTCTTAGCCAGGAGCAGCCCAGCGTGGAGGTCAGGAGCACATTGGGCTCTGCTGTTAGGGAGACCTGGGTTTGCCTCTTGGCTCTGCTGAATAAGTTCTGTGACCTTAGCAAGTCATTCTACATTTATTGGTCTGTTTTCTCATTTCTGGAAGATGAAGATGACAGCACCGACCTCTTGGTGTCATTTTGAGGATTTGTTGAGCTAATGAGTACAAAGTGCCTGACATGTGGTAGTTGCTCTAAAAGTTTTGCTAGTATTAGGATCAACATCTTTGCTTTTGCCAGATTCAGGGCTGGCCCTTTGATTACCAAGTAGATTAAGATTCTGAACCCCTTAGATTCTAGATTTATAACTGAATAGCTATGCAGCCAGGGATGGCCTGGATTTCCCTTTATGTCCCTCCAGGACAGGACTTTATGGCCTCTTCCCCACCCTATACAGCCAGCTGTATTCCTTCCAGAAAGTGACCTCCCTTGGCCTCTGTTCTTTCTACCCCGCAGTCCCCACAGAGACTACCTATCACACGCTGGAGGAGGGCGTGGTGGAGTACTGCACGGCTGAGGCGCCCCCGCCGCTGCCACCAGAGGCCCCTGTGGACATGATGGCCCAGCATGCAGACACATCGGTCAAGCCGCAAGCGCTCAAGAGCCGCATTGCTCTCAACTCCGCCAAGCTGATACAGGAGCAGCGGGTCACCAACCTGCATGTGAAGGAGATCGCACAGCACCTGGAGCAGCAAAATGACCTACTGCAGATGATCCGCCGCTCCCAGGAAGTGCAGGCCTGTGCCCAGGAGCGCCAGGCCCAGGCCATGGAGGGCACACAGGCTGCCCTGAGCGTCCTCATCCAGGTCCTCCGGCCCATGATCAAAGATTTCCGCCGCTACCTGCAGAGCAACACAGCTAACCCGGCCCCCACCTCTGACCCTGGGCAGGTGGCCCAGAATGGGCAGCCAGACAGCATCATCCAGTGAGGGCAG
Source organism: Macaca nemestrina (assembly GCF_043159975.1). Taxonomy (NCBI): domain Eukaryota; kingdom Metazoa; phylum Chordata; class Mammalia; order Primates; family Cercopithecidae; genus Macaca; species Macaca nemestrina. Next base: position 110,194,913 of record NC_092138.1, on the reverse strand, counting down.
GGGTCAGGCCAGCCTTCTGCCATGATGGGATGAAAACTCCATGGTCTTGTAAGTGGGTCCTGTGATTGGCCTTGGCCTTAGGCCGGCCATGTGCACAGCTCCCTCTTTAATAAACGCTTAGGGGTTGCACTGTTTTTGAGAAGAGGAATTTGTTGGGCTCCCGGGACCCAAACTCTTACTCCCCCTACTTGAGCTGCCTTGCTAAGACCCAGAAGATTGGTTAGCTGGGGGTCACAGGTGCATGTGATGGGACACGTGTTGTCACGACCCCAGGCTTGTGACATGACCCAGCCTTGGTCTTGGACAACTGTAAGGAACAACACAGCGGGCTGTCACTGGGGGCTGTCGCCCAGCCTGGGTCTCTCCTGAGCTGCCCTACCCCAGGTGCCATCCTTTCAAGTAGGGTCATGTCACTGGTGCTGGCAGTTGAGCAATAATATCTTCCTCCCTTGGGAGGCAGTGTGACTTTGCCTAAGGAGGAAACCCCACCCTTTTCTCCTTCTCACTGTGCCTCAGTTCTCAGGGGACTCCAATGACTGTTGTGCTCTCCCCTGACCCCACCCCAGGCACAGCACAGGCCCTTGTTAAGTACTGCGCTGGGACGCCTCCGTAATGCATGCAGTGTGCAGCCAGTCTGGCTCAGGAATACTGTGTGTGATGAGGACGGTTTGGCCACTCTCTGGATTTCCACAGCATCTCTGGGTAGTCCTTTGGTGGTTTGCCCCTAGAGCTTTTGACTCAGGTCAAGCTTTGGATGCTGTAAATTTTCGAGAAAGCCAACTAGTGTGGAAGCTTGCTGCCCCACTGCAGTGGGTCTGAGTGACCTGTTGGCTTTGCGCGGAGGCTTGCTTCTAGCCAGTTGTATTTGTTCTGTGTGTGAACCCCTCCTAGGAAGGCCTCCAGGAGGGCCGCCCTGTGGCCACACCCTTCCTCCTCTGCTGACTCCACATTTCCAAAATTCAGCAAAAAAAGCCCTGCTGAGCATCACACGCTGGACTCTTCCCCTGCCACAGCCCTCAGTGCCTCCTGTTCTCTTGAGACTCTCTCTGAGTGGCTGAGCGAATCCAAAGCCATTCTTGACCCTGAATGTAGGATGAGGAAGAGGCGAAGCCAACCTAAGAAGTGGGACCCTGGCCGGGCGCGGTGGCTCAAGCCTGTAATCCCAGCACTTTGGGAGGCCGAGGCGGGTGGATCACGAGGTCAAGAGATCGAGACCATCCTGGCCAACATGGTGAAACCCCGTCTCTACGAAAAATACAAAAATTAGCTGGGCGTGGTGGTGTGCACCTGTAATCCCAGCTACTCAGGAGGCTGAGGCAGGAGAATCGCTTGAACCCAGGAGGCGGAGGTTGCAGTGAGCCTGGATCGCGCCACTGCACTCCAGCCTGGCGACAGAGCGAGACTCCATCTCAAAAACAAAACAAAACAAAACACACACACACACCAGAAATGGGACCCTTTGGATTCTGTGCTCAGGGAAGAGCAGGCAGAGCCTTGGAGTGCTGAAGGAGGTGCTGTTCCCTGTTCCATTTTACACTTTCTCTTCTGACATGTCTGTAAGGATTTTACCCAGATGCCATTTGTCTGTTTCATTTTCAGACTTACCATCAATTACCAAGGCCCTTACATCTCCCCAGATCGTTTCCCAAGTTTGCCGATTTGCTGCCGGTGCCTCAGCCACACGTGACCAATGGTTACAACTCAGGGCTCCAGACCTCAGCTAAAAAGTGAAGACGCCGCCCTCCTGGGCAGGAACATTTAGAATGCTCAGCTCCTCTATTGTGACCACAGGAAGGTGGCCCTGAAGATGCACCGAAGACAGTTTGGAAGTGACTGCTGTAGTGTCAGCCTCTCTGTGGAGGCATTCGTGCAGTGCCAGCTAAAAGGGAGGTGACGGGGGATATCGGACCCAGCGAGGGAGTTGCTGGAAGAGGGAAAGCTCTTCTCAGTGTGGCTGGAGAACAGCAGCCCAGGAGCTTGGACGCCTGCACTCTGTGCAGTCTGATGGCCCCAGCAAGGTCACTGCAGGGACTTCCCAAGGATTCGGTTTGGTTTTGTTCTGGGGTTGGAAATCTGAGCCAATATTGTGTCTGTTCCATTTGGGTATGAAGAGGAAGTCTGGATCACTTAAACTGACTAGTTATTTCCAGGTCATAATTTTAAATTAAAGACATATCACTTTTTTATACATACATCTCTGTGTCTTTATTGGTTATATATAGAAGAGAACAGGGACCGGCAGACGATGGCCCACACACTGAATCAGGCTTACCACCTATTTTTATAAATAAAATTTTATTGGAACACAGCCACACCCATTCATTTATGAACCTATGGCCTTTTTTTTTTTTTTTTTTTTTTTTTTTTTTTTTTCCACCACCAAAGCAAGAGTTGAGTAGTTACAGAGACATCTGGCCCACAAAGCCAAAGGTGTTTACTCTCTGGCCCATTTACAGTAGAAGTCAGTCTATTCCTGGTTTAAGGCAGTGTTTGGGACTTTGAAGAATTACCTGAGGCAGACACCGTGGCTCATGCCTGTAATCCCAGCACTTTGGGAGGCTGAGGTGGGCAGATCACGAGGTCAGGAGTTTGAGGCCAGCCTGACCAACATGGTGAAACCCTATCTCTCTTAAAAATACAAAAATGAGCTGGGTGTGGTGGCACACACCTGTAATCCCAGCTACTCAGGAGGCTGCAGGAGGAGAATCGCTTGAACCTGGGAGACAGAGGTTGCAGTGAGCTGAGATCATGCCATTGCACTCCAGCCTGGGTGACAGAGCAAGACTCAATCTCAAAAAAAAAAAAGAAAAAAGAAAAAAAAAGAATTACCTGAGGCATTTGTTAAGTGTACCCAATCCCAGGTCTTACTCAAAACCTGGAGGGAGGTCTCTAAGACTATGCATTGTAAACAAGCCCTCAGTAATCCTGATACTTTCTGAAGGTTAAGACATTTTTTTTTTCTTTTTTTTTTTTTTAACACAGGATCTGGCTGGGCGTGGTGGCTCATGCTTATAATCCCAGCATTTTGGGAGGCCAAGGCAGGCAGATCACGAGGTCAGGAGTTCGAGACCAGCATGGCCAACATGGTGAAACGCCATCTGTACTAAAAATACTAAAAATTAGCTGGGTGTGGTGGCGGGCACCTGTAATCCCAGCTACTTGGGAGGCTAAGGCAGGAGAATCGCTTGAACCCGGGAGACTAAGGTTGCAGTGAACTGAGATCACGCCATTGCACTCCAGCCTGGGCAACAAGAAACTCCATCTCAAAAAAAAAAAAAAAAAAAAGACAGGGTCTTGGCCATTTGGCGGTGGCTCATGCCTGTAATCCCAGCACTTTGGGAGGCTGAGGTGAGTGGATCACCTGAAGTCAGGAGTTCGAGACCAGCCTGACCAACATGGAGAAACCCTGTCTGTACTAAAAATGCAAAAATTAGCTGGGCATGGTGCCACATGCCTGTAATCCCAGCTACTGGGGAGGCTGAGGCAGGAGAATTGCTTGAACCTGGGAGGCCGAGATCGCACCACTACACTCCAGCCTGGGCAACAAGAGCAAAACTCTGTCTCAAAAAACAAAAACATGGTCTCACTCTGTCACCTAGGCTGGAGTGCAGTGGCAGGATCACAGCTCACTGCAGCCTTGACCTCCTTGGCTGAGTTGATCCTTCCACCTCTACCTCTCGAGTAGCTGGGACTACAAGCATGTGCCACCATACTCAGCTAATTTTCTTTTCTTTTTTTTTTTTTTTTTTTTTTTAGAGAAGGGGTTTCACCATATTGCCCAAGCTGGCCTACAACTCCTGGGCTCAAGCGATCCTTCTGCCTCTGCCTCCCAAAGTGTTGGGATTACAGTTCTGAGCCACTACTCCAGACTGGTTAAGAACCTTGGCTCAGAGACTGGAGGACTTAAACTCAGCTGGAATCCGGATCCTGCACCAAGGATGACTGCTTCTCTGGATTTTCTGCTGAGCAGTTGGGAAGTCCTGCCAACCAGGATACTCCTTTAAATAAGACTGGTCTTCTTTCTGGAGGGATCTCAGTATTCCTGGGCATAGCTACCACTCTCACCAGTATTTTGTAACAATAAAACCCAACAATTATTGAACCCCTAGACTATTGAGGCCTTATAAGCATTATCTCATTGACTCCTTGCAACAGCCCCAGGAAGTCGGCACTAACACTGTTCTGTTTGCAGGTGAGGACACTGAGAATCAGAGAGGTTTAACAATTTGTCTGAAGTGTCCCACAGCTACCTGATTACCCAGTGTAGTCCATGCTGTTAGCTACTGTTCTTAACTACTGTGACCTTGCTGCCAGTAGATTTGAGGTTACCTAGAGATGATTTGAGCCTGACCTGACCTGGAGGAGTGTTTAGCTCAAATGAGACCTAGAGGCAGCTTGTGTTAGTATTCTTTCTTTTTTTTTTTTTTAGACAGAGTCATGCTCTGTCGCCAGACTGGAGTGCTGTGGCGCAATCTCGGCTCACTGCAACCTCTGATTCCCTGGTTCAAGCGATTCTTCTGCCTCAGCCTCCCGAAACTTTAATATTTTAAACCCTTTTGATAGCCTTTTGGAAAGGCATGCTTTGTAAACTGTATTTTAGGTGAGAGTACTTTCTTTTTTTGTTTGTCTTGAGACAAGTTCTCGCTATGTTGCCTAGGCTGGAGTGCAGTGGCACAATCATGGCTCACTGTAGCCTCGACCTCCTGGGCTCGAGAGATCTTTCCACCTCAGTCTCCCTAGTAGCTGGGACCACAGGAACACATCACATGCCCAGCTAATTTTTGTATTTTTTTGTCGAGACTGGGTTTTGCCATGTCAGCCAGGGTAGTCCCGAATTCCTGGGCTCAAGTCATCCTCCCGCCTCGGCCTCTTAAAGTGCGGGGATTACGGTACGAGCCATGGCATCCGGCCAGTTCTTTCTTCAATAATGTTTGCCCAACAGATCCACAAGGCAGTGCTGGGAATAGCTCGTGCTCAACAAATACAGCTGCTGTCATCATCATTACAGTGACCGATAATCCGAAGTGGTCACTATCGAGTCTTGATGTCACAATGGGAGCTTTGCGGTTTGAATGGGATTACAAAGGATGTGACCCTGGAACTAGAAGGTGGCAGGGGCACAGAAAGCAGAGTGGGAAGGACTTAAGACTGACTGGGGACGTGGGAACCAAGGCCAGTACAGGGAAGAGGCCACTGCCGGGAGGCTGTGAGTGCAATTTCTCTGAAAGAGGCAGGTGCGCGAGTCAGAAACTGCTGAGCTGTCCCCTTACCTTAGTCCGTGAAGACAACGGGCTACAGTGAAAGTAACAGTGAAGCCTGTAATTGCTTACTATGATGGCGTAAGCAAGAGGAGAAAACGCCACTCCCCTTATGTTCCATTTTTTTCCCCACAGGACAGCGCCAGGTAAGGGTGAGATGTATAACACATGGGGGTGTCTTCTCACTGCTGAGGGAATCCTCAGGAAAAAAAAGACTCCTGCTGTTTTATGGACTTGGTGCGGGTCAGAGTGGGACAAGAGGGAGAAGGGCTGGAGTGGAAAATTACTGATAGTAAAGTGTGTTCAAGATTCCTTGCACTGTTTGTGCTTGCGTAATCTCAGCACTTTGGGAGGCCGAATCAGGAGGATCTCTTGAGCCCAGGAGTTCGAGACCAGCCTAGGCAACATGGCAAAAACCTGTCTCTACCCAGAAAAAAAATAAAAATAAAAAAAGAGGGAAATACAAAAATTAGGCCAGGCACAGTGGCTCACACCTGCAATCCCAGCAATTTGGGAGACCAAGGAAAGTGGATCACTTGAGGTCAGGAGTTCGAGACCAGCCTGGCCAACATGGTAAAACCCCATTTCTACTAAAAATACAAAACTTAGCTGGGAGTGGTGGTAGGGGCCTATAATCCCAGCTACTCAGGAGGCTGAGGCAGGAGAATCGCTTTAGACCAGGAGGCAGAGGTTGCAGTGAGCTGAGATCGCACCACTGCACTCCAGCCCGAGTGCACTCCTGACGGAGAGCGAGACTCCGTCTCCAAAAAAAAAAGAAAGAAAAAGAGGCAGCTCCTCCTGCCACCCCACTAAGGCCTGCCAGGCTCAGCCTTTGTCATTGCTTCTGGCTGGGCCTGAGAGATCGCATGTAGGCTTGTAGCCAGGAACCTCGTTCCTCACAAGTAAGTGTTGGGACTTCTGAGTCCTCCTGTCTCTAACTTCCTGACTGTGCTCTGGGATGGGATTATTTAATTTCTCTAAAAGTCCTCCTCTGATAAGAAGGACGAGTGAAGTTAACAAGCTGTTGCTCACAGAACACGGAACACAGTGCAGGACACACAGCAGATGCTCAACACCAGGAGCTGCTTGCTTCAGTTGTCTTTGCTGTGTAACAAACCAACTTGAAACTTAGTGGCTGAAAACAATGATCATTTATTTGCTCATGATTTTGCAATTTGATCAGATCCCAGAGGGAACAGCTTGTCCATTTCTCAGTGGCAGCTGGACCCGCCCCACTGGGGCTGGGACTCTACCCCTAAGACGGCTCACTCACATGCCTTGCTTGGAAATCTCCCTGAAGTGCCTTCCTGACCCTTGCAGAAATTCTAGACAAATCGGTCGAGGTTCTCAGAGGGTGCGAAGGAGTGCCTGCTGGGAGGAACTGGCGGGGACAAACCCAGGCCTTTTGGTTAGAGATGATGAACTAACTTCAGTATGGAGGTTTACAAAGGGAGATGTGGTTCTCAAAATGGTCTGTCTGGCGGCAGAGCCCTAGAGGCTGTGCCAGAACGTGCTGATTCCCTGCCCCACCTCTTCCCCTGCCCAGCTCCTGGGTAGCCTTCAGGGCTCTGCTTGGACGTTGTTTCCTCAAAAGGCCTTTTTCCAGCTCCCACCGGTCCAGGCTAGCTCTCCCTGCTGCCCACACCCACAGTCCCCTGGAGGTCCTCTCTCTCTCATCCTATGTGGAGTTGCCCCTTCCCTTCCCTCAGCTCTCCCCTCCCCTCCTCCCTTCTCCTCCCTTCCCTCCCCTCCCCCTTCCCCTCCTCTTCTCCCCTTCCCCTCCTCTTCTCCCCTTCCCCTCCTCCCCTGGTCTTCTCCCCTCCCATCCCCTTCTCCCCTCCCCTCCCCTTCCCTTCCCTTCCTTTCCTCTCTCTCCCCCTCTCTCTCTTTCTTTTTAGAGAGAGTCTCACTCTGTCGCCCAGGCTGGAGTGCATTGGTGCGGTCTCGGCTCACTGCAACCTCCGCCTCAGCGATTTCTTCAAGCGATTCTCCTGCCTCAGCCTCCCGAGCAGCTGGGATTACAGGCATGCGCCACCACGCCCAGCTAATTTTGTATTTTTAGTAGAGACAGGGTTTCTCCATGCTGGTCAGGCTGATCTAGAACTCCCAACCTCAGGTGATCCGCCCACCTCGGCCTCCCAAAGTGTTGGGATTGCAGGCATGAGCCACCACACCCGGCCTATTTAGTTTTTTAGACAAAGTCTCACACTGTTGCCCAGGCTAGAGTGCAGTGGCGCGATCTTGGCTCACTGTAACTTTCGCCTTCCAGGTTCAAGCGATTCTCCTGCCTCAGCCTCCTGAGTAGCTGGAATTACAGGCGCTTACCACCATGTCTGGCTAATCTTTGTATTTTTAGTAGAGATGGTAGTTTCACCATGTTGGCCAGGCTGGTCTCGAACTCTTGACCTCAAGTGATTCACCTGCCCTGGCCTCCTAAAGTGTTGGGATTACAGGCATGAGCCACCATGCCCGGCTGAGTTGCTTGTTTTCCTCACTGGTTGATCTTTGGCTCTGAGACTTTGTCCATCTTGTTCTGAAGATGCTCTTCCTCCCTCCCCCACTCCCACATTCTGTCTCACCCATGATACCCACAGCAGCCTCCTTACTGGCCTCCTGCCTCCAGGCCCTGCTGAGGTCTTCTGAGGCCCTTCTGAGGTCTTCAGAAGCAGATCTACTCATGCTACGCCCTGTTCCATCCTTCAATTACATCCCTTAACTCCCTGGATAAACTATCAGCTCCTTAACGTGACCTGTCGCCACTTCCCTCCTTATACTCTGCATTCCAGTCACATCGAGAAAGTTTACTTCCTTAAAAATATTGGCCTCTTCAAGATCGTGCCACCGCATTCCAGCCTGAGTGACAGAGCGAGACTCCATTTCAAAAAAAAAAAAATATATATATATATATATATATGGCTCTTTTCCTTTTTTTTTTTTTTAATTTTTTTGGAAACAGGGTCTTGCTCTGTTGCCCAGGCTTGAGTGCAATATGGCAATCTCAGCTCACCACAACTTCTGCCTCCCTGGAATCAGCGATTTTCCTGCCTCAGCCTCCTGAGTACCTGGGACTACAGGCGCACACCACCACACCCATCTAATTTTTTGTATTTTTAGTAGAGATGGGGTTTGCCATGTTCCAGGCTCATCTCAACCTCCTGACCTCAAGCGCTCTGCCTGCATCGACCTCCCAAGCTACTGGGATTACAGGTGTGAGCCACTGCGCCTAGCCCAGGCTCTTTTTCTAGCTCCCAAACCTTTGCCTTTGCTGTTACTTAAACAACTTTTTCCCTCATTACTTTCATAACTCCTATTCACCCCTCACATCCAGCACGGATCTCATCACTTTCTATAGGGAACTTCGTTGGGTCACACCCGGCCTGTGTTTCCTCTCACGTGTTTATGCACACACATGTAATCGTAGGTTTAAATGTCTATGTCCTGCTATAGGAGGGTTTCTCAATCCCAACACGATTAACATTTTGGGCTGGATATACTTTTTTTTTTTTTTTTTTTTTGAGACGGAGTCTCGCTCTGTCACCCAGGCTAGAGTGCAGGGGCTTGATCTGGGCTCACTGCAAGCTCCGCCTCCCGGGTTCATGCCATGCTCCTGCCTCAGTCTCTCGTGTAGCTGGGACTACAGGCACCCGCCACCACGCCAGGCTAATTTTTTTTTTTTTTTTTTTTTTTTTGTATTTTTAGTAGAGACAGGGTTTCACTGTGTTAGCCAGGATGGTCTCCATCTCCTGATCTCATGATCTGCCCGCCTCGGCCTCCCAAAGTGCTGGGATTACAGGCGTGAGCCACTGCGCCCAGCCACTTTTTTTTTTTTTTTTTTTTAGATAGAGTTTCGCTTTTGTTGCCCAGGCTGGAGTGTAATGGCATGATCTCGGCTCGCCACAACCTCCGCCTCCCGGGTTCAAGCGATTCTCTTGCCTCAGCCTCCACAGTAGCTGGGTTTACAGGCATGCGCCACCACACCCAGCTAATTTTGTATTTTTAATAGAGATGGGATTTCTTCATGTTGGTCAGACTGGTCTCGAACTCCCGACCTCAGGTGATCCGCCCACCTCAGCCTCCCAAAGTGCTGGGATTACAGGAACAAGCCACCACGCCCGGCCCCTCCAGTTGTGACAATCAGATTATATTCAGACATCGCCCAATGTTCCGTGGAGGGGGGGGGGGCAAGATCACACCAGTTTTGCCAGCTGTCCTACAAAGACAACATCTATTTTATTCCCACTTTTCGAGTGCATAGCACAGTCCCTGAGCGGAGAATTTAATATACCTTTTATTGTGATGTCAGTTGCATTGAATGCCGACAGTCTTCCTGTAAGCTGTCTTGCATTTTCCACATTTGAGACAGGAAGAGACTAAAGAGCCAAAACTCACCTGATGCCACAGGTTTTGTAAGTGGCAGAACTGGGGGTCCGCCTCAGGTGTTCCTGGCTGCACAGCTGCCTTTGTGAGTCAACCTCCCATGACAGCGTGAGCATGAATCAGCCTTCTGAAGCTGATCCTGTCCCTGGACCTGGGACAGGTGGATCGGGAGCCCCACCCAGAGTAGCCCGGCCCCATCTTGGTGCTGTGACCTTGGGGAAGTCCCACCTCCTTCGCACCTCCATAGTGCTGCCATTCCCCACCTGTGTGGCCTCCGAGGGCTGATGAGAAGAGTCAGTGAATCAGTGAAGGCCATAAATGGTGTGAGGAGCTGCACAAGGGTGAGGAGGAGCCCCAGAGCCCTGCACAGGGCCTGGCCTGAAGACAGCAGGAAGGGCCCCACCTGGGGACCCATCACTAACTGCACAGCTCTCCAAGGATTCCGCCAATCCCAGCAGCATAAACTCAACTGCCTGCAGCCTACAGCCACTCAGGCAAAAATCCCTGGGCTCAGACAAGGGTCCCAAGCTTGCTCCTGCAGGAGGCCAGTGGAGGTTGAGCCTGGCTTCAGGTGATCTTGAGGATCAGGAATGTGGGCCTGTCCTGCCTGTTTCTTCTTTCTTTCTTTTTTTTTAGACGGAGTCTCACTCTGTGGCCCAGGCTAGAGTGCAGTGGCGCAATCTGGGCTCACTGCAAGCTCTGCCTCCCGGGTTCACGCCATTCTCCTGCCTCAGCCTCCCTAGTAGCTGGGACTACAGGCGCCCGCCACCACGCTCGGCTAATTTTTGTCTTTTTAGTAGAGAGAAGGTTTCACCATATTAACCAGGATGGTCTCCATCTCCTGACCTTGTGATCCGCCCGCCTCGGCCTCCCAAAGTGCTGGGATTACAGGTGTGAGCCACAGTGCCCAGCCCTGCCTGTTTTCTTTTTACAAAAGAAGCCAGAATTCCAGGTTTTAACTGGAATCTCCCGGTTTACACATATTGACAACTAAGTATTTGTAAGCCTCCTATAAGACAGAGTCTCACTCCATCACCCAGGCTGGAATGCAATGGCATGATCTTGGCTCACTGCAGCCTTCACTTCCCGGGTTCAAGCGATTCTCCTGGCTTAGCCTCCCAAACAGCTGGGATTACAGGCATGCAACACCACGCCTGGATAATTTTTGTATTTTTAGTAGAGATGGGGTTTCACCATGTTGGCCAGGCTTGTCTCGAATTCCTGACCTCAAACGATCCACCCACCTTGGCCTCTCAAAATGCTGGGATTACATGCATGAGCCACTGTGCCCAGCCTTTTTTTTTTTTTGAGACAGAGTATTGCCCTGTCGCCCAGACTGGAGTGCAGCGGCGTGATCTCGGCTCACTGCAGCCTCTGCCTCCCAGGTTTAATTGATTCTCCTGCCTTAGCCTCCTGAGTAGCGGGGACTACAGGAACATGCCACCATGCCCAGCTAATTTTTTTTTTTTTTTTTTTTTTTTTTTGAGACGGAGTCTCGCTTTGCGCCCAGGCTGGAGTGCAGTGGCCGGATCTCAGCTCACTGCAAGCTCCGCCTCCCGGGTTCACGCCATTCTCCTGCCTCAGCCTCCCGAGTAGCTGGGACTACAGGCGCCCGCCACCTCGCCCGGCTAGTTTTTTGTATTTTTAGTAGAGACGGGGTTTCACCGTGTTAGCCAGGATGGTCTCAATCTCCTGACCTCATGATCCGCCCGTCTCGGCCTCCCAAAGTGCTGGGATTACAGGCTTGAGCCACCGCGCCCGGCCTCAACCCAGCTAGTTTTTGTATTTTTAGTAGAGACAGGTTTTTACCATGTTGGCCAGGCTGGTCTCGAACTCCTGACCTCGCGATCCACCCTCCTCGGCCTCCCAAAGTGCTGGGATTACAGGTGTGAGCCACCATGCCCAGCCCTTCCTGATATTTTCTGACTGTGTTTTGTTTGTTTGTTTGGTTGGTTTTTTTGTTTACTCTCATTCTGTCACCCAGGCTGGAGTGCAGAGGTGCAATCTTGGCTCACTGCAACGTGCGCCTCCCAGGTTCAAGCAATTCTCCTCCCTCAGCCTCCCAAGTAGCTGGGATTACAGGCATGCACCACTATACCCCACTAATTTTGTATACTTTTAGTAGAGACAGGGTTTCACTATTTGGCCAGGCTGGTTTTGAATTCCTGACCTCAAGTGATCCACCCGCCTCGGCCTCCCAAAGTGCTGGGATTACAGGCTTGAGCCACCACACCCGGCCCTTCCTGATCTTTTCTGGCTGTTTTAATGCCTGCTCAGTACTCAGGCCTCATCCCAGCTGTGGCACTTGGTCTTGTTTTGGGGAACATCTTTCCTCCACTCTTAGTTGTAAAATGAAACAATCCAAATGTAAACTAACTCAAGGCCATTTGAACTTTAAATCATTCTGAGCCTGGAGAGAAATGTGGCTATGCAGCCTGAGTCATGTGATATACAGCTGTCACTTCTGCCTTTTTTCCTGTAAATAGTTAGGACTAAGTGGCACCACAGATAAGAACCCCTCAGATCATTGCCCCTCCTCAGGGAGAAATAAACGAAACTTCTTTGGAATGTAACAATCTGTAACCAATCAGATCACTGGGGTGTATGCATGGGTCTTCTGTGGAAAATGTAATCCTGCTAAAATTTCTGCCTCTGCCTATGTAAGTGAACGCTTAACTTCTCCACTGTCTTTTCTCTTTTCTTTTTTTTTTTTCATGGAGCCTCACTCACTATGTCACCCGGGGTAGAGTGCAGTGGCGTGATCTTGGCTTCAAGCAATCTCCACTTACCAGGTTCAACCAATTCTCATGCCTCACCCTCCGGAGTAGCTGGGATTACAGGGATGCACTACTATGCCGGATGATTTTTGTATTTTTAGTAGAGACGGGGTTTCACCATGTTGGCCAGACTGGTCTCGAGCTTCTTACCTCAAGTGATCTGCTCACCTCAGCCTCCCAAAGTTCTGGGATTACAGGCGTGAGACACCGTGCCCGGCCAACTTCTCCACTTTCTTTTTCTTTTTCTTTGAGACGGAGTTTTGCTCTTGTCGCCCAGGTTGGAGTGCAACTGTGCAATCTCGGCTCACTGCAACTTCTGCCTCCCGGGTTCAAGCAATTCTCCTGCCTCAGCCTCCTGAGTAGCTGGGATTACAAGTGACTGCCACCATGCCTGGCTAATTTTTGTATTTTTAGTAGAAACGAGGTTTCGCCATGTTGGTTAGGCTGGTCTCGAACTCCTGACCTGAGGTGATCCACCCGCCTCTGCCTCCCAAAGTGCTGGGATTACAGGTGTGAGCCACTGCCCCCAACCAACTTCTCCACTTTCAAATGCTGACCCCATTTGTTTGGATTTGGTGTCACCCAGGTGGCTATCCTCAAGCTGCAAACTCAGATAAATTCTCTACTTAATCATATTTGCTAAATCTCAATATTTAAGGTTGACATAGTCCATGCAGTTTGGAGACAGGATCCCATTTCTGGCTCCTATGGTGAGGATATGACCCAGAGCTGGCCCACAAGGGTTACACATCCTCTGCCCATAGTGATTGGTTCAGGTATGAGCACATGATCTACCCAGACCAATGAGACTCTGCCCTAGACTTTTGCTCTTTCCATTGAAGTTTTCAAGGTGGAAGGATGAAAACCTGAGGCTCTTGGAGATGGGGGTGTTACCCAGGGGAAATCTAAGCAGACGACAGAAAGATTTCAGCTGGATTTTTTTTTTTTTTTTTTGGAAACAGAGTGTTACTCTGTCACCCAGGCTGGAGTACAGTGGTGCAATCTTGGCTCACTGCAACCTCCGCCTCCCGGGTTCAAGCAATCCTTGTGCCTCAGCCACCCAAGTAGCTGGAATTACAGGTGCACACCGCCATACCTGGCTAATTTTTGTATTGGGATTTTGCCAGGTTGGCCAGGCTGGTCTCAAACTTCCGGCCTCAAGCCTCAGCCATCCAGAGTGCTGGGGCAGCTGGGGTTTTGATGCAGGGTATATAAGCCCCAAAGTGGGGCTTAGCCTGTGAAGGTTCTTGGCTTCACTCAGGAAAGAATACAAGGGCAAGCTGGAGGTAGAGGAAAATAGCTTTATGGAAGAAGCAGCCCTACAGCTCTGGTGGTGTCACAGCTCTGTGACTGCTCCTGCAGACGTGCAGCCCCATAGGCAGGGAGGAGCAGCTCGGGGCCGTGTTGCAGTCATATTTATACCCACTTTTTTTTTTTTTTTTTTTTTTGAGGCAGAGTTTTGCTCTTGTTGCCCAGGCTGGAGTATAATGGCGCAATCTCAGCTCACTGCAACCTCTGCTTCCTGGGTTCAAGTGATTCTTCTGCCTCAGCGCCCCAAGTAGCTGGAACTACAGGCATGCATCACCACACCCAGCTACTTTTTTGTATTTAGTACAGACGGGGTTTCACTATGTTGGTCAGGCTGGTCTCAAACTCCTGACCTTAGGTGATCCACCTGCCTCAGCCTCCCAAAGTGCTGGGATTACAGGCATGAGCCACCACACCTGGCCAACTCAGATGATTTCTTTTTCTTTTCTTTTCTTTTTTTTCTTTTTTAAGATGGAGTTTCGCTCTTGTTGCCCAGGCTGGAGGAGTGAAATGGTGTGATCTTGGCTCACCGCAACCTCCACCTCCCAGGTTCAAGCGATTCTCCTGCCTCAGCCTCCTGGCTAGCTGGGATTACAGGCATGTGCCACCATAAGTGACTAATTTTGTAGTTTTAGTAAAGATGGGGTTTCTCCATGTTGGTCATGTTGGTCTCGAACTCCCGACCTCAGGTGATCCACCCACCTCGGATTCCGAAAGTGCTGGGATTATAGGTGTGAGCCACCGTGCCCGGCCAACTCAGATGATTTCTATTACTTATAACCAAGAGATCCTTACCTAAGATGTAGTTTATTTCAAGGTCTCAGTTTCCTTATCTGCAAAATGACAGTGCTGTGATTCAGGACACCCTCCTCCGACATGTAGCTGGTCCTCACAGAAGAGCCCCCACTGAATCCACACCTTCCAGCAGGAGAGGTCTCAGTGACATAGGGTCCAGGGGACAGAAGGATTCTGCTACAACAATGTTTCGCAAACTTTGATGTGCACTGAAATTCCTGGAAACCCCCCTTTTTTTTTTGAGACAGAGTTTCACTGTTGTTCCCCAGGCTGGAGTGCAATGGCGCCATTTCAGCTCACTGCAGCCTCTGCCTCTCCTGTTCAAGTGATTCTCCTGCCTCAGCCTCCTGAGTAACTGGGATTACAGGTGCCTGCCACCACGCCCAGCTAATTTTTGTATTTTTAGTAGAGATGGAGCTTCACCATTTTGGTTAGGCTGGTCTGGAACTCCTGACCTCAGGTGATCTGCCTGCCTTGGCCTCCCAAAGTGCTGGGATTATAGGCGTGAGCCACTGCACCCAGCCTAATTCCTGGAAATTCGTTAAAATGCAGATTCCCAGGCCCTACACATGGAATCTGTTCTGTCTGTGAAACCATCACCATAATTAAGACCATGAAAATTGGCTGGGTGCGCTGGCTCATGCCTGTAATCCCAGAACTTTGTTAAGCTGAGGTGGGTGGATCGCCTGAGGTCAGGGGTTCAAGATCAGCCTGGTCAACATGGTGAGTCCCTGTCTCTATGAAAAATACAAAAATTAACCAAGTGTGCTGAGGCAGAAATTTAAGGAAAAATAAATGCTGCATTTATTCAGTCCAAGGAAAGTAAGGGTTAAGTGAAAAACACAAGCTTTTCACTGCTGCAAGCAAGGCTCTAGACAGGTCGTGGTGACCTAGCCTGTAGAAATCAGCTCCAGACACCCCCCGAGCAAGGTTAAAAGAAGAAAAACAAATTCTTTTACTGTCTCTCATGTACTGAACTATTAGTTATGACCATGTTTGCTAATGGTTGTATTTAGTAAGATTTGCAAAGTTCCTGTTGTTCTTTCGATGTAGCTGCTAGGCCACTGGCTATGCAAAGCCACAGGTTAGCCCCAGGTCAGCAGTTATGCTATGGATTACGTGACTTGTCTTTGTAAAATTCACTGCCTTTGTTTTGCTCTTAGATGCTAGCCTATGTAAGCTAAAATCTGTTTTTGTTCAATGCTCAGCTTTTTGGATGTGAATCCACTGAGCCCGTGCGCACCTTAATAACCATCCTCCTATATTCAACCATATTGGTCTCTCCAGTCCTCTGTTTCCTGCAACAGTGGTGGTGGATGCTTGTAATCCCAGCTACTTGGGAGGCTGAAGCAGGAGAATCACTTGAACCTTGAACCCAGGAGGCAGAGGCTGCAGTGAGCCAATATCATGCCACTGCACTCCAGCCTGGGCAACAGAGCAAGACATCGTCTCAAAAAAAAAAAAAAAAAAAAAAAAAAAATTGAGAATTGTCATAAAAAGCTCCATCACTGCCAAGTTTCTTGGTGGCCCCTGTATACAATCATCCCTCCTTTCCCATTCCCATTCCCTCTCCACGCCCTCCTGCCTCCACTCCAAGCAGTCACTGGTCTGCTTTCTGTCACTGTAGATTAACTGCATTTTCCAGAATTTTACATAAATGACATCGTGCAGGCTGTGCTCTTTCTCTGTCTGGTTTTTTTCACTTAGCCTAAATTTTTTTTTTTTTTTTTTTTTTTTTTTTTTTTTTTTTTTTTTTTTTTTTTTTTTTTTTTTGTGACAGTCTCACTCAGTCGCCCGGGCTGGAGTGCAGTGGCATTATCTCGGCTCACTGCAAGCTCCGCCTCCTGGGTTCACGCCATTCTCCTGCCTCAGCCTCCCGAGTAGCTGGGACTACAGGCGCCGGCCACTATTCCCGGCTAATTTTTTTTGTATTTTTAGTAGAGATGGGGTTTCACCATGTTAGCCAGGATGGTCTTTATCTCCTGATCTCGTGATCCGCCCGTCTTGGCCTCCCAAAGTGCTGGGATTACAGGCGTGAGCCACCGCGTCCGGCCTTTGCTTGTTTTGCTTTGTTTGAGATAGAGTCTTGCTCTGTTACCCAGGCTGGGGTGCAGTGACATGATCACAGTTTAATGCAGCCTTGACCTCCTGGGCTCAAACTGACGTCTCACCTCTCAGCCTCTGAGTAGCTGGGACCACAGGTGTGCACCACCACCCCTGGCTACTTTTTGTATTTTTTTGTAGAGGCAGCATTTTGCCATGTTGCCCAGGCTGGTCTTGAGCTCCTGGGCTCAAGCCATTCACCCGCCTCAGCCTCCCAAAGTGCTGGGATTACAGGTGTGAGCCACCATGCCCAGCCTATTTCTTTTCTTTTAGAGACAGCGTCTTAGCATTGTTGCCCAGGCTGGAGTGCAGTGGTGCCATCATAGGTCACCGCAGCCTTGAACTCCTGGGCTCAAGAGATTCTCCCCTCATGCCTCCCGAGTAGCTGGGATTATAGGTGTCCACTACCATGCCCAGCTAAGCTATCTGTGTATTTTCTTTGATGAAGTGTCTACTCTATTTGAATTGTCTTCTTCTTACTAAGTGTTAAGAATTCTTCATATTTGGTTGGTTAATTACTATTGGGTTAAAATAAAAGAATTATTTTTATATCTGGTTACAAGTTCTCTGTCAGATATATTTTTCACAAATATTTTCTCCCAGTCTGTTTGCCTGCTTGCTTTCTTTCTTTCTTTCTTTCTTTCTTTCTTTCTTTCTTTCTTTCTTTCTTTCTTTCTTTCTTTCTTTCTTTTTCTTTCTTTCTCTCTTTCTTTCTTTTTTTTTTTTTTTTTTCTGAGACAGAGTCTCACTCTATTGGCCAGGCTGGAGTGCAGTGGCATGATCTTGGCTCACTGCAACCACTGCCTCCAAGGTTGAAGCAATTCTCCTGCCATAGACTCCCGAGTAGTTGGGATTACAGGTGTCCATCACCATGCCTGGCTAATTTTTAGTAGGGACAGGGTTTCACCATGTTGGTCAGGCTGGTCTCAAACTCCTGACCTCAGGTGATCGATCACCTGCCTCGGCCTCCCAGGGATTACCTGGGATTACAGGTGTGAGCCACCGCACCCGGCTGCCTTTCCATTTTTCTAGCAAGCTCCACAGACAGTGGAGTCTGAGAATCTCTCTTCAATGACAAACAGTGCAAATTAAAACAACAGCGAGGGGGTGGCCTATTGGAATAGCAAAGACAAAAAAGAGGGTCCAGAGGCATTAGTGGTGATAAAGGGTGGGGGCAGCATTCCTCAGACTCTGTTAGAAGGGGTATAAATTGGTATAAAAATCCCAGGAGGACAATTTGCTGATGGCGTCTCAAAAAATCTTTAGATGCAAGGTTCTTTGACTCAGTACGTTCAGTTCAGTTCCAGAAATTTTTCCTGAAAAAATAAGCAAGAACAGTAGGTTGTCTGTCCAGGATCTTCAGTCCTGGGGGTTGTGCTGAGGGGGGTGCTGCAGACGTACTTGGCTGGCCGTCCTTGGGATCTTGGTGCTCTGTTCCTGGGAGGCTCAGGGCCCTTTTGCCGTCAAGCATGGGTGGAAGGCTCAGAGGGTCTGGGAGGTCATTGGGGTTGGAATTCGATCCGTCCCCAGCAGAGTGGGTGGAGGAAGGTGTGTGCAGGTCTCACTCTATCGCGTCCAGAGTCCAGATGCACTGTGGCCCTGGTCTGGCCATGAGAGGGCTCTGGGATTCAGGTTCTAACCAGCTACCACCAGTGCAAACTGGGAACTGGGGACAGGGCTGACACAGCTTCCTGGACCCTAAGAAGGGACAACCCTTTGCTCTTCAAGCACCAATAATTTCCCTGGGACTCAGGGAGCTGGGGCTTTGGCCAAGGTCTGGCCAGCTCTGCTGAGGACTGGTGTGAGAGGGGATCTGGGAGCCTGGAGACCTGGGTTCTAGATTACATCCTGCCCTGTTGTGCCATTTAGGGCAATCCACCTCCCCTTCCTAGGCACCAGTTTCCCTAGCTGGGCAGTGAAGGAGGTAGATCAGAGACTCAGTTCCCTCTGGCCCCTCCAGGGGGATTGAAAGCACAGGTGCTAGAACTAGCTAGACCCGAGGCCTGATTCTAGCTCCTTCCCTTCCCTTCCCTTCCCTTCTCCCCTCCCCTTCCCCTCCCCTCCCCTCCCCTTCCCCTCCCTTCCCTTCCCTTCCCCTCCCCTCCCCTCCTCTCTTCTCTTCTGATGAATTATTGCCCTGTCTCCCAGGCTGGAGTGTAATGGCTCAATCTCAGCTCACTGCAACCTCTGTCTCCTGGGTTCAAGCAATTCTCCTGCCTCAGCCTCCCGACTAGCTGGGATTACAGGCACCCACCACCATGCCCCGCTAATTTTTGTATTTTTAATAGAGACGGGGCTTCACCATGTTGGCCAGGATGGTCTTGAACTCCTGACCTCAGATGATCCACCCGCCTCAGCTCCACAAAGTGCTGGGATTACAGGCGTGAGCCACAGCGCCTGGACACTTTTTTTTTTTTTTTTTTTTTTTTGAGATGGAGTTTCACTCTTGTTGCCCAGGCTGGAGTGCAATGGTGAGATCTTGGCTCACTGCAACCTTCACCTACTGGGTTCAAGCGATTCTCCTTCCTCAGCCTCCTGAATAGCTGGGATTACAGGCGCACTCCACCACACCCGGCTACTTTTTGTATTTTTAGTAGAGACAAGGTTTTCACCATGTTGGTCAGGCTAGTCTCGAACTCTTGACCTCAGTGATCCACCCAGCTCAGCCTCCCAAAGTGCTGGGATTACAGGCATGAGCCACTGCACCCAGCCAGCTCCATCGCTCTCTGTGACTCAGTTTCTTTCTCAACTTAAAGCCCCGCAGTGGCTCCTCACTGCACTTTTGGAAAAGGCTGTGTGTGATCTCTGTTCCTTCCTACCTCTCTGGTTCCAGTTCGTGCCACATTGCCCTCATCCATCAGACCCCAGCCACACTGGCCGCACTGCCTTTCAATGCAGGGGGCCCTAAACTCCTCCTCCAGTCCCAGCGCTGTCGTGAATACTCTTGCCTCTGCCTTCCCTGTTTCTCTGACTCTCACTGGAGAGCTCCTATTCATTCATCACAGCTCAGATGCAACTTCCTCAGGGCAACCCTCTGTGACTCCAGACACAATCACTCCTATGGCTGACCCCTTTCATAGCACAACTGCGATCATTAAACTATTATTATTATTATTATTATTTGAGACAGAGTCTCACTCTGTCGTGCCCAGGGTGGAGTGCAGTGGCGGGATCTCGACTCACTGCAGCGTCCACCTCCCGGGTTCAAGTGATTTTCCTGCGTCAGCCTCCCGAGTAGCTGGGATTACAGGTGCCCGCCACCACGCCCGGCTAATTTTTTGTATTTTTAGTAGAGATGGGGTTTCACTATGTTGGCCAGGCTGGACTCGAATTCTTGACCTCTGGTGATCTGCCTGCTTTGGCCTCCTAAAGTGCTGGGATTACAGGTGTGGGCCACCCCAGCCGGCCTCATTAAACAATTTTATCTGCAAGATTGTTTGATGTCTTCTCCCCTGTGGCTCCCTGAGATCCCTGAGAACAGGGCTGAGGCGGTCTTGTTTGGGGCTGTGTCTCTTACCCCTTGCACAGGATTGGCATAGAATAGGTGCCTGTTTCAGGAAAAACCCTCTCAAACCACCACAACAGTCATCAACATAGAAGACTTCTGTGACCAAATGTCTGGGGGGGTTTCCCCATGCACCAAGCATCAGACACTAGGTCTGTGTCCTCCAATCCAATTCACACACTGTCTACCTGGAGATAGCATCAGATCCCACAGGTTGGAGGATCAGTCCCCAAGACTACCCACCACCCCCACTTCAGACACCAGCAGCAAGTTCAGGCCTCTGGAACTTCTTTTTTTTTTTTTTTTTTTTTTTTGAGACGGAGTCTCACGCTGTTGCCCAGGCTGGAGTGCAGTGGCGCGATCTCGGCTCACTGCAAGCTCCGCCTCCTGGGTTCACGCCATTCTCCTGCCTCAGCCTCCTGAGTAGCTAGGACTACAGGCGCCCGCCATCGCGCCCGGCTAATTTTTTGTATTTTTAGTAGAGACGGGGTTTCACTGTGGTCTCGATCTCCTGATCTTGTGATCCGCCCGCCTCGGCCTCCCAAAGTGCTGGGATTACAGGCTTGAGCCACCGCGCCCGGCCAGGCCTCTGGAACTTCTGACTGACAGGCTTCAAGTTGGGGTTCCCACGACTCCCTCTTTGGGTTCGATTACTTTGTGGGAGTGGCTCACGGAACTCAGGGAAATGTGTTTAGTGGTTTATTATAAAGGATATTGCAAAGGATATGGATGAAGAGACGCACAGGGTGAGATATGGGGGAAGGAGCGTAGAGCTTCCATGCTCTCCCCTGGCAGCCGCCCTCCGGGAACCTCAGCATGGTCAGTTACGCGGAAGCTCTTACAACCTAGTTCTCTCGGGTTTTTATGGAAGCTTCAGGATGCTGTCATTCCTTCACCCAGGGTGTGAGGTGGTCTTAAAATCCAAGATCAGAAGGGGCAAAGTGGTTCATGCCTGAAATCCCAACACTTTGAGAGGCCAAGGCAGGAGGATCATTTGCTTCCAGGAGTTCAAGACCAGCCTGGGCAACTTAGTAAGACCTCATCTCTACAAAAAACAACAAATTAGCCGGGCATGGTGGAGTGTACCTGTAGTCCCAGCTCCTCAGGAGGCTGAAGTGGGAGGATCACTTGAGCCCCGGAGGTGGAGGCTGCAGTGAGCCTTGATTGCACCACTGCACTCCAGCCCGGGTGACAGAGTAAAATCCTGTCTAAAAAAGAGTCCTGGCTTAAGGCAGGTGAAAGGAAGGCAGGAAAAGGTTAGAGGGATTCTGTTTCTTGAGGCCTCACACACCTAACATTATAACAAAATAGTGCCCTAGTACTTTTGAAGAAGGTACCGCTGACAGCATCTTTCATTCACTCTCAGATGTGCTTCCCCCACTTCCCATGTTACCATTTCTAAAATCAAGACATATTTTGTGATTGTTGTGATTGGTTGGCATCTATGCCATCTGCCTCAATGCTTGCACGTGTGCATCGATGCATGCAGCTTGAAAGGACACTGGGGACAGCAGTGGTGTGCTCTGAAGAAAGGCTGCGTTTCCTGAGCTCTTGATGACACTGAGGACAAGATTGTCTGGAAAAGCACAGACTCAACAGCTCTGAATGAAAAATTGACCCGGGAAAGTCAGACTCTGCATGTGGAGTGTTAGGAACACCTTTGCTAAATTACCTTGATTGAACTTGATTGAAAATTCCTTTTTATTTATTTACTTAACTTTTTTTTTTTTTTTTTTTTTTTTTTTTTAGGCTGGGCATGGTGGCTCACGCCTGTAATCCCAGGACTTTCAAAGGCCGAGGTGGGTGGATCACCTGAGGTTAGGAGTTTGAGACCAGCCTGGCCAACATGGCAAAACCCCATCTCTACTAAAAATTAGCTGGGTGTGGTAGCATATGCCTGTAATCCCAGCTACTCAGGAGGCTGGAGTATGAGAATCACTTGAACCTGGGAGGTGGAGGTTGCAGTGAGCTGTGATCACGCCACTGCACTCCAGTTTGGGCAACAGAGTGAGACGCCATCTTGAAAAGTAATAATATAGCTACTAATTTTTTTTTCTTTTTGAGACAAGGTCTCACTCTGTCACTTAGGCTGGAGTGCAGCGGCACCATGACGGCCCACTGCAGCCTCTACCTCCCCGGGCTCAGGTGATCCTCCCATCTCAGCCTCCCAACTAGATAGTACTACAGGCACATGCTACCATGCCCAGCTAATTTTTGTATTTTTTTAGAGACAAGGTTTTGCCATGTTGCTTGGGCTGGTCTCAAACTCCTGGGCTCAAGTGATTCTCCCACCTCAGCTTCTCAAGTACCTTCGATTACTGACAGGAGCCATCTCATCCAGCAATTTCCTTTTTATGTATTCACAATGTATAGTAGGTGATAAAAACCTGTTTAAGTAAGTTTAAATACCTGTGTGTTTAAGTGCCTTACCTGTTTAAGTAAGTTTAAAAGAGGGCCTTTGATAAGTATAAAATAAAGTTTTGTTTTGTTTTTTTCTGAGACGGAGTCTGGTTCTGTCGCCCAGGCTAGAGTGCAGTTGCGATCTCAGCTCACTGCAAGCTCCACCTCCTGGGTTCACGCCATTCTCCTGCCTCAGCCTCCTGAATAGCTGGGACTACAGGCGCCCGCCACCTCGCCCGGCTAGTTTTTTTGTATTTTTTAGTAGAGACGGGGTTTCACCGTGTTAGCCAGGATGGTCTCGATCTCCTGACCTCGTGATCCGCCTGTCTCGGCCTCCCAAAGTGCTGGGATTACAGGCTTGAGCCACCGCGCCCGGCCAGTGATCTTTTGTTTTAAGTGTAGTGTATGTAATGATCAGGTCAGGGTATTTGCGGTATCCATCACCTTGAGTATTTATCATTTCTATGTGTTGGGAACAATTTAAGTCCTCTCTTCTAGCTATTTTGAAATATACAATACATTGTTGTTATCTGCAGTCACTCTACTCTGCTGTGAACAACAGAAGTTACACCTTTCATCTAACAACTGCATTTGTATCCGTTATGAAAGGGTGTTATATTGATTCAATACTATGATGTAGTTCCTGCCTTAAACGGCTGTGGTGCAGATCAGTGCAGAGGCTCATGCAGGGCGCAGAGCTCTGGCCCCTGCATACCAGGTGTGATCCATGAATGGGCGTCTTCCCAGCCAGCAGTTTCTGGAATCGGGGGCTTGAAGCCATGTGGCATGTTGTTCTCAGTATATCCTGTAGGTGGTGCTAGATAACCAAAGTCAGGCACAGCCCTGGGCACAGACAGCCCTGAGTTTCAGGCTCTGGGTGGGAACGGTGAGGCTGGAGGGAGATGGCTGGAAGGTTCTGGCCCTGGGGGGAGAAGGCTCTTCCTCCACCCCAGGGAGAGGACGTGGCTGGTTCTACCAGCCTGTCTAGCCCGGAGATGGCTCTGGTGCAGGGAGAAAGTTCAGGAACAGAAGGCAGGGGCCCATTCTGCCTGGGCAAGCTGTGCGATTCTGGCCCCCTCCTTTTCTTGGCCTTAATCTCCCTGCCATGCAGTGGGATCATGGGAGCCTGCTCAGCCTGGGCCCTGATAGTCAAGGCTCTGAGGGGGCCAGACAGCCTAGACCTGCCCTGCCCAAGAGGCAGCCAGGAGCCCTGGGACAGACCTCTCCCTATCAGACTGTGCCACCTCCCCTGAGATCATGACATTCCCTTACTCCCTAGATGGGGAAACTGAGGCCCAAAAGGATTAAGTGACTTTCCAAAGGCTATACAACTGAGAGGTTGGAGCCAGGGGTGAAAGCTGGAACTCCTAGCTCCTTCTGCCACGTCCTTGGGTCAGAAGCAGGTGCAAGGCAGGGTGGGAGAGAATTCTCCCCTGAAGAAAATGAGCTGAGAGAAATTCCTTGTTAAGATGAGGGGGTAATCATACATGCCTAATATATCTTCCTACTAAAACCATGAAAAATATTTTTATTTATTTATTTATTTATTTATTTATTTATCACCCAGGCTGGAGTGCAGTGGCACGATCTCAGCTCACCACAACTTTCTGGGTTCCAGCGATTCTCCTGCTTCAGCCTCCCAAGTAGCTGAGATTACAGGCACCTGCCACCATGCCTGGCTAATTTTTGTATTTTCAGTAGAGACGGGGTTTCACAGTGTTGGCCAGGCTGGTCTCAAACTTCTGACCTCAAATAATCCTCCTGCCTCAGCCTCCCAAAGTGCTGGGATTACAGGCATGAGCCACCATGCCTGGCCAAGATTTTTTAATTTAATTTTATTTTTTCTCACTCTGTCACCCAAGCTGGAGTCCAGTGGCACAATCTTGGCTTACTGCAACCTCTGCCTCCTGGGTTCAACCTCTGCCTCCTGGCATGAGCCACCATACCTCGCTAATTTTTGTATTTTTAGTAGAGATGGAGTTTCACCATGTTGGCCAGGCTGGTCTTGAACTCCTGACCTCAGGTGATTCTCCCACCACAGCCTCCCAAAGTGCTAGGTTTACAGGCGTGAGGCACCACGCCCGGCCTATTTATTTATTTTTTTATTTTTGAGACAGAGTCTCACTCTGTTGCCCAGGCTGGAGTGCAGTGGCACAATCATGGCTCACTGCAGCCTCAACCTCCCTAGGCTCAGGTGACCCTCCCCCCTCAGCCTCGAGTAGCTGGGGCTAAAGGTGCACACCTCCAGGCCTGGCTAATTTTTGTATTTTGGTAGTTTTACAGTGTTACTCAGGCTGGTCTCCAACTCCTGGGCTCAAGTAATCTGCTCACCTCAGCCTCCCAAAAGTGCTGGTATTATAGGTGTGAGACACCACGTCTGGCCTCATTGTGGTCTTAATGTGTACTCCCCTTATGACTAATAATGTTGAACATCTTTTTCTTTTTTTTTTTTTTGGAGAGAGTCTTGCTATGTCACCCAGGCTGGAGTGCAGTAGCATGATCTCGGCTCACTGCAACTTTCACCTCCCAGATTCAAGCGATTCTCCTGCCTCAGCCCCCGAGTAGCTGGATTACAGGCTTGCACCACCACACCTAGCTAATTTTTGTATTTTTAGTAGAGACGAGGTTTTACCATATTGGCCAGGCTGGTCTCGAACTCCTGACCTTAGGTGATCTGCCTGATCCCAAAGTGCTGGGATTACAGGCATGAGCCACCACGCCCAGCCATTGAACATCTTCTTATGTGCTTATTGGCTATTCATATATCTTCTTTTGTGAAGGAGCTGTTCAAATATTTTACCCATTTTATTTTATTTATTTATTTATTTATTCTGAAACAAGGTCACCCAGGGTGGAGTGCAGTGGCGTGATGACAGCTCACCACAGCCTCGACCTCCTGGGCAATTCTCCTGCCTCAGCCTCCAGAGTAACTAGGACTACAGGGGCGCCACCACACCTGGCTAGTTTTTGTTTGCTTGTTTGTAGTGATAGGGTCTTGCTTTGTTGCTTAAGCTGGTCTCAAACTCCTGGGCTCAAGTGATCCTCCCACCTCCGCCTTCCAAAATGCTGGGATTACAGGCATGCGCTACCACACATAGCCTGACTTTAAAAAATCTTGGCCACAGCTGGGCGCAGTGGCTCACGCCTGTAATCCTAGCACTTTGGAAGGCTGAGGCGGGCAGATCTCTTGAGGTCAGGAGTTTGAAACCAGCCTGGTCGATGTGGTGAAACCCCGTCTCTACTAAAAATAAAAATAAAATAAACTTTAAAAAATTAGCCAGGCATTGTGGCAGGTACCTGTAGTACCAGCTACTTGGGAGGCTGAGGCAGGAGAATCGCGTGAACCCAGGAGGCGGAGGTTGCAGTGAGCTGAGATCATATCACTGCACTCCAGCCTGGGCAACAGAGTGAGACTTGGTCTCAAAAAAAAAATTAATTAATTAATTAAAAATAAATAAATAAATAAAACCATGACTAGGCCAAGCATGGTGGCTCACGCCTGTAATGCTAGTACTTGGGAGGCCAAGGGGGGCAGATCATTTGAGGTCAGGAGTTCAAGACCAGTCTGGCCAACATGGTGAAACCCCATCTCTACTAAAAATACAAAAAAAATGTAGCCAGGTGTGGTGGCGCACGCCTGTAATCCCAGCTGCTTGGGAGGCTGAAGTAGGAGAATTGCTTGAACCCGGGAGCAGAAGTTGCAGTGAGCCAAGATTGCGCCACCGCACTCCAGCCTGGGCGACAGAGCAAGACTTCGTCTCTACATAAATAAATAAATAAATCCATGATGAGCTGCTAGTACACACCCACTAGAAGGGCTAAAATTAAGAAGACTTATGATCTTAAGGGTTGGTGAGGGTGTGGAGCCTCTACGAGTCCCATCTGTTGCCGGGAATGTCAAATGGAAACCACTGGTTTAGTTTCTTTAGTGTTGCTAGAAGGGAATACCTGGGGCTGGGTAATTTATGAAGAAAGGAAGTTTACTTGGCTCACAGTTCTACAGGCTATACAGGAAACATGGTGCTGGCATCTGCATCTGGTGAGGGCCTCAGGGTGCTTCCACTCATGGCAGGAGGCGAGGGGATCCTGCCACATGGTGAGAGGAGGAAGCAGGAGAGAGGAGGAGGTGCCAGGCTCTTTTCAGCAACCAGTTCTCCAGGGAAGCTAAGAGTAAGAACTCACCCCTGCAAGAACTGCACCAAGCAGGCCGGGCGCGGTGGCTCACGCCTATAAATCCCAGCACTTTGGGAGGCAGACAGGCGCAGATCACGAGGTCAGGAGATCAACACCATCCTGGCTAACACAGTGAAACCCCATCTCTACTAAAAATACAAAAAAATTAGCCAAGCGTGGTGGTATGTGCCTGTAGTCCCAGCTACTCGGGAGGCTGAAGCAGGAGAATCCCTTGAACCCGGGAGGCGGAGGTTGCAGTGAGCTGAGATCGTGCCATTGCACTCCAGCCTGGGTGATAGAGCAAGACTTCATCTCAAACAAACAAACAAACCTGCACCAAGCCATTCATGAGGGATCAGCCCCCATGATCCGAACACTTCCCATCAGGTCTCACTTCCAACATCGGAGATTAAATATCAACATGAGACTTGGAGGCGACAAACATCCAGACCATAGAAACCACTTTGGAGGACAATTTTGCAGTTTTGTCTGTTTGCTTGTTTGTTTGTTTGTTTCAGATAGGGTCTCACTCTGTTGCCCAGGCTGGAGTATAGTGGCACAATCACAGCTTACTGCAGCCTCAACCTCCTGGGCTCAAGTGATCCTCCCACCTCACCCTCCTGAGTAGCTGGGGCTACATGCATATGCCGCCACGCCTGGCTAATTTTTGTATTTTTTTGTTGTAGAGACAGAGTCTTGCCATATTGCCCAGGTTAACCTCAAACTCCTGGGCTCAAGAGATTCACTTGCCTCGGCCTCCCAAAGTGCTGAGATTACAGGTATGAGCCATTTGCAGTTCACAAAAAGGTAAAGCCATGGCTGAGTGCGGTGACTCACGCCTGTAATCCCAGCACTTTGGGAGGCTAAGGTGGGCGGATCACCCGAGGTCAGGAGTTCGAGACCAACATGGTGAAACCCCATCTCTATTAAAAACACAAAAATTAACCAGGCATGGTGGCTCAGGCCTGTAGTCCTAGCTACTTGGGCTTGGGAGGCTGAGGCAGGAGAATCACTTGAACCCGGGAGGCTGGGCTGTTGCAGTGAAGTGAGATCGTGCCACTGCACTCCAGCCTAGGTAACAGAGTGAGACTCGGTCTCAAAAAAAAAAAAAAAAAAAAAAAGACTGGGTGCGGTGGCTCATGCCTGTAATCCCAGCACTTTGGGAGGCCGAGGCAGGTGGATCATGAGGTCAGGAGATCAAGACCATCCTGGCTAACACGGTGAAACCCCGTCTCTACTGAAAATACAAAAAATTAGCCGGGCGTGGTGGTGGTTGCCTGTAGTCCCAGCTACTCGGGAGGCTGAGGCAGGAGAATGACGTGAACACGGGAGGCAGAACTTGCAGTGAGCCGAGATAGCGCCACTGCACTCCAGCCTGGGCGACAGAGCAAGACTCCGTCTCAAAAACAAAACAAAACAAAAAACAACAAAAAAAGGGTAAACCCACAAATCTGTTCTTAGGTATTCACCCAAAAGGAAAGAAAACATATGCCTCTCTGAGGCCTTATTCAGTAACGTTCATGGGAGCTTTACTCATAAAAGGTATAAACAACCTCAATACCCAGCCACAGGTGAGTGGTTCAATAAACTGTGGTGTGTCCCTCCCACAATGGGCACCGTAATAGAACACTACTCAGTAATAAAAAGGAGCAAGCTATGGATACACACAAGTAATAGATGAATCTCGAAATAATGATGCTGAGGGAAAAGGAGTCAGAGTACATACCGCATGATTACATTTATGCAAAATTTCAGAAAATGCAAACTCATCTATACTGACAAGTAGACCAGCAGTCGCCGGATGAGGTCGGTGGTCAGGGAGGGCGGGAAGGAAAGGATTAACAATGGGCACGAGGAATTAGTGATGCTGTGGAGATGTTCACCATCTTCATGGTGGTGCTGGATTCCCAGGTGGTCACATTTGTCAAAACTTATCAAACTGTACATTTTATTATTTGTTTATTTATTTATTTTTTGAGACGGAGTATTGCTCTGTAACCCAGGCTGGAGTGATCTCGGCTCACTGCAACCTCTACCTCGTGGGTTCAAGCAATTCTCCTGCCTCAGCTGAGATTACAGGCATGCACAACCACGCCTGGCTAATTTTTTTTTTTTTTTGTATTTTTAGTAGAGACAGGGTTTCCCGGTAGAGACGGGGTTTCACCATGTTGGCCAGGCTGGTCTCAAATTCCTGACCTCAGGTGATCCACCAGCCTTGGCCTCCCAAAGAGCTAGAATTACAGGCTTGAGCCACTGTGCCTGGCCCAAACTGTACATATTAAATATGTGCAGCTT
Organism: Macaca nemestrina; assembly: GCF_043159975.1. Lineage (NCBI taxonomy): Eukaryota > Metazoa > Chordata > Mammalia > Primates > Cercopithecidae > Macaca > Macaca nemestrina. The sequence goes on along the minus strand of NC_092138.1, from coordinate 110,165,922 downwards.
ACTGATCATATATCAATAAAGCTGTAATAAAAAGGAATTATTAACTTCAGAAAAAATAGAGTAAGAAAGGAAATAAATGCAATGCTTAGTTATGAAAAATAGTTACCTAAAAAACTTGGCTAGGCAAGGTGGCTCAAGAATGTAATCCTGCACTCCAGCCTGGCAACAGAGCAAGACTCTGGCTCAGAAACAAACAGACAAACAAACAAACAAACAAGTTTATATGAATACCGAAGAGTGATACCTCAGTTTTAAAACTCACTCTTCTCCATAAGGCTGGGCATGGTGTCTCATGCCTGTAATCCTAGCACTTCAGGAAGCTGAGGCAGGAGGTTCGCTTGAGCCCAGGAGTCTGATATCAGCCTGGACAACATGGTGAGACCCTGTCTCTACAAATATATATATGTATGTTTTTTTTTTTTTTTTTTGATATGGAGTTTCACTCTTGTAGCCCAGGTTAGAGTGCAATAGCACAATCTCGGCTCACCTCCTGGGTTCAAGCTATTCTCCTACCTCAGCCTCTCGAGTAGCTGAAATTACAGGCATGCACTACCGTGCCTGGCTAGTTTTTGTATTTTTAGTAGGGATGGGGTTTCTCCATGTTGATCAGGCTGGTCTTGAATTCCTGACCTCAGGTGATCCGCCCGTCTCGGCCTGCCAAAGTGCTGGGATTGCAAGCGTAAGCCACTACGCCCAGCCCCAAAATATATTTTTTTAAAATATATATATATTTTTAAAAAATTTACTGGTCACAGTGGAACGAGCCTGTAGTCCCAGGCTGAGGTAGGACGATTGCTTGAGCCTGGAAGGTTGAGGCTGCAGTGAGCTGTCATCCCATCGCTGCATTCCAGCCTGGGAAACAGAGCAAGACTTTGTCTCTAAAAGGAGAAAAAAAGGGGCTAGGCGCGGTGGCTCACGTCCGTAATCCCAGCACTTTGGGAGGCCGAGGCGGGTGGATCACGAGTTCAGAAGTTCGAGATCAGCCTGGCCAACATCGTGAAGCCCCGTCTCTACTAAAAATACAAAAATTAGCTGGGCGCAGTGGTGTGTGCCTTTAGTCCCAGCTACTCAGGAGGCTGAGGCAGGAGAATCACATGAACCCGGGAGGCAGAGCTTGCAGTGAGCTGAGATCGCACCACTGCACTACAGCCTGGGTGACAGAGCAAGATGCCATCTAAAAAAAAAAAAAAAGAAGAAGAAGGGACCAAATAAAATACATAGAGAAGTGGACAAATCTGAGACGTGACTAATGATTTAGCTCTAAAAGGCCACATGGCTTCCACAGTGGACGAATCCTCTTTCATTGTACTGGGTGGTTGGTAGATAGTGGAGGGTAGATAGGTGACAGGGCTGAAACAAATCTGCCCAAAGATAGCAGCATATGCTTATTATTTAGAAATATAAAATGTGTACGTGCTGGAAAGAAACTGCCCACACAGCCAAAGTGGTTGCTTCTAGGGAGGCGGCGTGGGGAGACTGGGGAGCAGACAGGAAACCAGTGCATGTTATCTGCCTTTAGGGTAAGTTTATTTTGCTTTCCCTGCACGTATGCTATTTTACCAATTCTAAGATGCCAAAGTATTCACATTTTAACGTCTTTCTTTACTTCTTTACTTATGTACTTATTTATTTATTTTTGAGATGGAGTCTCGCTCTGTTGCCCAGGCTGGAGTGCAACCTCCATCTCCTGGGTTCAAGCGATTCTCCTGCCTCAGCCCCCCAAGTAGCTGGGATTACAGGCAACTGCCACCATGCCCAGCTAAGTTTTGTATTTTTTTTAATATACTTTATGTTCTAGGGTACATGTGCACAACGTGCAGGTTTGTTACATATGTATTCATGTGCCATGTTGGTGTGCTGCACCCATTTACTCATCATTTACATTAGGTAAACCTCCTAATGCTATCCCTCCCCCCTCCCCCTACCCCACAACAGGCCCCTGTGTGTGATGTTCCCCTTCCTGTGTCCAAGTGTTCTCATTGTTCAATTCCCACCTATGAGTGAGAACATGCGGTGTTTGGTTTTCTGTTCTTGCGATAGTTTGCTGAGAATGATGGTTTCCAGCTGCATCTATGTCCCTACACAGGACACGAACTCATCCTTTTTTATGGCTGCATAGTATTCCATGGTGTATATGTGCCACATTTTCTTAATCCAGCCTGTCACTGATGGACATTTGGGTTAGTTCCAAGTCTTTGCTATTGTGAAGAGTGCCACAATAAACATACAAGTGCATGTGTCTTTATAGCAGCATGATATATAATCCTTTGGGTATATACCCAGTAATGGGATGGGTGGGATGGCTGGGTCAAATCGTATTTCTAGTTCTAGATCTTTGAAGAATCGCCACACTGTCTTCCACAATGGTTGAACTAGTTTACAGTCCCACCAACAGTGTAAAAGTGTTCCTGTTTCTCCACATCCTCTCCAGCACCTGTTGTTTCCTGACTTTTTAATAAGTTTTGTATTTTTAGTAGAGACAGGGTTTCGCCATGTTGGTCAGGCTGTTCTCAAACCCCTGACCTCAGGTGATCTGCCCTCGTTGGCCTCCCAAAGTGCTGGGATTACAGGCATGAGTCACCATGCCCGGCCCATTTTAACATCTTTAAAATCAAGATAAATCTTTCCATAATCAGTGCTGCACCTGACCACTATAATTGGCAGTGTTTTCTCTGGACAGCATGTGAGTCACGGTGCATCTTACTATCGGTGATGCCTTAGATTCACTGATGTATGGTATTATTTTGATAAAGTGGAAATTATTTTAAAGAAAAAAATGAGCTAATTGCAACAGCTGCTATGTATTGAGCTCCTACTGTAAGTCTTCTAAGCACTGCAAATGTTCCCATTTAGTATTCTATTATTTATTTGTTGACTTAATTTTTATTTTATTTTATTTATTTATTTTTTTTTGAGACGGAGTCTTGCTCTGTCGCCCAGGCTGGAGTGCAGTGGTCGGATCTCAGCTCACTGCAAGCTCCGCCTCCCGAGTTTACGCCATTCTCTTGCCTCAGCCTCCCGAGTAGCTGGGACTACAGGCGCCCGCCACCTCGCCCGGCTAGTTTTTTGTATTTTTTAGTAGAGACAGTGTTTCATCGGGTTAGCCAGGATGGTCTCGATCTCCTGACCTCGTGATCTGCCCGTCTCGGCCTCCCAAAGTGCTGGGATTACAGGCTTGAGCCACTGCACCTGGCCTGTTGACTTAATTTTTAAAAAGTTTTTGCAGAGATGAGGTCTTGCTATGTTGCCCCGGCTGGTCTTGAACTCCTGGCCCTAAATGATCCTCCTACCTTGGCCTCCTAAAGTGCTGGGATTGCAGGTATGAGCCACCACGCCTGGCCTTCATTTAGTATTCTAAATAACCCTTGGATTGTTGTTCAAAAGTTTGAGATGAGGAAATGGCTCAGAGATGTTGAGTAACTTTCTTTAAGCCACCCAGCCAGTAAGTGATAGACAGTCGTCCAAAACAAGGGGCTGCCTGCCTCCTGAGTGCACGGCTTCTGTTTTGACTAGTTTGAAAGAAATCCTCAGTTCTAAGGCCCAAAGAGAAATGGGTGTTTGCTCACAACCACAGAGATACTAAGGCCGAGTTAGGCCAAGACATGGGCCTTTAATACCCAATCCAGTGTCCTTCTCTTGAACCTGGGCTCTCCCTTTCTTCCTGCCACTCAGGACATTCCTGAGAGCTGTACCGTAGCTCCTAAAGGCAAGTGACACTTACGGGGCCCAGGTCGAGCCCTGGGAGGAGGGAAGGGCAGGGTGGCCCTTGCCTGTCCTACTCATGTGAACCTGGTAGGTACTCAGCAAACCCGGGTCATGTAACACAGCTGTGTCTGGGTCAGCATCTGGGCCAGCATCTGGGTCAGCATCTGGGCCAGCATCTGGGCCAGCATCTGGGCCAGGCTGGCCTCAGGCTGGAGCAACCTCCGAAGCCTCCACAGGAAAAGCCTGGGGCCAGCAGAGTGGAGGGATATTGTGTGGGAGGCCAGGGTCTGTCCAGAAGCTGTGCTGTCATAGCAACCTCCCTTCTACTTGATGGTGTGTTTGCTTGGCAGGGCTGGGCTCAGGCAGAGGACTGCAGATGGATGTGGCAGCAGGGACGGGGTAAAGCTGGCCAGGCCACTCCACAGGCTTTGCCTCTTTTGCCAAATAATTGCCCCTGCCTCCAAAACTTGTTGGAGTGCTCAGTACCTTGTCACTGTTTATTGAGCACTGTTCCACCAGGCCTAACAACCCGTGCTATTCAGAAGCCCTGAGAGGTCAAGCCACGAATCTGCAGTCACACAGCCAGGAGCCTGTTGACTTCAAAGCCTGAGTGCCAACCCCTTACCGACACTACCTGTCCCATGATGCTTACATGTGTCCAATGGTACATGTCAATGTGAGGCGCCAGCCCCTTAAAGGGGAACCCACATCCTGTTTCCTGTTCTGCCTCAAAGATAAGAATTTGCGATAATGAGGCATCATGAGCTAACCTCTCATGCAAGGCCCTGCCTTCTCTTTCCTTCCTCTCTCATCTGCCCCAGATACAGGGGCCCCAGCAGCTCCTGCCTGCACATGGCTACGGTGCTCAGCATGTGTGGCGCCTGTGGTGTTCCACACCTAGTGTCTCCGAGCCTCAGTTTCTCCTGCTATCAAATGGGAGGAAAAGGCTGGGCACGGTGGCTCATGCCTGTAATCCCAGCATTTTGGGAGGCTGAGGAGGGAGGATCGCTTGAGCCCAGAAGTTTGAAACCAGCCTGGGCAACGTGGCGAGACCCCCCATCTCTACAAAGCATACAAAAATTAGCTGTGTGTGTAGCCTGTAGTCCCAGCTACTCAGGAGGCTGAGGTGGGAGGATCGCTTGAGCCTTGGAGGTCGAGGCTGCAGTGAGCTGTGATCATGCCACTGCACTCCAGCCTGGGTGACAGTGAAACGCTGTCTTAACAACAACAACAACAACAAACAAACAAACAAATGGGAGGAAGAAGAAGGCTGTGGCTTCTGTGGGGACTGGCGAGCTGATACGTGTTCTGTGCCTGGCCCAGTGCGTGGTGAGAACCCAGGAGAAGGCACTGGAGGTCAGGGACTTGGCTGTGATTCCTGGTTCTGTCACTGTTCAGCTGTGCAGCCTGAGATAAGTCTCCGCCCCTTTCTAAACCTCAGTTTCCTCCTCTGTGTGATGGGGGTGGTGGCCCTGCCTCACTTTTCATTTAATGAAGAAGGTCCAGGTGTGAGGCTAGCATTACTACAGTTCATCTCCACTTCTCAGCTTCCTTGACCCTCTCCTCCTACTGAAAAAGCCCATCTAGACCAAGAAGGCTCTGTTCCCGGGGGCCCTGTGAATCCTCGAAGGGCCCCGCAATCACAGAATCCAACCCCTTCCTCTGCCAAATGCACATCTGAATCCGTTTCACCAGAGTATGATGAGAATTCCGTGAGCTGATGCTTGTAAACTGCCATAGGGAACACCCCCTCCCACCTTCCATAGGTAAGCAAAGGGAAGCCAGCAAGGATGTTCCCTGCAGCTGGGTTTAGAATGGAAAGGTGCAGGCGTGGTAGCATGCACCTGTGGTCCTCTCTACTTGGGAGGCTGAGGCAGGAGGATCGCTTGAGCCCAGGAATTTGAGGCTGCAGGAGGCTATAATCACTCCACTCCACTGTAACCTGGACTACAGAGGGAGACCCTGTTTCTAAGAAAGAAAAAAGGCCTGTGCATGGTGGTTCACACCTGTAATCCCTGGAGTTTGAGACCAGCCTGGACAACATAGGGAGACCCCATCTCTGTGGAAAAAAAAAAACCCACAAAACTTCCTTTTTTTTTTTTTTTTTTGAGACGGAGTCTCGCTCTGTCGCCCAGGCTGGAGTGCGGTGGCCGGATCTCAGCTCACTGCAAGCTCCGCCTCCCGGGTTTACGCCATTCTCCGGCTTCAGCCTCCCGAGTAGCTGGGACTACAGGCGCCCGCCACCTCCCCGGCTAGTTTTTTGTATTTCTTAGTAGAGATGGGGTTTCACCGTGTTAGCCAGGATGGTCTTGATCTCCTGACCTCGTGATCCACCTGTCTCGGCCTCCCAAAGTGCTGGGATTACAGGCTTGAGCCACCGCGTCCGGCCAAAACTTTCTTTTCTTTTTTTTTTTTTTTTTTTTTGAGACGGAGTCTCGCTGTGTCGCCCAGGCTGGAGTGCAGTGGCCGGATCTCAGCTCACTGCAAGCTCTGCCTCCCGGGTTTTTACGCCATTCTCCTGCCTCAGCCTCCCGAGTAGCCGGGACTACAGGCGCCCGCCACCTCGCCCGGCTAGTTTTTTGTATTTTTTAGTAGAGACGGGGTTTCACCGTGTTAGCCAGGATGGTCTCGAACTCCTGACCTCGTGATCCGCCCGTCTCGGCCTCCCAAAGTGCTGGGATTACAGGCTTGAGCCACCGCGCCCAGCCTTTTTTTTTTTTTTTTTTTTAAAAAAAGGCCCTGCTGATCCTGGACTTCTGGGATTCAAGGGCTCAGGAAGCCCCTCCCTCATTGTGCCAGAGCTGGTCTGAGTGACCAATGGCAGGGTGCTCTGCCGCTCTGCTTTCACTTCTGTGATGTGGTTATAAAAGACTGCACTTTCTTTTCTTTTCTTTTCTTTTTTCTTCTTTTCTTTTCTTTCTTTCTTTCTTTTTTTTTTTTTTTTCTTTTTTTTTTTTTGAGACAGATTCTTACTCTGTTGCCCAGGCTGGAGTGCAGTGATATGATCTTGGCTCACTGCAACCTCCACCTCCTGAGCTCAAGCAATTCTCCTGCCTCAGCCTCCTGACTGGCTGGGATTACAGGCTCCCACCGCCACACTCAGCTAATTTTTGTATTTTTAGCAGAGACAGGGTTTCACCATGTTGGCCAGGCTGGTCTCGAACTCCTAACCTCAGGTGATCCACCTGCCTTGGCCTCCCCAAGTGCTGGGACTGCAGGTGTGAGCCACCACGCCAGCCATAAAGACTGCACTTTTTTCTGGGGCTCTCTCAGTGCTCACTCTGTGGGAAGCCACTGTCACATCACGGGGACACTCAGATAGCAAGGAACTGAGGCCTGTAACAATCACGGGGTGAGCCTGGAAGCAAATCCCAGCCCCTTTAGGAGACTGCAGCCCTAGCCCACAGCCTGGGAGAGACCCTGAGCCAGACCGCCCCCAAATTCCTGACTCCTGGAATCTTTAAGATCATAAATATTTGCTGTCCTAAGCTGTTAGGTTTTGAGGTAATTCGTTATGCAGCAAAAAATAAGTAATTGAGGGCTCCATTAAATACATTTTAGTGGCCGGGTGCGGTGGCTCATGGCTCCCAGCACTTTGGGAGGCCTCAGTGGGTGGATCATGAGGTCAAGAGATCGAGACCATCCTGGCCAACATGGTGAAACCTCGTCTCTACTAAAAATACAAAAATTATCTGTGGCATGCGTCTGTAGTTCCAGCTACTCAGGAGGCTGAGGCAGGAGAATCACTTGAACCCGGGAGGCAGAGGTTGCAGTGAACCGAGATCACGCCACTGTATTCCAGCTTGGGTGACACAGCGAGATGCCATCTCAAAAAAAAAAAAAAAGTACATTTTAGTTTACACATGCTATGGAATGCCAGACCCCAAAGTTAAAAATAATGAGGTAGATTCAGGCGTCCAAACGTGGAGATATCCAAGGTATGCTGCTAAAGGAAAGGACATCTTTCAGAACAATATATACGGTATGACGCTTTTGTATAAAAACGTGACGTGCCAGGTGTGATGGTTCACGCCTGTAATCCCAGCACTTTGGGAGGCCCAGGTGGGTGGATCAGCTGAGGTCAGGAGTTCAAGACCAGCCTGGCCAACATGGTGGAACCCTATCTCTACCAAAAAATACAAAAATTAGCTGGGTGTGGTGGCGCCCGCCTGTAGTCCCAGCAACTCAGGAAGCTGAAGCAAGAAAATCACTCGACCTGGGAGGTGGAGGTTGCAGTGAGCCGAGATCGTGACACTGCACTCCAGCCTGGGTGGAGTCTTTAAGACTCTGTCTTGGAGACTTTGTCTCAAAGACAAACAAACGAACAAAAACCAAAACATGATGTGCATATGTAGCAAAAAAGTCTGGAAGACTATACCCAAACTATCAGTAATGGTTATCACTTGTTGCAGTGCAAGGAGGGATGACAGGGACCTTCATTTGTTCTGTGATGTTTGCATGTTTTAGATGTCTGCATTTGGTAAATTGATGGAAAAACATAACTTTTAAAAGACTTGCCCGAGGCGATTTTGATAGAAAAATGTAATAAACTGGCTTCATTCACCGATAACCTTTGAAATCTCAGTACTTAACAGATTAGAAGTTTATTTCTTTGTTCTTGTAAAGTACAATCAGCAGCGCAAGAAGGGGTAGGTGGGAAGGGGCTTTGGGACATGGAGCAGGGATCCTGGCTGATGGAGCCTCTGCTGGCTTCACATGTGGCCTCCTTGGCAGCCCTGGGCACAGACATCCAGCTGGCAGATGGGGCAGGCCAGAGAGTAGAGGAGGAAGTGGGAGTTCTTTACAGGTCTTTATAAGTCTAGAATTGGTGCCCAGTTTTTTCACATTCCATTGGCCAGACCTGCTCGCCTCTGGACATGGCCCCTACTCACTGGCTGCAGGACCACCTACGCCTTGGCCCCTAGGTTGACTTCATGCCCACTTTCTTTTTTTTCTTTTTGAAACGGAATTTTGGTCTTGTTGCCTATGCTGGAGTGCAATGGTGCAGTCTCGGCTCACTGCAACTTCTGCCTCCTGGGTTGAATCGATTCTCTTGCCTCAGCCTCTGGAGTAGCTAGGATCACAATCATGCACCATCATGCCCGGCTGATGTTGTATTTTTAGTAGAGATGGGGGTTTCACCATATTGGCCAGGCTGGTCTCGAACTCCTGACCTCAGGTGATCCACCCGCCTCTGCCTCCCAAAGTGCTGGGGTTACGTGAGCCACCGCCCCTGGCCTATGCCGGCTTTCACTGCCGCTCTCCTGTCGCAGAAGCTGCCCCCAGAGGCTGCCAGCCACCCAGAGGAAGTAAGTGCTGATGTGGCACATTCTAGAAGTTAAAGCTCCCCGCATGGTGGCCCAGCCTGCCCAGGGCAGTTGGCCAGTCAGAAACACAGCCTTCTGACCCAGTGTCTCTCTTGCCTTTTTCTGTCCTGGGTAGGGCCCGTCATCTGGGGTGTGGCTGTTTGAGGATGGACTCCAGGTCACAGAGCCCCAGGAATTGTTTGTAGACTGTCATGTGTATCCGCATGAGTCTGCAAACCGGCAGCACCGGACTCACCAAGGTCGAGAAGCGTGATCGCTCCTGTTCCCTGCGTGCACACTGAGTGGTGTGCTAAGGACCTGCCCTGCAGGAGCATGCAGGAGCCTCCCAGCAACTCTCCGAGGAGGCTCCAAATGGAGAACCTGGAAGTCAGAGAGGCGACGTCACTCACCCAAGGTCTCCCAGCTCCTAGCTGGTAAGGGTGGGAAGAGAATGCAAGCAGATCTGCCTGACTTCAAAGCCAGTGGTTTTTTTGTTTTGTTTTGTTTTGTTTTCACATAGAGACAGAGGCTAAGCACGGTGGTTCATACCTCCCAACACTTGGGAGGCCCACACTTTGGGAGGCCAAGGAGGACAGATCACTTGAGCCCAGGAGTTTGAGATCAGCCTGGGCAACATAGTGAGACCCCATCTCTATAAAAAATTAGCCGGGCGTGGTGGTGTGTGCCTGTAGTCCCAGCTACTTGGAGTACTTAACATGGCATGTGCAAATGCCCTGAGGCAGGCATGGGCAGGTGGGAACAGGGGTCTAGAGACCAGGGGGAGGAGAAACAGAAAGGAAGGCGGGAGAGTGGGTGGGGGACACCCTGGGGGCCATGCCAGCCACAGGAAGGGTTTTGGATTTTACTGGAACAATTCAAAGCTACTGGAGGATTTAAGCAGGGAAGTAGGGATCTTTAAATTGTGGCTTTTGGGTTCTTTTCTGAGAGTTTTCAAGTTTTGAATTTTTATTTTAATAATCTCATAAAATTACCAGTCTCATACTGTACCTTGTGGAGGCCAACAACCTAGAGCCCGGCCTGTGTTAGCATTTCTGCTTCTATCTGAGCCAAATAGGGGTATGTCAAGGGCCCCAGGTCAAAGAGAAAATAACTGAAAAGAGAGGGAAACTGTATTAGTTAGCTATGGCTGCCTGCATATCATCCACCCACCCACCCCCAACTTAGCAGTTTAAAACAACAAACTTTTGGCCAGGCGCAGTGTCTCATGTCTGTAATCCTAGCACTTTGGGAGGCTGAGGCGGGTGGATCACCTGAGGTCAGGAGTTCAAGACCAGCTTGGCCAACATGGTGAAACCCCATCTGTACTAAAAATATAAAAACTAGCCAGGTGTGGTGGTGGTGGTACTCGTGAGGCTGAGGGAATGTGATGAAACCCCATCTCTACTAAAAATACAAAAATTAGCCGGGTGTGGTGGCGGGTGCCTGTAATCCCAGCTACTTGGGAGGCTGAGGCAGAAGAATCGCTTGAACCCGGGAGGTGGAGATTGCAGTGAGCCGAGATTGCACCACTGCACTCCAGCCTGGGCAACAGGAGTGAAACTCTGTCTCAAAAACAACAACAACAAACTTGTCTCCCAGTTTCTGTGGGTCAGGAATCCAGGTGCACCTTAGCTTGGTCCTTTGGCTCAAGGTCTTGCACAAAATCTCAATCAAGGTGTCAGCAGAGGCTGGGGCCCATCTCAAGGCTCAGATAGAGGAGGATTTGCTTACAAGCTCACTCACCTGAATGCAGGCAGGATTTTGTTCCTCGTGGCCTGTTGGGCTGAGGGGCTTAGCTCCTCAACAGCTGTTGGCCAAGGCATCCCTCAGTTCCTTGCCATGTGGGTGTCTCCATAGGGCAGCTCATACAGTGGTGGGAGGCTTTGCCACAGCCAGCAAGCCAGAGAGGACAAGCAGGAGGGAAGCCACGGTCCTTTTGTAACCTACTCTCAGAAGTGACATCCCGACTGAGTGTGGTGGCTCATGCCTATAATCCCAGCACTTTGGGAGACCAAGGCGGATGGATCACCTGAGGTCAGGAGTTTGAGACCAGCCTGGCCAACATATAGTGAAACCCCATCTCTACTAAAAGTACAAAAATCGCTGGGCGCAGCGGCTCACGCCTGTAATTCCAGCACATTCAGAGGCTGAGGTGGGTGGATCATGAGGTCAAGAGATTGAGACCATCCTGGCCAACAAGGTGAAACCCCATCTCTACTAAAAATACAAAAATTAGCTGGGCATGGCGGCGCATGCCTGTGATCCCAGCTACTCAAGAGGCTGAAGCAGGAGAATGGCGTGAACCTGAACCTGGGAGGTGGAGCTTGCAGTGAGCCAAGATCAAACCACAGCACTCCAGCCTGAGTGACGAGCGAGACTCCGTCTCAAAAAAAAAAAAAAAAAATTAGCCAGGCATGGTGGTGGGCACCTGTAATCCCAGCTACTTGGGAGGCTGAGGCAGAAGAATCACTTGAACTTGGGAGGCAGAGGGTGCAGTGAGCCAAGATCGTGCCACTGCACTCCAGCCTGGGCAACAGAGTGAGACGCCTCTCAAAATAAATAAATAAATAAATAAAATACAAAAATTAGCCATGCGTGGTGGTGGGTGCCGGTAGTCCCAACTACTTGGGAGGCTGAGACAGGAGAACCACTTGAACCTGGGAGGTGGAGGTTTTAGTGAGCCAAGATTGTGCCACTGCACTCCAGACTGGGTGACAGGGCAAGGCTCTGTCTCAAAAAAAAAAAAAAAAAAGCTATGTCCTGTCCCTTTTTTTTTTTCCTGAATTACCCTTTTTCTAAAAAAAAATAAATTGAGCTGGACACGGTTGTTCATGCCTGTAGTCCCAGCACTTTGGGAGGCTGAGGCAGGCGAATCACCTGAGGTCAGGAGTTTGAGACCAGCCTGGTCAACATCGTGAAACCCCGTCTCGACTAAAAATACAAAACATTAGCCAGACATGGCCTACGTACCTGTATTCCCAGCTACTCAGGAAGCTGAGGCAGGAGAATAGCTAGAACCTGGAAGGCAGAAGTTGCAGTGAGCCAAGACGCCATTGCACTCCAGCCTGGGCAACAAGAGTGAAACTCTGTCTCAAAAAAAAAAAAAAAAAATTGAGACAGGGTCTTACTCTGTTGCCCAAAGTATCAAGCCTATCAAGGCTCACTGTAACCTCAAACTCCTGGGCACAAGGGATCCTCCTGTCTCAGCCTCCTGAATAGCTGGGACTACAGGCGTGTGCCACCATGCCCAGATGAGATTTTAAAATTTTATTTTGTTTATTTATTTTTTTGAGACAGAGTCTTACTCTGTTGCCCAGGCTGGAGTGCTGTGGCGCGATCTCGGCTCACTGCAAGCTCTGCCTCCCGGGTTCACGCCATTCTCCTGCCTCAGCCTCTCAAGTAGCTGGGACTACAGGCGCACGCCTGGCTCATTTTTTGTATTTTTAGTAGAGATAGGGTTTCACTGTGTTAGCCAGGATGGTGTCGATCTCCTGACCTTGTGATTCGCCTGCCTCAGCCTCCCAAAGTGCTGGGATTACAGGCGTGAGCCACCGCGCCCAGCCGAGATTTTTAAATTTTATTGATTGATTGATTGATTGATTGATTTTTAAGACGGAGTCTCGCTTTGTCACCCAGGCTGGAGTGCAGTGGCGCCATCTCGGCTCACTGCAAGCTCCGCCTCCCGGGTTTACGCCATTCTCCTGCCTCAGCCTCCGGAGTAGCTGGGACTACAGGTGCACGCCTGGCTAATTTTTTTGTATTTTTAGTAGAGACGGGGTTTCACTGTGTTAGCCAGGATAGTCTCGATCTCCGGACCTTGTGATCCTCCCGCCTTGGCCTCCCAAAGTGCTGGGATTACAGGCCTGAGCCACCGCTCCCGGCCGAGATTTTTTAATTTTTTTTTGAGACAGAGTCTCGCTCTGCTGACCAGGCTTTGGTGTAGTGGTGTGATCATGGCTCACTGCAGCCTGGGCTCAGGTGATTCTCCTGCCTCACCCTGGGACTACAGGCCTGGGGCACCGGGCTTGGCTAATTTTTTTTGTATTTTTTGTAGAGGTGAGGTCTTGCTATGTTGCCCAGGCCAGTCTCAAACTCCTGGCCTCAAGGTTCTGGGATTACAAGCATAAGCCACTGTATCTGGCCTCCTTTTTATCTTGGAATAATGTTAGATTTACAGGAAAATTGCAAAGATAATGTACAATAGCTGGGTGTGGTAGCACACACCTGTAGTTCTAGCTACTTGGGAGGTTGAGGTGGGAGGATTGCTTGAACTGGGGAGGTTGAGGCTGCAGTGAGCTGCAATCGTGCCACTGCACTCCAGCCTGGGCGACAGGGCAAGACCCTGTCTCAAAAAACAAAACAAGGCCAGGCGCGGTGGCTCAAGCCTGTAATCCCAGCACTTTGGGAGGCCGAGACGGGCAGATCACGAGGTCAGGAGATCAAGACCATCCTGGCTAACACGGTGAAACCCCGTCTCTACTAAAAAATACAAAAAACTAGCCGGGCGAGGTGGCGGGCGCCTGTAGTCCCAGCTACTCGGGAGGCTGAGGCAGGAGAATGGCGTAAACCTGGGAGGCGGAGCTTGCAGTGATCTGAGATCCGGCCACTGCACTCCAGCCTGGGCGACAGAGCGAGACTCCGTCTCAAAAACAAAACAAAACAAAACGAAACAAAACAAAATCCCATAACCACAGTTCCTGCGTACCTTCACCCAGTTTCCCTAATGTTATCATCTTAATTTACCATGAAACATTTGTCAAAAGAAACCAACTTTGACACGTTACTATTAACTAAACTCCAGCCTTTATTCAGATTTCATTCATTTTTACACTAAGGTCTTTTTTCTGTTCCAGGTTCCAACCCAGGATATCACATTGCATTTTGTCATGTCTCCTTGATTTCTTCTGGTCTGTGACAGTTTCTGTCTTCCCCCAGATTTTCTCAGTCTTTCTCAAGTCATGACCTCGAGCTTTGAGGAGAACTAGTGAAGTATTTTGTGAATGTCCCTCAGTTTGTGTTTGTCTGTATTTTTTTCATGATTAGCTCGGGTATGAGCTTGGGAAAAGATGCCCAGAGGTGTGTGGAGCCCTCCTTAGTCCATTATATCAGGAGGTACATGAGATTCCCGTGATTAAAGTATTAGCCTTAATGTATTGACCTTTGTCACTTCACTAAAGTGGTGTCTGCCAGGTTTTTCCCCCATTAAGTTACTATTTTTCCCTTTTCTATACTCCGTTCTTCAGAAGCAAATCACTAAGTCCAGCCCACACTCAAGGGGTGGAAAATTAAATCTACCTCTGGGGGACAGTATCATAAATTAATTGGAATTCTTCTGTAGGGACGATTTGTCCCTTCTTTACCATTTATTTATTTACTCAGTCATTTACTTACATCTGCATTAACTTGTCTATGCTTATTTTATACTTTGAGCTGTAATCTAACACTACATTATGCATTTCATTGCTAAATTATTATCATTTTGGCCATTGGAGCGCTTTCAGATTGATTCCTGATCCCTTTGACAAGCCCTTGTCCTTTAGGTTTTTTGTTTGTTTGTTTTTTGACACAGAGTCTTGTTCTGTCACTCAGGCTGGAGTACAGTGGCACAATCTCAGCTCGCTGCAACCTCCGCCTCCCAGGTTCAAGCGATTATCATGCTTCAGCCTCCCTAGTCTGGGATTACAGGCATGCGCCACCACGCCCGGCTAATTTTTTGAAATTTTAGTAGAGATGGGGTTTTTACCATGTTGGTCAGGCTGTCTCGAACTCCTGAGCTCAAGTGATCCAATCTTCTCGGCCTCCCAAACTGCGGGGATTACAGGCGTGAGGCACCGAGCTCAGCCAGGTTTGTTTTTGTTTTTGAGACAGGGTCTCACTCTGTTGCCCAGGCTGGAGTGCAGTGGTGTGATCTCAGCTCAATGCAGCCTCAATCTCCTGGGCTCAAGCCAACCTCCCACCTCAGCCTCCCTAGTATCTGGGACTACCGGTGTGCACTACCACGCCTGGCTAATTTTTTAGTTTTTTGTAGAGAGGGGGTTTCACCATGTTGCCCAGGCTAGTCTCAAACTCCTGGGCTCAAGTGATCTGCCCGCCTCGACCTCCTAAAGTGCTGGATTACAGGCGTGAGCCCTTGTGACCAGACGTCCTTTCGTTTCTGAGCACGTCCTTGCTTTCCGGCACTTTACAATGCTCCAAGCTCACCTTGTATTTTCCCTGACTTAGCTATAGAATCAGCCATTTCTCGAAGGAGACCTGATTGTTTTTGTTGGCGAGTGGTATTTAGAAACTAAAATCTGGGCACTGGGCCTATTTATTGCACCCAGGATGTCACAGCTTCTAGGCCCTGTCAGCTATGCCTGACATTTGCTGTCCTCTATGCATTAGAATCTAGTCACTAGGCCCTGCTCTCACCGGGAGAAGACCACTTGAATGCATGAATACCCAGAGTTGGGGATCCTTGGAGGCCATCCTGAAGGCTGACTGCCTCAGTGACTTAAAATTAATTGGTGCAATTGCAAAGGTCAGAAGCAACCCGCACGTGCATTGGCAGGGGGTGTGCAGGAGCACACGGCAACTGTGAAGGGGAATGAGAGGAAGCGCTTTCCCCACTGATGATCTCCCAGATCCTTTGCTAAGTAAAAAGAGCCTGAGGCAGAGCCACAGATGTGGCATGAGAATGTTTTGAAATGAGAAGAAAACACAGAACTTAAGTTTGTATTTGCAGTTGGGTGCGGTAGCTCACACCTGTAATCCCAGAACTTTGGGAGCCCGAGGCAGGAGGATCACTTGAGTCCAGGAGTTGGAGAACAGACTGGGCAACATAGCAAGACCCCATTTCTTAAAAAAATTTAAAAATTAGCCGGACGTAGTGGCTTGTGCCTGTAATTCCAGCACTTTGGGAGGCTGAGGCAGGGGGATCACGAGGTTAGGAGTTGGAGACCAGCCTGGCCAACATGGTGAAACCCGTCTCTACTGAAAATACAAAAATTAGCTGGGCTTGGTGGTGCATGCCTGTAATCCCAGCTACTCGGGAGGCTGAGGCATGAGAATCACTTGAACCCAGGAGGTGGAGGTTACAGTGAGCCGAGATCATGCCACTGCACTCCAGCCAGGGCGACAAGAGCAAAACTCTGTCTCAAAAAAAAAAAAAAAAAAAATTGTCCAGGCATGGTGGCTCACGCCTGTAATCCCAGCACTTTGGGAGGCCGAGGCTGGTGGATCACCTGAGGTTAGGAGTTTGAGATCAGCTTGACCAACATGGAGAAACCCTGTCTCTGCTAAAAATACAAAATGAGCTGGGTGTGGTGGCGCATGCCTGTAATCCCAGCTACTTGGGAGGTTAAGGCAGGAGAATTGCTTGCTTGAACCCGGGAGGCGGAGGTTGCAGTGAGCTGAGATCGTGCCATTGCACTCCAGCCTGGGCAACAAGGGCAAAACTCCATCTCAAAATAAATAAATAATTTAAAAATTGCCATACATGGTGGTGCATACCTGTAGTTCCAGCTCCTCTGGAGGCTGAAGTGGCAGGACAGCTTGAGTCCAGCAGGTCAAGGCTGCAGTGAGCTACGATTATGCCACAGCACTCCAGCCTGGGTGACCTAGAGGGACCCTGTCTCAAAAAAAAAAGGAAAAAAAAAAAGTATTTGCAAAGATGATCCCTGGAAAGACACACAAGGAGCTCATAACACCGATTTCTCAGGGAGAGAGGTAGAATCTGTATATAGAAAAAAACACCGTCGTAAGAAGTGAAGGACAGGCTAGGTGCGGTGGCTCACAGTTGTAATCCCAGCACTTTGGGAGGCCAAGGTGGGTGGATCACAAGGTCAGGAGTTCAAGACCAGCCTGGCCAATATGGTGCAACCCCATCTCTACTAAAAATACAAAAATTAGCCGGGTGTGGTGGCATACATCTGTAATCCCAGCTACTCAGGAGGCTGAGACAGGAGAACTGCTTGAACCTGGGAGGTGGAGGTTGCAGTGAGCCGAGATCGCGCCATTGCACTCCAGCCTGAGCGACAGAGCGAGACGCCATCTAAAAAAAAAAAAAAAAAATGTAGTGAGGGACAATAGCTGACAATTTCCCTGTGGTTTGGGAAGAGAAAAGCAGCCGTCAGGCCAAACCCCCGGGGGAGCCTGTGGGCTGGACCCAACATGGTGGGGCGCAACCTCATTTCTGCAAAACATCATCGTCTGTCATATGCGGTTTGTGCGGTGGTCTGAACACTTGCTCTCATCATTCTGTTTGTGTTTAATTTGTGGCCGCATGGTGGAGTGGTCAGGAACATAGAACCAGCCAGGCGCAGTGGCTCACGCCTGTAATCCCAGCACTTTGGGAGGCCAAGATGGGCAGATCTCCTGAGGTCGGGAGTTTGAAACCAGCCTGACCAACATGGAGAAACCCAGTCTCTACTAAAAATACAAAATTAGCCTGGCGTGGTGGTGCATGCCTGCAACCCCAGCTACTTAGGAGGCTGGGGCAGGTGAATTGCTTGAACCTGGGAGGCGGAGGTTGCGGTGAGCCGAGATCACGCCACTGCACTCCAGCCTGGGTAACAAGAGTAAAACCCCTCTCAAAAAACAAACAAACAAACAAACAAACAAACAAACAAAAAAACATAGGCCCCCAGGAGCCTGACTGCGCATGTCCAAAGCCCAGCTCTGATACTTCTCAGCTGAGTGACTACGGGCAAACAACTCGCTTCTCAGAGGCTTAGTCTCCTCTTCTGTGAAATGGGAACAAACATAGTCCCTACCTGACAGGTGATTATGAGAATCTGGTGAGTTTATACATGTCAGGTGCCCAGAGCAAGGGCTGAATAAACATGAGCTAGTATGATTAAGTGCATGCATATGTAGAGAACAGAAAAATTGCAATAGTCAGTGGTACCCTTGGGACTCAGAGTTCTCCCGCCGCCACTTTATTTTCTTTGAGACAGTGTTTCACTCTGCAGCCCTGGTTGGAGTACAGTGGCGCAATCTCACTGCAACCTCTACCTCTACCTCCCCGGTTGTACAACAGGAGGCTGATTCTCCTGCTTCAGCCTCCCAAGTAGCTGGGATTACAGACAAGTGCCACCACACACGGCTATTTTGCATTTTTATTTATTTATTTAGAGACAGAGTCTCCCTCTGTTGCCCAGGCTAGAGTGCAGTGGCACGATCTTGGCTCACTGCAACCTCCACCTCCCGAGTTCAGGCGATTCTTCTGTCTCAGCCTCCCGAGTGGCTGGCATTACAGACACACGCCACCATGAACGGCTAATTTTGTAATTTTAGTAGAGACAAGGTTTCACCATGTTGGCCAGGCTGGTCTTGAACTCCTTACCTCAGGTGATCCACCTGCCTCAGCCTCCCAAAGTGCTGGGATTACAGTTGTGAGCCACCATACCCGGCTCTAGTTTTTGATTTTTAGTAGAGACAGGGTTTCACCATGTTGGCCAGGCTGGTCTTGAACTCCTGGCCTCAAATGATCCACCTGCTTTGGCCTCCCAAAGTGCTGGGATTACAGGCCTGAGCTACCACGCCTGGCCAAGATCTCCCCCTTTTAACTAGGTCTCTATCTTCTTCAATCTGGAGGAATGGGGGGCTCCCACGGTGCCCATGCTCATGCCCAGCCCCATACTGTTCCCTCATGGACTGGCATTGCTTGTCCCCTCCCTATTCTCCTTTCCTCACCCTCAGTCCAGACTGAGATATGAGCGTGGCAAGGCAGGGAGTGCCTGTTCATCCCAGTATCCCCAGTGCCCAGCCTGGAGCCTGGCACAAACAAGTATTCAGAACATGTTTGGTGAATAAATAATGCAAGCAGGCCAGGGGCAGTGGCCCATGCCTATAATCCCAGCACTTTGGGAGGCTGAGACGGACAGATCACCTGAGGCCAGGAGTTCGAGACCAGCCTGGCCAACACGGTGAAACCTGTCTCTACTAAAAATACAAAAAAATAGCTGGGTGTGGTGGCAGGTGCCTGTAATCCCAGCTACTCCAGAGACTGAGGCAGGGGAATCGAACCCAGGAGGCGGAGGTTATGGTGAGCCGAGACTGGACCATTGTACTCCAGCCTGGGCAACAAGAACAAAAATCTGTCTCAAAAAAAAAAAAAGTTCCTAACCTTCAACTCAGCAGTTCTTCTTCTCAGCACTTATCCTGGGATAATAGTTTAGGACTTGCAGAAAGATCTGGCTCAGGGATCTTCATCTGAATGTGCAGGGTGTGGTCTATAATGGCATTCGCCCACCTCGGCCTCCCAAAGTGCTGGGATTACAGGTGTGAGCCACCATGTCCCACCATAGTTTCTTTTTTTCTCTTTCTTTCTTTTTTTCTTTTCTTTTCTTTTCTTTTTCTTTTTTTTTTTTCTTTTTTTGAGACTGAGTTTCACTCTGTCACCCAGGCTGGAGTACAGTGGTTCAATCTCAGCTCACTGCAAGTGCTGGAAGGAGGCTCGGGCAGGACTGTGTAATGATAAGGCCATGTGGATATGGGTGCTGGAGGATGAGAGGCCAACTTGGAAGTTCAAGCCCCAGCCAAACCCCCAGTTGAATGCACCCACGTGAGTGACCCCTGCTGATGCCACGTGGAGCTGAATGGGCCAGTTTCTGGGTACTCTGCAGTTCAGCAATAGATAATTGAAACATATTGTTCTGCAACTTTAAATAATCTTAACAATATGCATATGTATCATGAATATCCTCCTCTGGCATTTCATATAGACAGGCTCATTGTTTTGAATGACTGCAGTTTTCCATGGGAACGGCAAGCATAATTGACTTATCCATTTCCTCCTGATGGACATTAGGTGGCTTCCAGTTCTTTGCCATGACAAACAGTGCTACAGTAAATAACCCCCGTGTGAATAACATTGCCAATTTCATGGACGTTAGCATTTCTTTAGGATAAGTTCCCAGAAGCGGAATTACTGGGTCAAAGGGTTTGCATTTTGCGTGTTTTCACAGATATTGCCAAACCCTCCTCTAAAATGGTCAGATCGATTTATACTTCTGTGGGCAGTGGACAAGTGGGCCTGGCCTCCAACCCTTGTCCGTACCTGGTGTGACCCACCTTGAAGAGCCATTTAAGTAGCAACACTGGCTAGAGGGAGTGTGTGGAAGTGTTAAGAGTGGCCGGGGTTCGGGGGTGGGGCCAGACTCGGGAAGATAGGCTGCGGCCACGGGAGCCCTGGGTTCCTTCCTCTTCTGCCCGGGCAGCTGTGCTCAGCACATCCTTTCTAAGGCGCTTCCCCAGCTGACCCGCCCCCCAGACGGGCCCAGTTCCTCCAGCCTTGACCTCCACTCACAGTGACCCTCGACTCAGATGGGCCCCAGTCCCAGCCCCTGCCTCCTGTAAAGAGGGGGACCCTCCAGGCTCACCTAGTAACCCTGGACAAACCTCTGATCTCTGAGCCCATTTTTGCTTTTGAGAAAAATGTGGATGAAAATAAACCAACGGTTGGGCTCTGTTGTTTATTGTTTATTACTTCAGTGAACAGGTATTTATTTAATAATTTACTTATTTATTCTTTTTTCACTCTATTGCTCAGGCTGGAGTACGGTGGCATGATCTTGGCTCACTGCAACCTCTACCTCCCCGGTTCAAGTGATTCTCCTGCCTCAGCCTCCTGGGTAGCTGGAATTTCAGGTGCGTGCAACCATGCCTGGCTAATTTTTGTTTTATTAATAGAGGCGGGGTTTTACCATGTTGGCCAGGCTGGTGTTGAACTCCTGGCCTCAAGTGATCCGCCGGCCTTGGCCTCCCAAAGTGCTGGGATTACAGGCATGAGCCACTGTACTTGGCCTTTTCTTTAAAAAAAAAAAAAAATTATTTTATTACTATTATTTTTTGCTTTGTCACCCAGCCTGGAGTGCAGTGGCACAATTTCAGTTCACCGCAACCTCTGCCTCTTGGACTCAACCATCCTCCCACCTCAGCCTCCCAAGTAGCTGAAACTACAGGTGCATGCTACCACATCCCCAGCTAATTTTTTTAATTTTTTGTAGAGACGGGGTCTCACTATGTTACCCAGGCTGGTCTCAAATTCCTGAACTCAAGCAATCTGCCCACCTCGGCCTCCTGAAGTGCTGGGATCACAGGCATGGGCCACCATGCCTCACCTATTCTTTCAGCAAACACTTACCATCCTAGCCTATCAGTCCCCGTGACCTGCTTGGAGAGGCAGAGACCAAACAGGTAATCACACAGATACGTATTCAGAAGTTCAGAAGTACTTCTTTTTTTTGTTTGGTTTTTGAGACGTAGCCTCGCTCTGCCGCCAAGGCTGGGGTGCAGTGGCATGATCTTGGCTCACTGCAACCTCCACCTCCTGGATTCAAGCGATTCTCCTGCCTCAGCCTCCCAAGAAGCCGGGATTACAGGTGCCCGCCACTACGCCCAGCTAATTTTTTGTATTTTTGGTAGAGATGGGGTTTCACCATGTTGGCCAGGCTGGCCTCGAACTCCTGACCTTGTGATCCGCCTGTCTTGGCCTCCCAAAGTGTTGGGATTACAGACTTGAGCCACTGTGCCCAGCCTCAGAAGTACTTCTATGCAGGGCTTTGTTATGTGAAATGGAGTCAGGTACATACACAGGAACCTGATTTGTGGGAGGGCAGGGCAATGACCTGGCTGTGGTGCTGAGAGCAGAGGATGGAGGGGCTGAGCCACTGGAGACCAGGGTGACTGCATTCCTGGATGCAGGATGGCTTGTGCAAAGCCCTGAGATGGGAGGAGCGGGTCATTCTTTTCTGGGACTGAGAAGCTGAGTGAAGAGGAGAGATGAGGCCGAGGGTGGCCAGCAGGGCCATGCCATGGGGCCTTGTGGGTCACAGTGGGGACGTCGACCTTGAAATGAAGAACGCTGGGGAGCCATTGACAGAATGGTGAGATTAAATGAGATGCATCACAGAACGTTCTTAACCCGTGGTTAGTGCTCAGTAAATGTTGCTATTATTATCATCATTATTATTTTCTTACTTTCTCTACCTTCTAGGTGTAAGGTCAGAGAATTCCCTTGGATCCCAAAAGGGCCTGACTAGGCCGGGCCAGCTATGTTCCTTGACTAGGAAGGACCCCAGAACTAGCCCCACCGTTTTCAGGAAAGGGAGTGCAAATCCGGAGGGCATCTGCAACATGCCCTCAAGGTCACCAGAGAGGCAGTGCTGGAACTTGAACTCAGGGCTCTGACTCCAGGCCGAGAGCTCCCTCACCCCATCCCCACTACTAAAAGCAAGTCCTCATCACCTCTCTGTCCTGCCTGAAATCCTCAGTGGCTCCCCAGTGCCCCCAGCATGCCCCCGGCCTGGCATTCAAGGCCCCTGCTTGGGGTTATTTCTCTCTCTCCTCATGTGAACCCCAATCCAAAGCAAAGAGCACTGCTCCGCGATCCCAGAGGACACAAGGGCCCCTGCTCTCGCATATCCCTGGTGCCTTCCTCACCTGGAATGCCACCAATGGAGGCGTTCCTACGGCCCAGGGTGCCAGCCTGTCCTCCTGTGTTAGTTCCCTACCTCTGCTGTAACAAATTTCCACAAACTTAGTGGCTTAAAACAGCGTAAGTTAAAGGCCCGGTGCAGTGGTTTACGCCTGTAATCCCAACACTTTGGGAGGCTGAGGCGGGTAGATCACTCGAGGCCAGGAGTTTGAGATCAGCCTGGCCAAAATGGTGAAACCTCATCTCTACTAAAAATACAAAAATTAGCCAGGCATGGTGGCGGGCGCATGTAGTCCCAGCTACTCTGGAGGCTGAGGCAGAATTGCTTGAACCCAGGAGGTGGAGGCTGCAGTGGTCCCAGATCGTGCCACTGTACTCCAGCCTGGGCGACAGAGGGTGACTCCATCGAGAGAGAGAGAGAGAGAGAGAAAGAGAGAGAAAGAAGAAAACATAAGTTCATTATCTTACAGATCTGGAAGATAGAAGAGTGACATGGTCTTATAGGGCTAAAGTCAAAGTGTCCACAGCAGAGCCTCATTCCTTCTGGAGGCTCCTTCTGGAGAATCTGTTTCCTTCCTTTCCCAGCCTCTAGAGGCTGCCTGCATTCCTTGGCTTGTGGCCCCTTTCTCTACATTCAAAGCCAGCAATGAAGGGCTGAGTCCTTCTCACGCTGCATCTCTCTGTTCTCTCTCCTGCCTCCTCCTACATGCTGAAAGACCCTTGTGATCACACTGGGCCCCTGGATGGACCCAGGATAATCTCTCTGTTTGAAGGTCAGCTGATTAGCAACCTTCATTCCATCTGCTACCTTCTCCTTGGCCATGTCAACTGGCACCTGCGTGCATAATCACAGGATTAGGATCTGGAGTTGGGGGAAACCCTTGTTCTGCCAGCCACACCTCCGCTCTTCTCTCACTGGAGCCTGCCCTCCCTCTCCTCAGCATCCTCTTCAGGCAGGTGCTCTCAGACAGACAAGCAGGAGGAAGTGTGTGCCGCCCACGCTTCCGGGGAGGAAATAAAAGGTCCCACCAACACACCTTTGTGGGGGGTGTTTTTGAGTTTGTAAAGGGCTTTCACATACTCGAGGGGTATTATATGTTCTGCTCCACATCTGAGAAAGCTCATGTGAGAGAGGCCAAGTGGCTGGGCCAGGGTTGCAGGGTGAGGAATGGACTGTTGCTGGGCTCACCCCCAGGCCTGACCCCAGTGCTTCCCCTTCTTCCCCCAGAAACAGCCTCGCCTCCCCTAGTCCATCATAATGGTTTCCCAAGGTCACTTCAAGTGAGTCCTGTGGCCAGTCGGCCCTTATTTCTGGCTTCTTGCCAAAAGTCACGGGGTCATAATTGAAAGACTTCCTCAAAGCCTGCAAGCCATCTCGCTGGAAGTTTCTGCTTGAATTAGAAGCAGGAATTGTTCCCCATATGCCGCCAATGGGGCTGTCAGAGGTGCAGGCTTCCAAGGGAGCTATTCGTCACTAAGTCTCAAAAGCCTTAAACACGCGCACACCTTTTACCCATTGGTGCCACAGGAAGCCATGGACAAAGGTACAGAAACGTACATACTAGGTTTATGTCATAGCATTGTGTGGAAAGCAAAATATCCAAGCTACCCAAGATGTCCATCACTAGGGCCTCGATTCAATAAAATGTTGTGACCAGGTGCTGTGGCTCACGCCTGTAATCCCAGCACTTTGGGAGGCCGAGGCAGGCGGATCACCTGAGGTCAGGAGTTTGAGACCAGCCTGGCCAACACAGCGAAACCCTGTCTCTACGAAAAATACAAAAATTAGCTGATCGTAGTGGTGCTTGCCTGTAGTCCCAGCTACTTGGGAGGCTGAGGCAGGAGAATCGCTTGAACCCAGGAGGTGGAGGTTGCAGTGAGCTGAGAATGTGCCACTGGACTCCAGCCTGGGCAACAGAGTGAGGAGACTCCGTCCCCCCCCCGTCCCCCCAAAAATATACATATATATAATAAAATAAAGTAAAATGCTGCAGCCACTGTTGTAGCACTACAGTCATTACAGATCTTTTTGTAATACTAATCTTCTCTGTATGGTTCCAATTTTTAGTATATGTGCTGCAGAAGCAAACACAACAAATCTCAAGGTAGATCTCCATTTACTGATGAGATACTGAGATAGCCTGGAACAAGGACACGAAAATTCTCCACTTCATTAGTTACCAGGGAAATGAGAATTAACGTCGAAAGGAAATACATCCACATACCTATTAGAATGGCTAAAATTGGCCAGGCAAGATGGCTCACACCTCTAATCCCAGCACTTTGAGGCTGAAACGGAAGGATCCCTGGAGCCCAGGAGTTCGAGACTAGCCTGGGGTGCATAGTGAGACCCCTGTCTCTATGAAAAAAAAAAAAAAAAATTAGCTGGGCGTGGTGGCACAGCTACTCGAGAGGCTGAGGCATGAGGTTCGCTTGAGCCTGGGAGGCAGAGGCTGCAGTGAGCCAAAATTGAACCACTGCACTCCAGCCTGGGCGACAGAGTGAGATCCTGTCTCAAAAGAAAACACAAAAGCAGGTTCTGTGTGTATAGTTTGATTTCCTTTCTGGGGAAACAAAAGTGTGTGTGTATGTGTTTTCTGAGTGATGGGATCGGAGGTGAGGTAGGCTTTTTTCTTTAAAGTTTTCTGCATTTGCGTAATGCTTTTTTTAAAAAAAAAAATCATACATCTGCATTTATATTTATAATAAATAAAGCAATTTCCATTTTGTAAGAGGAAAACAAAACAAGTGCCCTGAGCAGGGCCTGGCCCCTGCTGACCTCACAGAGGCTCCTCTTCCCTGGCTGGTCCTGTACAACCGGAGACGGGAGTTGACACAGACTCGAGGGCTTCCTGTGCTGCGGCAGCTGCGCTCTTCCCCAGGAGTGCAGTGGCTCCCAGGGCAGTGATGGGAGCCGCGGTGCAGATGCTTCCCGGAAGGCCCAGGGTCAGCCTCAGCTAGACCAGTAAATCACCCACTGGTGCCGGCCCTGGCTGTGCTGCCTGCTGCAGGGGTGGGAGCATTTCCTCTGCAGAGGCAGGGCCAGCATTTTGAGGAAATGCACAGCATGCTGCATTTGGAAGAGCACGGAAGCCCACTCACAGTTAGCTTTGAGTGGTTGAGTAATTTATTTATGTATTTATTAAATTAAATTAATTAATTAATTAATTTTTTGAGACAGAGTCTTGCTCTGTCACTCAGGCCGGAGTGCAGTGGTACGATCTCAGCTCACTGTAACCTCCATTTCCTGGGTTCAAATGATTCTTCCACCTCAGCCTCCCGAGTAGCTGGGACTACAGGTGCCTGCCACCATGCCCGGCTAATTTTTTGTATTTTTAATAGAGATAGAGGTTTCACCATATTGGCCAGTCTGGTCTCGAATTCCTGGCCTCAGGTGATCCGCCCGCCTCAGCCTCCCAAAGTGCTGGGATTGGCTGGGTGCGGTGGCTCACACCTGTAATCCTAGCACTTTAGGAGTCTAAGGCAGGTGGATCACCTGAGGTCAGGAGTTCGAGAACAGCCTGGCCAACATGATGAAACCTAGTTGCTACTAAAAATACAGAAAAAAATTAGCCTGGCATGAGGGCGCGTGCCTGTAATCCTAGCTACTCGGAAGGCTGAGGCAGGAGAATTGCTTGAAGCTGGGAGGTAGAGGCTGCAGTGAGCCGAGATTGCACCTGTGTACTCCAGCCTAGGCAATAGAGCAAAACTCCATCTTAAACAAAAAAAAAAAGAAAAAAAGAAAGTGCTGGTGTGAGCCTATTTTATTTTTTGAGACAGGGTCTCCCTCTGTCATCCAGGCTGGAGTGCAGTGGCATGATCTCAGGTCATTGTAACCTCCATCTCCCAGGCTCAAGTGATTCTCCTGCCTCAGCCTCCTCCCCAAGTAGCTGGGACCACAGGCACAAGCCACCATGCCCAGCTAATTTTTGGACATTTTGTAGAGACAGGGTTTTACCATGTTGCCCAGGTTGGTCTCAAAACTCCTGACCTTAAGTGGTCTGCCTGCCTTGGCCTCCCAAAGTGCTGGGATTACAGGTGTGAGCCACCACGTCCGGCCCCAGGAATTTATTATACGGACAAAGGAGGCGGCTGGTGGAGAGGTCAGGCTCTACAGTACAGCTCCCTAGGGACCAAAATAAAGACCTGGGAACCAGCAGGACCCTCAAAATAAAGACCTGGGAACCAGCAGGACCCTCCAGAGTCCTTAGTGCCAAGGGCTGTTTCATTCTCTGCTTCCCTGGGCATATGGCTATGCCAATGGGTAGTTCAGATGCCAACAAAGACCACTTCTAGTTTTCTTTTTTTTTTTTTTCCGAGATGGAGTCTCTCTCTGTCTCCCAGGCTGGAGGGCAATGGCAGGATCTCTGCTCACTGCAACCTCCACCTCCCAGGCTCAAGCGATTCTCCTGCCTCAGCCTCCCGAGTAGTTGGGATTACAGGCACCCACCACCATGCCCAGCTAATTTTTATATTTTTAGTAGAGACAGGGCTTCACTGTGTTGGCCAGGCTGGTCTCGAACTCCTGACCTCACATGATCCGCCCACCTCGGCCTCCCTATGTGCTAGGATTATAGGCGTGAGCCACCGCGCCTACCCTAAGACCACTTCTGAGTACAAATTCCCAGGTAGAATCTGGCCCATCTTGGGTCAGGTGGCACCCAGTCAGCCAATGGTGTGGGATCAATTTTACTAAGATGCCTTCCAAGGAGTTCTCAGGGGTTCTCAGAGGAGCTGGTGTGGGCTGGGTGGCTCCCCAAAGGCTGTCCACTACACTTTGCAAACAGAGGAAATGTGATTGGGTGGTTAAGCCCCCCAAGCAACATGGTGTCTCCCTATGTGACAGCTGTCCTGAGGGGCCTGGGCGTGGAAAGCCAGCCTGGTCCAAGCCTCCTCCCAGGGAATGCTTCCTTACCCGGATTCTGTGCTGTAACACATCCCTGCTGACAGCTGCTGGGACACCTGCCCCAGAACAGCAAAGCTCTGCCCCGAAAGGGTGATGGCAAAAGTGCTCTGAGGAATCTGAACTGGGTTACACGGGGGGAAGACCAGGCTCTTGTCAGCAGGAGCAGGGGTGGATGGACACACTCAGGGCAAGCCGCCAAGCCAGAGTAATGTGAACGGTGGGGCAGCCATCAGCTTCTGGGGGCATATCATCACTGTCACTAGAACTATAGCCCCATGGCAGCAACACTGACACGACAACAACCATGGCAAAGAGCATACATACTTGTGACAGGCTAAGCACCTCCCATGCTGGGTGCAATCACCAGGGCCTGCTACACATGGATCCTTAGAGACCCTCATTTAACCAGTTCACTTAATGCCAACATGAGCACTAGTCCAGCACTTTCTGCAGGCCAGGCGCCCATTCCTAGCAGCTCACATATATTCACTCATGCAACCCTCCAATAACCCTAATGAGGGTTTTTTTTGAGACGGAGTCTCGCTCTGTCACCCAGGCTGGAGTGCAGTGGCCGGATCTCAGCTCACTGCAAGCTCCGCCTCCTGGGCTCACGCCATTCTCCTGCCTCAGCCTCCTGAGTAGCTGGGACTACAGGCGCCCGCCACTTCGCCCGGCTAGTTTTTTGTATTTTTTAGTAGAGATGGGGTTTCACCGTGTTAGCCAGGATGGTCTCGATCTCCTGACCTCGTGATCCACCCATCTCGGCCTCCCAAAGTGCTGGGATTACAGGCTTGAGCCACCGCGCCCGGCCTTTTTTTTTTTTTTTTTGAGACGGAGTTTCACTCTTTCGCCCAGGCTGGAGTGAAGTGGCGCCATCTTAGCTCACTGCAACCTCCGCCTCCTGGGTTCAAGCAATTCTCCTGCCTCAGCCTCCCAAGAAACTAGAATTATAGGTGCCTGCTACCACGCCTGGCTAATTTTTGTATTTTTAGTAGAGACGGGGTTTCACTATGTTGGCCAGGCCGAACTCCTGACCTCAGGTGATCCACCTGCCTCTGCCTCCCAAAGTGCTGGGATTACAGGCGTGAGCCGCCGCGCCCGGCCCAGATAAGTACTAGTATCTCCATTTTACAGATGTGCAAAACAAAAGTGCAGAGAGATTCAGTAACTTGCCCTTATTGATAAAGGCAGGAGTCAAACCTGGGCAGCCTGACTCCGACCTCATGCTCATATCCACTGAGCTACACCATCTCCCAGACACTGACATGTGCCTGATGCATGTGCCTGACGCTTTCCAGGTACTGGGATGCAGACCAGGACACAGATTCTACAACTGTGACCTCACTGCCTGAGGGGAGACAGACATAAAGAGCAATGGCGCCAACAATGAGTTGTCATTGTTGTTTTAAGTGCTGCAAGCTTAGTACCCTAAGAGTATCTAGAAAGGGACCATTCTTCTTTGGAGGGGTCAGGGAGAGCTTCCCTGCAGAAATGACACCAATGCTGAAGTCTAAAGAGTGACAAGGAGGGTCGGGCGCAGTGGCTCACGCCTGTAATCCCAGCACTTTCGGAGGCTGAGGTGGGTGGATCACCTAAGGTGAGGAGTTCCAGACCAGCCTGGCCATCATGGCTAAACCCAGTCTCTACTAAAAATACAAAAATTAGCCGGGTATGGTGGCGTGCGCCTATAGTCCCAGCTACTTGGGAGGCTGAGGCAGGAGAATCTCTTGAGCCCAGGAGGCGGAGGTTGCAGTGAGCTGGGATCACACCATTGTACTCCAGCCTGGGCAATAGAGCAAGACTCTGTCTCAAAAAAGAAAGTGACAAGGAGTAGACCAGGCAAAGCAGTGGCAGGGGGGTGTGCAGCAAAAGAGGTGCAGGTGAGAGGGAACAACATGTCCAGAAAGGTAAGTGCTCTGCTGAGTCACCGGGGCAACACTGACAGGGCACGATAAGGACCTTGCCCTGGCCTCCAGGGGTCTGGCCACTCTCTCTATGACCCTGTACCACTTCCCTACCAGCTGTCATTGAGGAATACTCTCAGCTCTCTCTCTCTCTCTCTTTTTTTTTTTTTTTTTTTTGAGATGGAGTCTTTCTCTTGCTCTGTTTCCCAGGCTGGAGATGACATGATCTCAGCTCACTTCAACCCCCACCTCCCGGGTTCAAGTGATTCTCCCGCCTCAGCCTCCCGAGTAGCTGGGATTACAGGCCCCCGCCATTATGCCTAATTTTTGTATTTTTGTAGAGATGGGGTCTCACCACGTTGGCCTGACTGGTCTGGAACTCCTGACCTCAGGTGATCCACCCCGCCTCTGCCTCCCAAAATGCTGGGTTTACAGGCATGAGCCGCCGCGCCCGGCCTCACAGCTCTCTTTGAGGTGGCAGCAGGACAAAACTGTGGATGTGTCCAGGAGACGTTTGCTACCAGGTAGCCCAGAAGGAAGTTAATCACTTTAGTGCCTGGTTTGCAGGAGTTACAATGATTCAGGGGAAAGGCTGTTGGTTGCATTCTGGAAGGGAATTCAGCCGGCCCGGCTATCCTTGTGTAGAGATGCTAATCAGAGGCCGGCTGGGGCAGTGCTCTCCTTGATGGTAAGGCCCTAGTGGTTTTGCAGAACAGCTCTAGCCGAGGGCTAGTTTTGGACATTCCTGGCTTTCCTAAATGAGTTAAAAGGCAAACATGAGGGTTTTATGAGTTCTTCGTCTTCAGCCACCTGATGAATCTTCCTGAAAAGATGGTCAATCTCTAGACCCTGCTGGCAGCAGCAGGACTGTCACTATGAACGTCTGGGCAGCTCTCAGGGGTCAGGCGCTGCTCAGAACAAATAGGGATCAAATTGACCAGCTGAACAAAGATAGCAGCACAAACAGTGGGAGTAGGGGACCAGCTGTCTTCTACCCTCTAGGAAAAGCCGGCTTTGCCTTCCTGTAGGGAACATTAAAAATGTTCTTGCCTTGTGGCCCAGAGGCTCTACTACTGGCAATTAGCCAAACATATCCTGATGGAACTGGCTAAATCCAGTGTAGATGTCTTCACCACAGACCTGTGCAGCCATGAAGACGATGTTCCACCAGCAGCAGCCTGCAAGGTCACTAGCAGGTAAAATAAAACAAAACGTATCATATCATCCCATTAAAAACAAACAAACAAACAAACAAAATCAGCTGCATTTCCACACATTAACAACCAACTATCTCAAAAGGAAATTATAAAAACAATTATATTTATAATGGCATCAAAAAGAATAAAATCGGCTGGGTGCAGTGGTTCTCGCCTGTAATCCCAGCACTTTGGGAGGCCAAGGCGGGTGGATCACCTGAGGTCAGGAGTTCAAAACCAGCCTGGCTAACATGGTGAAATCCTGTCTTTACTGAAAATACAAAAATTAGCTGGGCATGGTAGCAGGTGCCTATAATCCCAGCTACTCGGGAGGCTGAGGCAGGAGAATCTCTTGAACCCCGGAGACAGAGGTTGTGGTGAGCCATTGCACTCCAGCCTGGGCAACAAGAGCAAAACTCCATCTCAAAAGAAAAAGAAAAAGAATAAAATACTTAGGAATTAACCAAGGTGGTGAGACTGTCCAATGAAGACTACAAAGCATTGCTGAAAGAAATTAAAGAAGACATAAATAAATGGAAACATATCTCATGATCATAGACTGAAAGACTTAATTTTTTTTTTTTTTTTTAATTGTAGAGATGATAGTCTCCCTATGTTGCCCAGGCTCATCTTGAATTTCTGGGCTCAAGCAATTCTCCACTTTGGCCTTCCAAAGTGGTACGATTACAAGCATGAACCACTGCACCTGTCCCGAAAGACCTAATATTGTTAAAATGTTTATGCTCCCCAAAGTGATCTACAGATTCAGTGCAGTTAAAATCTCAATGACATTTTTGCAAAAGTAGAAAATTATGTCCTAAAATTCATATGGAATCTCAAGGGACCCTGAATAGCCAAAACAATCTAGAAAAAGAAGAACTAAGCTGGAGGACTCATACTTCCTGATTTCAAAACTTACTACAGAGCTACGGTAATCAAAGCAATGTGGTACTGACATAAAGACAGACACATAGGCTCATGGAATAGAACATAGGGAGCCTGGAAATAAACCCTTGCATATATGGTCAAATGATTTTTGACAATGGTACCAGGATAATTCAATGGGGAAAGAATGATCTTTTCTTTTTATTTTATTTTGCTTAATTTAATTTATTTATTTTGAGATGGAATTTTGCTCTTGTTGCCCAGGCTAGAGTTGCAATAGTGTGATCTCAGCTCACTGCAACCTCCGCCTCCCGGGTTCAAGCAATTCTCCTGCCTCAGCTTCCTGAGTAGCTGGGATTACAGGTGCCCACCACCACACCTGGCTTTTTTTTTTTTAGATGGAGTCTCTCTCTGTTGCTAGGCTGGAGTGCAGTGGCATGATCTCAGCTCACTGCAACCTCTGCCTCCCGGGTTTAAGCAATCCTCCTGCCTTAGCCTCAGCCTCCCGAGTAGCCTGGACTATAGGTACACACCACCATACCTGGCTAATGTTTTTGTATTTTAGTAGAGACAGGGTTTCACCGTGTTGCCCAGGCTGATCGTGAACTCCTGAGCTCAGGCAATCCACCTACCTCGGCTTCCCAAAGTGCTGGGATTACAGGCATGAGCCACCATGCCTGGCCCAAGTTTTGTATTTTTAGTAGAGATGGGGTTCCAGCTGCTTGGGAGGCTGAGGCAGGAGAATGGCGTAAACCCGGGAGGCGGAGCTTGCAGTGAGCTGAGATCCAGCCACTGCACTCCAGCCTAGGCGACAGAGTGAGACTCCATCTCAAAAAAAAAAAAAAAAAAAAAAAAAAAAAAAAGATGGGGTTTCACCATGTTGGCCAGGCTGATCTCAAACTCCTGACCTCAGGTAATCCACCTGCCTCGGCCTCCTAAAGTGCTGGGATTACAGGTGTGAGCCACCGCGCCCACCAAGAATGGTCTTTTCAACAAATGTTGGTACAAAAGAATGAAGTTGGAGCTTTACTTAATACTGTATACTGTATAAAAATTAACTCAAAATGGGTCAAAAACCTAAATGTAAGATCTAAAACTATAGGGTAATAGCTTGACACCATTGGATTTGGCAATAATTTCTCTGCTATGACATCAAAGTCACAGGCAACAACAACAAAAATAGACAAATTGGACTTCATGAACATTAAAAAATTTTGTGCATACAAAGACAATATCAATAGAGTAAATAGGCAATCCACAGATGGTAGAAAATATTTACAAATCAAATATCTGAAAAGGGATTAATATCCAGAATATATAAAGAACTCCTAAAAGTCAACAGCAAAAAACAAATAACCTGATTCAAAAATGGGCAAAGGAACCAGGTGAGGTGCCTCACACCTATAATCCCAGCACTTTGGGAGGCCGAGGTGGGAGGATTGCTTGAGTTCAGGAGTTTGAGATCAGCCTGTGCAATAAGATGAGACTCCATCTCTACAAAAAAATACGAAACAATGCCGGGCGCGGTGGCTCACACCTGTAATCCCAGCACTTTGGGAGGCCGAGGCGGGCGGATCACAAGGTCAGGAGATCGAGACCATGGTGAAACCCCGTCTCTACTAAAAATAGAAAAAATTAGCCGGGCATGGTGGCGGGTACCTGTAGTCCCAGCTACTCGGGAGGCTGAGGCAGGAGAATGGCGTGAACCCGGGAGGCGGAGCTTGCAGTGAGCCGAGATTGCGCCACTGCACTCCAGCCTGGGCGACAGAGCAAGACTCCGTCTCAAAAAAACAAACAAACAAACAAAAAAACGAAACAAAATAAGCTGGGTGTGGTGGCTACTTGGGAGTCTGAGGTGGGAGGATCACTTGAGCCTGGGAAGTCAAGGCTGCAGTGATCCGTGATCATGCCACTGCACTACAGACTGGGTGACACAGCAAGACCTTGTCTCAAAAAAAAAAAAAAAAAAAAAACCAGACTATTCTCCAAAGATTCTCAATATCACTAATTGTTAGGGGAATGCAAGTCAAAACTACAAGGAGATATCATTTCACACTCATTAGGATGGTTACTATTTTAAAAAAAAAAAACCAGACTGGGGGCAGTGGCTCACGCCTGTAATCCCAGCACTTTGGGAGGCTGAGATGGGCAGACCACTTGAGATCAGGAGCTTGAGACCAGCCTTGGCCAACATGGCAAAATCTGGTCTCTACTAAAGATACAAAAATTGGCCAGCTGTGGTGGCAGGTGCCTGTAATCCCAGCTACTTGGGAGGCTGAGGCATGAGAATTGCTTGAACCCAGAAGGCAGAGGTTGCAGTGAGCAGAGATGGCGCCACTAACAAATACTGGAGAGGAGGAGAAATTTGAACCTTTGTACATGGGTGGTAGGAATGTAACGTGGTGCAGCCACTGTGAAAAACATTATGGCAGTTCCTCAAAAAATAAAAAATAGAATTACTATATGATCCAACAATTCTGCTTCTAGATTTACAAAATGATTGAGAGTGGGATATCATACACCCATGTTCATGGCAACACTATTCACAATTGCTAAAACATGGAAGCAACCCAAGTGTCCATCAACAGATGAACAGATAAATGTCGTATATACAAACAATGGAATATTATGCAGCCGTAAAAAGAAAGGGAATTCTGACACATACTATGACACGAATGAATGCTGAAGACATTAGGCTACGTGAAATAAGACAGTCACAAAAAGATAGGGCCAGGCGTGGTGGCTCACACATGTAATTCCAGCACTTTGGGAGGCCGAGGCAGGTGGATCACTTGAGGTCAGGAGTTCAATACCAGCCTGGGTAACATGATGAAACCCCATCTCTACTAAAAATACAAAAATTAGCTGGTCGTGGTGGTGGGCACCTGTAATCCCAGCTACTCAGGAGGGGGAGGCAGGAGAATCACTTGAGCTGGGAAGCGGGGGTTGCAGTGAGCCAAGATCTTGCCACTGCACTTCAGGCCTGGGCAACAGAGCAAGACTGCCTCAAAAAGAAAAAAAAAAAAAAGATACTGTACGATTCCAGATATAAACTACTTAGAGCTGTCAAAATCATAGAGACAGAAAGTACAATGGTGGTTGCTAGGACTTGGGGGAAGGGGAAATGGGGAGCATTTAATGGGTTCAAAGTTTTTTTTTTTTTTTTGAAATGGAGTCTCCTCTGTCGCCCAGGCTAGAGTGCAGTGGCGCAATCTCGGCTCGCTGCAAGCTCCGCCTCCCGGGTTCATGCCATTCTCCTGCCTCAGCCTCCCGAGTAGCTGGGACCACAGGCGCCTGCCATCAGGCCTGGCTAATTTTTTGTATTTTTAGTAGAGACAGGGTTTCACCGTGTTAGCCAGGATGGTCTCAATCTCCTGACCTCGACCTCGTGATCTGCCCGTCTCAACCTCCCAAAGTGCTGGGATTACAGGCGTGAGCCACCGCGCCCGGCCTGGGTTCAAAGTTTAAGTTTTGCATAATAAAAAAAGTTATAGGGATGGATATTGGTGAAGGGTTGCACACCATTATGAATACATTTACAATGGTGGTTGCTAGGGCTTGGGGGAGGGGGAAATGGGGAGTGTTTAATGGGTTCAAAGTTTAAGCTTTGCATAATGAAAAAAGTTATAGGGATGGATATTGGTGATGGTTGCACACCATTATGAATACATTTAATACTCCTGACCTATATACTTAAAAATGGCTAAGATGTAATTTTATGTTATGTATATTTTGCCACGATAAAATAATTAAAGGGAAAAAAAAAAAAAAGAAAATATCACCGCAAGCTTTGAAAAAACCATCCGAGTCTACACACGACACTGTTAACAAAGGTTCTCTGGGAAGGAGCATTACAGAGGACTTTCACTTTTTAAACTCTCCCTTTCTATAGTATAAAATTTTGCAATGCTTGAATTTTGTAATGATGAGCGTGTAGTACTTTTGATTTGAGATATTTCTTCTTCTTGGGCAGCTGTTGCCCAGGCTAGAATGCAGTGGTGGGATCACGGCTCACTGCAGCCTTGACCTCCTGGTCTTAGGCGATCCTCTCCAGTAGCTAGAACTTCTCCAGTAGCTGGAACCACAGGGGTGTGTGTGCCACCATGCACAGGTAATTTTTTCTTTTTCTTTTTTCTTGTTTTTTTTTCTTTCCTTTTTTTTTTTTTTTAAAGACGGAGTTTCGCTCTTGCCCCCAGGCTGGAGTGCAGTGACACATCTCGGCTCACTGCAACCTCCGCCTCCCGGGTTCAAGCAATGCTCCTGCCTCAACCTCTCAGTAGCTGGGATTACAGGCCACGCTGCCACAGTCGGCTAATTTTTGTATTTTTAGTAGACACAGGGTTTCACACGGCCAGGCTGGTCTCCAACTCCGGATCTCAAGAGATCTCCACCTGCCTCAGCCTCCCAAAGTGCTGGGATTACAGGCGTGAGACACCGTCCCTGGTCCCAGGTAATTTTTTCTTTTCTTTTCTTTTCTTTTATTTTTTGAGACAGAGTCTGGCTCTGTCGCCCAGGCTGGAGTGCAGCTGCGCAATCTCAGCTCACTGGAAGCTCCACCTCCCGGGTTTACGCCATTCTCCTCCCTCAGCCTCCCGAGTAGCTGGGACTACAGGTGCCCACCACCAAGCCCAGCTAATTTTTTTTTTTTTTTTGTATTTTTAGTAGAGACGGGGTTTCATCGTATTAGCCAGGATGGTCTCGATCTCCTGACCTTGTGATCCGCCCGTCTCGGCCTCCCAAAGTGCTGGGATTACAGGCGTGAGCCACTGCACCCGGCCGGCCTCAGGTAATTTTTTCTTAAAAATTTTCTGTAGAGACAGGATCTCCCTGATTCCCAAGCTGGTCTCAAACTCCTGGGCTCAAGTGATGCTCCTGACCTGGCCTCCCAAAGTGTTGGGATTACAGGCCTGAACCACTGCGCCCAGCCGTGTTTTCTTCTTTTTTTTTTTTTTTTTTTTTGAGACGGAGTCTGGCTCTGTCACCCAGGCTGGAGTGCAGTGGAGCAATCTTGGCTCACTGCAAGCTCAGCCTCCCGGGTTTACGCCATTCTCCTGCCTCAGCCTCCCGAGTAGCTGGGACTACAGGCGCCCGCCACCTCGCCCGGCTAGTTTTTTGTATTTTTTAGTAGAGACGGGGTTTCACCGTGTTAGCCAGGATGGTCTCGATCTCCTGACCTCATGATCCGCCCGTCTCGGCCTCCCAAAGTGCTGGGATTACAGGCTTGAGCCACCGCGCCCGGCCGTTTTCTTCTTTTTAATGTAAATGTTTATTGCTGTAATCTTCTCTCTTTTTTTTTTTTTTGAGACGGAGTCTCGCGCTGTGTCACTCAGGCTGGAGTGCAGTGGTGCGATCTCGGCTCACTGCAAGCTCCGCCTCCCAGGTTCATGCCATTCTCCTGCCTCAGCCTCCCAGTAGCTGGGACTACAGGCGCCCGCCACCACGCCCGGCTAGTTTTTTGTAGTTTTAGTAGAGACGGGGTTTCACCATGTTAGCCAGGATGGTCTCGATCTCCTGACCTCATGATCCACCCGCCTCGGCCTCCCAAAGTGCTGGGATTACAGGCTTGAGCCACCGCGCCCGGCCAATCTTCTCTCTTAAGTACTGTCTGAGCTGCATCCCACATGTTTGGATATGTTGTGTTTTCATTTTCATTTGTCTCAAAATATTTCCTAATTTCCGCCCGCCCTCCCTTTTTTTTTTTTTTTTTTGAGACAGAGTCTTGCTCTGCCACCCAGGCTAGACTGCAGTGGTGCAGTCTTGGCTCACTGCAACCTCCGCCTCCCGGGTTCAAGTGATTCTCCTGCCTCAGCTTCCCGATTAGCTGGGACTACAGGCAGGCGCCACCACATCCGGCTAATTTTTGTATTTTCAGTAGAGATGGGGTTTTACTATGTTAGCCAGGATGGTCTTGATCTCCTGACCTCCTGATCTGCCCATCTCGGCCTCCCAAAGTGATGGTATTACAGGCGTGAACTAGCATGCCCAGGCCCTTGTGATTTCTTCTTTGACCCATTGGTTAAGAGTGTGTTGTTGGCCTGGCATGGTGGCTCAAGCCTATAATCCCAGCACTTTGGGAGGCCAAGGTGGGTGGATCACCTGAGGTTGGGAGTTCGAGACTAGCCTGACCAACATGGAGAAACCCCCTCTCTACTAAAAATACAAAAATTAGTCAGGCATGGTGGCGCATGCCTGTAATCCCAGCTACTCGGGAGGCTGAGGCAGGAGAATTGCTTGAATCCAGGAGGTAGGAGGTTGTGGTGAGCCGAGATTGTGCCATTGCACTCCAGCCTGGGCAACAAGGGCAAAACTCCATCTCAAAAAAAATAAATAGTGTGTTGTTTATGTGAATTTTCCAGTTTTTCTTCTGCTATTGATTTCTAGTTTCATTTCATTGTGGAATATGTGCTATTTTATTTTTTTTGAGATAGAGTCTTGCTCTGTTGCCCAGGCTGGAGTATAGTGGCACGATCTCGACTCACTGAAATCTCTGCCTCCTGGGTTTAAGCGATTCTTCTGCCTCAGTCTCCCAAGTAGCTGGGATTACAGGCACCTGCCACCACAACCAGTTCATTTTTAGTTTTTATTTTATTTTATTTTTTATTTATTTTTTATTTTTATTTTTTTTTTGAGACGGAGTCTCGCTCTGTTGCCCAGGCTGGAGTGCAGTGGCCGGATCTCAGCTCACTGCAAGCTCCGCCTCCCGGGTTCACGCCATTCTCCTGCCTCAGCCTCCCGAGTAGCTGGGACTACAGGCGCCTGCCACCTCGCCCGGCTAGTTTTTTGTATTTTTTAGTAGCGATGGGGTTTCACCGTGTTAGCCAGGATAGTCTCGATCTCCTGACCTCGTGATCCACCCGTCTCGGCCTCCCAAAGTGCTGGGATTACAGGCTTGAGCCACCGCGCCCGGCCCATTTTTAGTTTTTAATAGAGATGGGATTTCACCATGTTGGGAAGGCTGGTCTTGAACTCCTGACCTCAGGTGATCCACCCCCCTCAGCCTCCCAAAGTGCTGGGATTACAGGTGTGAGCCACCACACCCAGCTGATTTTTACAACCAGAGAAGCAGTGATAAAAAGAGAAGAATGTCTTGGCTAGGTGTGGTGGCTCATGCCTGTAATCCCAGCACTTTGAGAGGCTGAGGCAGGTGGATCACCTGAGGTCAGGAGTTCAAGACCAGCCTGGCCAACATGGCAAAACCCCATATCTATTAAAAATACAAAAATTGGCCAGGAGCGGTGGCTCATACCTGTAATTCCAGCACTTTGGGAGGCTGAGGCAGGCAGACCATAAGGGCAGGAGATCGACACCATCCTGGCTAACATGGTGAAACCCTGTATTTACTAAAAATACAAAAAATTAGCTGGCATGGTGGTACACGCCTGTAATCCCAGCTATTTGGGAGGCTGAGGCAGGAGAATTGCTTGAACCTGGGAGGAGGAGGTTGCAGTGAGCCAAGATCAGGCCACTGCACTCCAGCCTGGGTGACAGAGCAAGACTCCATCTCAAAAAAAAGAAAAAGAGAGAGAGAGAGAGGAGAGCATCTTGATAACATAGTGGATAAGAGTTCAGGATCAGGATCCAAATTGTCTGGATTTGAAATCAGCTCCATCATTTACTATCCTTAAGACCCTGAGCATGATGTTGCCTCTTTATGCCTCAGTCTCCTCACCTGTGAAATGGGACATAACTCATGACAGTGTTGTGAGGATTTTAAAAGTTCTTATGCAGAAAACCTTAGATTAATGCCAGGGGTGTGTAGTAGGTAGGTATTCAGTAACATGTTAGCTGTGATGATGGTGAGTAGGAGGAAGAGGAGGGGATAGTGGCAACAGTATAGTCTGGGAATGAAGCCACAGGCACATACGGCTGAGCTCCCTGCCCTAAAGGAGCCCAAAGGACTCCTGACCCCTGCTTTACCACTTACTCCCTGGAAGGGTTAGTGCCAGTTGGATTCGGATGTCCATTTGTTTGCTCACTTATATAACAATTGTTCCCTGGCCCCTGTAATGAGCCAGGCTCTGGGTTGGGGCAGACATAACCTCGCTGTGCCTCTATTCCTTCAACTGTGAAGTGAGGATGGTGATGGTACCACAGGGAGGATTGCATCTGATGAGATCTTAAGAGCACAGCTGGTCTGGGGCATGGCTCCCATAGTGAGATCGACACACAGAAGCTGTTGTAGTTGTTTAGAAAAAAAAAATCAGGGCCAGGTACAGTGGCTCACACCTTGTACTCCCAGCAGTTTGGGAGGCTGAGGCAGGTGGATCACCTGAGGTCAGGAGTTCAAGACCAGCCTGCCAAGATGGTGAAACCCCCTCTCTACTAAAAATACAAAAATTAGCTGGGTGTGGTGGTGGGTGCTTGTAATCCCAGCTACTAGGGAGGCTGAGGCAGAAGCATTGCTTGAACTCAGGCAGCAGAGGTGGCAGGGAGCCACGATCGCACCACTACATTCCAGCCTGGGTGACAGAGTGAGACTCCATGTAAAAAACAACAACAAAAACAACAGCAAACAAACAAAAAACAAACCCTGTGAAATAGGTAATATAGATATTCCCATTTTAGAGATCAGAAAACAGAGGCATGGAGCAATTAACTACCTAGTTCAAGGTAACAGAACCAAGAAGTGGCAGGGCTGGAATTTGAATCCTGGGTGATGTTTGTCGAAAGAAAAAAGGAAGAGAAAGGTGAGGTGCAGGATCTCAGGTTTCTAGGTATGAACAGCAGAATCAGAGATCAGGATCCTGAGTAAGCATCAACCCCAGTCCCACTCCTCTGCGGATTCGCGAGTGGAACTGAGGTCTGGAAGGGCAGGACCCCAAGGCCAAACAGGAAATTAAAATCCCAGGTTTCGGCTGGGCGCGGTGGCTCACGCCTGTAATCCCAGAACTTTGGAAGGCTGAGGCGGGCGGATCACGAGGTCAGGAGATCGAGACCATCCTGGCTAACGTGGTGAAACCCATCTCTACTAAAAATACAAAAAATTAGCCAGGCATGGTGGCGGGCGCCTGTAGTCCCAGCCACTCGGGAGGCTGAAGCAGGAGAATGGCGTGAACCCAGGAGGCAGAGCTTGCAGTGAGCTGAGATTGTGCCACTGCATTCTCTCTCAGTGACAGAGCGAGACTCTGTCTCAAAAAAAAAAAAAAAAAAAAAGGCAGGTTTCCAGCTCCTGGCCCTGTGAACCCAGGCAGTTAGGAGTTTGGCATGTATGGGAAACCCTTGACAGTGTTCAGTTCCCTCCTGTGGCTGGAAAGAGTTGTAATGGGTAGACAAGGCAGGGTACAAAACACGATGTGATGTTAACAGCCAACATTTGGGCCGGGCATGGTGGCTCACGCCTGTAATCCCAGTACTTTGGGAGGCCAAGGCAGGGAGATCACCTGAGGTCAGGAGTTCAAGACCATCCTGGCCAAAATGGTGAAACAGTGTCTCTACTGAAAATACAAAAATTAGCTGGGTGTGGTGGCAAGTACCTGTAATCCCAGCTACTCAGGAGGCTGAGGCAGGAGAATCACTTGAACCCAGGTGGCGGAGGTTGCAGTGAGTCTCACACCATTGTACTCTAGCCTGGGCGACAGAGCAAGACTCTGTCTCAAAAAAAAAAAAAAAAAAAAAGCCACCATTTGGTGAGCATGGCCAGGTGCCAAGTAGTAATTCAGGAGCCTTTTATTCACACTACTCCTCATGACAGCATGGTCACTAAACCCACTTTTCAGCTGTAAAAACTGAGGCTAGAGACTTCAAGGAACGGGCTCCAGGTCCCACAGGTAACAGCTGGGGGAGGTTGGGATGCACACTCTGTTCAGATCTCCAGTCCCTGCTGCTCCCTCTGTCTCCCACTACTCTCCGTGCCTCACCACTAAATGCCACTACTGATACTTTCACATTTAAAAATATAGCTGTTGTGGGGTGTGTCTCGGGGGAATGAAAAGAAGGAAGTTGGTTAATGGGTAGAGAAATACAGTTAGATAGAAGAAATAAATTCACCAGGCGCTGTGCCTCATGCCTGTAGTCCCAATACTTTGGGAGGCCGAGGCAGGTGGATCACTTGAGCTCAGGAGTTCAAGAACAGCCTGGCCAACATGGTGAAACCCTGTCTTTACTAAAAATATAAAAAATCAGCCAGGCGTAGTGGCACGTGCCTGTAGTCCCATCTACTCAGGAGGCTGAGTCAGGAGAATTGCTTGAGCCTGGGAGGTAGAGGCTGCAGTGAGTTGAGATCATGCCATTGCACTCCAGCCTGGGTGATGGAAGTGAAACCATGTCTTTAAAAAAAAAAAAAAAAAGCAAATTAAATAAGTTCTAGTATTCAATAGTAGAGTAGAGCAACTATAGTTGACAATTATTTACAATATGTTTCAAAATAGGTAGAAGAATTGTAATGTTCTCAACACAAAGAAATGATAAATGTTTGAAGTGATGGATTTCTCAATTATCCCAATTTGATCAGTACACAGTGTATACGTGTATCAAACACCACCTGCTATATCAATAAAAAACAAAACAACAATAGCCGTTGCCAATGGTAATGCCAGGGACTATGACTAAGAACTCAGAAAATAAGCAGAGCTCAGCAAAGGCTAAAGGGCTGTGTGTGTGCAGGTACCTAGAAGGACAGGGAGGTGACCCGGCAACTCCTCTTCTGAGTACACACAGCCCCGATCACTGGGTGAAAGGTGTGGGACTCCTGCCAGGTTATGTAAGCCTCACGCCAGCCTGCCGACTCCTGGCCTGCTGGGTGGGGACTCTGAGAAGGTGCAGAAGACCGATTCTAGGTTTGGGGGGTCTGCTTTGGGGTATCTAGCACATGGTCAGGCTGCCCAAGAAAGGCCTCAGAAATGCTGCCCTCCACTCCCAGTGGGGCCAGCTGGCCCAAGGACACTTCCCAGAAATGAGACTTCCGCTTGCCCTTTGGGAAGACCTTCAGTCCCCCTTTATGGCTTTGGTTGACCCTGCACAGAAGGAATTCAACTAGACTCCATTTCCTAGGTGGCTCTGTGCCATGCAATGTTCCCTCATAACATATGGAACTGTGCAGAGAAGGTGTCATGTCAATCTCCATTTTACGGGTGAGGACACTGAAGGGTGAAGGGTGAAAGAGGTTCATGACTTGCTTGAAGTGATACGGCCAAGGTGTGGCAGGGCTGTGGTTTGGACCCAGGTCACTACAGGTGGGAGGAAGTTCCTGGGAACTGTGTGCACATGAAGTATTTTGAAATCTAGGTGGCTAGTAGAGAAAGGAAACGTGAAGGGGGCTAAATTCCTGAATTACAGGGGGAGACAAAGGCCATGTAGGGAGCTGACCCCTGGAGTAATCACATCATCTTTCAACACCTTCCATGGTTCCCCATTACCTTCAGGATAAAGGACAACATCTTTCTTTCTTTCTTTTTTTTTTTTTTTTTTTTGAGATGGAGTTTTGCTCTTGTTGCCCAGGCTGGAGTGCAATGGTGTGATCTTGGCTCACTGCAACCTCTGCCTCCCGGGTTCAAGTGATTCTCCTGCCTCAGCCTCCCGAGTAGCTGGGACTACAGGTGCATGCCACCACACCCAGCTAATTTTTGTATTTTTAGTAGAGACAAGGTTTCACCATGTTGGCCAGGCTGGTCTCGAACTCTTCACCTCAGGTGATCCGCCCGCCTTGGCCTCCCAAAGTGCTGGGATTACAGGCATGAGCCACTGTGCCCAGC
This sequence comes from Macaca nemestrina, assembly GCF_043159975.1. Taxonomy (NCBI): domain Eukaryota; kingdom Metazoa; phylum Chordata; class Mammalia; order Primates; family Cercopithecidae; genus Macaca; species Macaca nemestrina. The sequence goes on along the minus strand of NC_092138.1, from coordinate 110,122,910 downwards.
CTCTTTTGTGTTTTTAAGAGATGGGGTCTCACTTTGTTGCCCAGGTTGGAGTACAGTGGCTGACTGCAGCCTCAAACTCCTGGGCTCAAGCGATCCTTCTGCCTCAGCCTCTTAAAGCATTGGGATTACAGGTGTGAGCCACCTCACATGGCCTCAACACCTTCATATGGTCTATAAGCCCCTCTAGTGGGATTGGGCTTGCTTTCATTTCCAGCTTTGCTCATGCCTCTGCAGATCATGGGACCCTGTGTCTTCTGCTGCGGGTCGACTCGGACTGTCCTCTCCAGCGGCTCCCCTCTCTTCTGGCTGCTTCTATCCACTCGTCAGGCTTGGGCTTACATGTCACTTCCTCAGGGAAGCCTGCCCTGACCACCCACCCCAAGCAGACCTTCTCTGTGTTCCCACTGCTGCCTGAACCCCGGCCACTACCACCCTAACTAGGTGTATCACAACAGTCATCATTTGGGCCACATCCATGTAGCCCCAGTCCCAGAGCAGATGGTTGGATAAACCCCTGTGAGTGAAAAATGAATGAGTGGAGTGAATGAAGTGGCAGACCTTAGAAGGCTAGGGTAGGAGGCAGACAGAGGGCAAGGCTGGGGAGGCTGCTGGGCTGACCTGCATGTTGTAGGAACAACAGCAATGCCAGGGCAGGGCCAGCTCTCAGAGGCCAGAACACAGGCTGGAGAGTTTGGACGTTGCCCTGCCAGCGATATGGAGTCCCAGGCTGAGGCCTGCTGGAGCTGGATTAGGAAGGGAAAGCTGGCCTCCAAGCTGAAGGGGCGTGGCTCTGGAGAAAGTCACCCAGGGGTCTCTGGACGTCATGTAAATGGGACCAACATACTCTCATGTTTCAACCTGGGAATCTGGCCTGGTTTTGCGGTGTTGGGTCAAGTACGGGGCCTGGACTTTCACACACAACCCACAAACCAAATCTCAGGAAGAACCTCAGGAAGCAGGGGCTGTTGTGAGCCTCACTGAACAAATGGGGAAACTGAGGCCCAGGGAAATGGAGTGCCTGACCCAAGCCATATAGGGACTCTTCATCCCCTAATAACAACTAGGTATTGCAGCTTGCTCAGAAATGTAGGCCATCCAACCACGTGCTGCCCAACAGTCATTGGCCATGTGTGGTTACTTGAATTTAAAATTTGAATTAAATGAAATTTAGAATTCAGTTTCTCAGTCACACCAGGCACATTTCAAGTGCTCAATAGCCACATGTGGCTACTGGTTATCAAATTGGAGAGTGCAGATATGGGGCATGTCTATCACTGCAGAAAGTTCTTTGGACAGTGCTGGTCTAGCCCATGGAGGTACACAGGTCCTCATCCTGACTCCCAATCTAGAATTCTTTCCACTGAAGTAGATTGACTCCTCTCTCTTAGCTAGGGCTTCTTCATAAGAGGCTTCTATGGGGGCAAAAAGACACCATAAACAAAGTCTAGGGTCTAGGAAAGGTGACTCACGCCTGTAATCCCAGTACTTTGGGAGGCTGAGGTTGGAGGATTGCTAGAGGCCAGGAGTTTGATACCAGTCTGGGCAATATAATGAGACAATCTCTACAAAAAAATAAAAAATTAGCTAGCTGTGGTGGCACACACCTGTGGTCATAGCTACTCAGGAGGCTGAGGCAGGTGGATTACTTGAGTCCAGAAGTTGAAGGTTACAGTGAGCTATGATCACACCACTGAACTCTAGCCTGGGTGACAGAGTAAGACCCTGTCTCTAAAAAATAAAATAAAAAATAAACAAAGCCTAAAGATGACTAAATGGAAGCAGCCGGGCACGGTGACTCACGCCTGTAATCCCAGCATTTTGGGAGGTCGAGGCAGGCAGATCACTTGAGGCCAGGAGTTCAAGACCGGCCTGGCCAACATGGTAAAACCCCATCTCTACTAAAAATACTAAAACTAGTCAGGTGTGGTGGCAGGTGGTACTCGTGGGGCTAAGGCAGGAGAATCACTTGAACCCAGGAGGCAGAGGCTGCAGTGAGATCACACCACTGCACTCCAGCCTGGGTGAGAGGAAAACTCCATCTCAAGAAAAAAAAAAAAAAGATAATAAGCAGAAGCAATACTTTAACGTATATGAGGTTGAAGCCCACGCTACGTAATAAGCCACTACAAATAAATAACAAAAAGATTATTTCCCAAATTTAAAAATGGACAAACAAAAGATGTAGACAGGCAATTTATAGGAGAAATTAAAATCACCAAAAAATATGAAAAGATGATCATGAAAGAAATGCAAGCACTGTAGGATAGCTTTTTTTCCCTCTTTTGGTCAGATTGGTGAAGATGGAGAAAGCGTGGGAATGGCCACTTTCTTATACTGTTGGTGGGAATATAAATGTGTATGATCTTTTTGGAAGGCAGTTTGTCGACATCTCTCAACAGTAAATATGCAAATACTCTTTGACTCAGTAATCCCTGGACTGGAACCTGGTGCCGCCTGACTCCAGATCTCGTGTTCTGAACCATGACTACCCTCTGTGAGTGATGGTCAGGCTTGGGGTGGAAAGGGCAGAGTTGGCTGATCAATGGGGAAACTTGTGGATTTGACCGTGGGAGGCTTAATCAGGACAGACTGCTGTGGGCGAGTTCTTTGCGGCCTTTATCTTCTCGTGTGACTGGCTCAGATATTAGCAAGGATCCCAGCACAAATCAATATGCCCTTGGTCAGCCACTTCGGTGGCTCGCCTGCCATTCCAGTTCTGCAAATAATTGGAGGCCAGTCACCGATGAATCAGCACTGACCGCCCTTGGCAAGCAGGGCTGGGGAGACGACTTGGCATGGCATAGCTGTGAAGCAGTGTGAAGCAGGCACTATGCTGGGTGTCAGGTGCCCAAGAGAGCAGGCCAGCTGGGTGGCTGCCCTCAAGGTGATTTGGGCAAGTGGTATTCCCTGTCCCTACCTCAGTTTCTCCTTTCTTTCTCTTTCTCTCCTTCTTCTCTCCCTTCTTCCCTCCTGCCCTCCCTCCCTCCCTTCCTTCCAATGAGAATGAAATACGCACCAGCTGTGGTGGAGACAGAAGACAGAAGGCTAAGCCCTCATTTTCTTTGCATACAGATTTTTGGCAACATGAGCACACAGAGCAGGGAGTGGGCAGTGTACCTGATGGGGGGATAGGATGGGAGGGGATGCCGCAGCTAAAGCTAGACATTGAGTAGGTGTCACTAAGTGGGCAGGGGGGTAAGCCTAGGACCTCTGGGCATCAGGGCTGCAGGGGCCCAAGGGAGGCAGGCAGGGAGGGGCTGAGCGGTTGCTTCCAGGGGGTCCTGAATGTCAGGCTAAGAACCTTGGATTTTGGCCGGGCGCGGTGGCTCAAGCCTGTAATCCCAGCACTTTGGGAGGCCGAGACGGGTGGATCACGAGGTCAGGAGATCGAGACCAACCTGGTGAACATGGTGAAACCCCGTCTCTACTAAAAAATACAAAAAAAAAAAACTAGCTGGGCGAGGTGGCGGCGCCTGTAGTCCCAGCTACTCGGGAGGCTGAGGCAGGAGAATGGCGTGAACCCGGGAGGCGGAGCTTGCAGTGAGCTGAGATCCGGCCACTGCAACTCCAGCCCGGGAGACAGAGCGAGACTCTGTCTCAAAAAAAAAAAAAAAAAAAAAAAAAAAAGAACCTTGGATTTTATCCAGAGAATGACAGGGAAAGGCTTTTGTTTATAATATTCTTATAATTATATATTGTTAAATTACAAAACTAATTCATCTTATAAAAATCAAACAATACCCTATATATATATATATATATATATATATATATTTTTTTTTTTTTTTTTCTTTTGAAACAGAATCTTGCTCTGTTGCCCAGGCTGGAGTGCAGTGGCATGATCTATACTCACTGCAACCTCCGCCTCCTGGGTTCAAGCGATTCTCCTCCTGCAGCCTCCCAAGTAGCTGGGATTACAGGCACCTGCCACCACGTCTGGTTAACTTTTGTATTTTGTTTGTTTGTTTTTTGAGATGGAGTCTCACTCTGTCGCCCAGGCTGGAGTGCAGCAATCCTGACTCACTGCCACCTCTGCCTCCCGGATTCAAGCCATTCTCCTGCCTCACACTCCCAGGTACCTGGGATTACAAGCGCCCCCCACCACACCCTGCTAATTTTTTTTTTTTTTTTTTGAGACGGAGTCTTGCTCTGTCACCCAGGCTGGAGTGCAGTGGCCGGATCTCAGCTCACTGCAAGCTCCGCCTCCCGGGTTTACGCCGTTCTCCTGCCTCAGCCTCCCGAGTAGCTGGGACTACAGGCGCCCGCCACCTCGCCCAGCTAGTTTTTTTTTGTATTTTTTAGTAGAGACGGGGTTTCACCGTGTTAGCCGGGATCGTCTCTCGATCTCCTGGCCTCGTGATCCGCCGGTCTCGGCCTCCCAAAGTGCTGGGATTACAGGCTTGAGCCACCGCGCCCGGCCCCACCCTGCTAATTTTTGTATTTTTAGTAGAGATGGGGTTTCGCCATGTTGGCCAAGCTGGTTTTGAACTGCTGACCTCAGGTGATCCACCCACCTCGGCCTCCCAAAGTGCTGGGATTACAGGCATGAGCTACCATGGCCAGCCCCTTTTTTAAATACATAGATTCTTTTTCTTTTTTAATTAAAAAAAAAAAAAAAAAAAAGAGGAGGGATCTTGCTATGTTGCCCAGGCTGATCTCAAACTCCTGGGCTCAAGCCATCCAGCCATCCTCCTGCCTCAGCCTCCCAAAGTGCTGGGATTACAGGCATGAGCCACCATGGCCAGCCTATACATATAAATATATATATACACATATATGGGTGTGTGTGTGAGTGTGTGTGTGTATATATATATATAATTTAAATATTTATTTGTTTAGAGACACAGTCTTGCTGTGTTCACCAGAAGAGCCTGGACCTTTTGGGCTCAGGCTACCCACCCACCTCAGGCTCCCGAGTAGCTGGAACCACAGGTGCACACCACCACACCCAGCTAATTTTAAATTTTTTTGTACAGATGGGGGTCTTGCCATGTTGCCCAGGCTGGTCTTGAACTCCTGGGCTGAAGCGATCCACCACCTCAGTCTCCCAAAGTGCTGGGATTACAGGTGTGCGCTACCATGCATTCCTTTGACCACCATTTTTGGAGCATCAATTACGTGGCAGGCCCAGTACTGGACATGGGGACTCTACAGGAGAGGTATCTGACCCTGTGAAGCTCACGATCTAAAGGGAAACAGAGCTAAGGAAATGACATCACAAGGTTTTTCCAGGGCTAGATAAAGATAAAGATTCTCTAAGGTCCTCCCACTTTCTCCAGGTGTGATTGTATTCTGGAGCCTGCAGTCACATGGAATTCCTTCATTCCTCTCTACTCCTTCCCCACACCTAAGCCAGTACTTAGACTCCCCAACCTCCCAACTCCAAGAACCGTGGGACATTCAATCAAAATCAAAATAACTGGGAATATTCAAAAGGCTGTACATCCTTCCTGGGCTCTTTAGCTTTGACCATGACTTTCCATAACTATTATCATTGCTCTGAAATGGGTTCCCTTTCTCTTGCCATTGCTCTATCTCCACCCTGGTTACCCTGCTCAGTCTCCCACTGGGACGGCTGCAATTGCCTCCTCAATGTCTGCCTGCCTCTGTTCTTGCCCCCCTGCCAATCAATCCATTCTCAGCAGCCAGAAGGAGTGTTTAAAAATGTTAATTTGGGCCGAGGTGGGTGGATCACCTGAGGTCAGGAGTTCAAGACCAGCCTGACCAACATGGAGAAACCACGTCTCTACTAAAAATACAACATTAGCTGGGCGTGGTGGTGCATGCCTGTAATCCCAGTTACTTGGGAGGCTGAGGCAGGAGAATTGTTTGAACCCAGTAGGTGGAGGTTGCGGTGAGCTGAGATCGAGCCATTGCACTCCAGCCTAGGCAACAAGAGCAAAAACTCTGTCTCATAGGCCGGGCGCGGTGGCTCAAGCCTGTAATCCCAGCACTTTGGGAGGCCGAGATGGGCGGATCACAAGGTCAGGAGATCGAGACCATCCTGGCTAACACGGTGAAACCCCGTCTCTACTAAAAAATGCAAAAAAACTAGCCGGGCGGGTTGGCGGGCGCCTGTAGTCCCAGCTACTCGGGAGGCTGAGGTAGGAGAATGGCGTAAACCCGGGAGGCGGAGCTTGCAGTGAGCTGAGATCCGGCCACTGCACCCCAGCCTGGGCGACAGAGCAACACTCCGTCTCAAAAAAAAAAAAAAAAAAAAAAAAAAAACTCTGTCTCACACACACACAAAAAAGTTAATTTGGCCAGGCACATGGTGCATGCCTGTAATCCCAGCACTTTTGGAGGCCAAGCTGGGTGGATCACCTGAAGTCAGGAGTTCGAGACCCGTCTGACCAAAATGGTGAAACCCGTCTCCACAAAATACAAAAAATTAGCCAGGCGTGGTGGCGCATGCCTATAATCTCAGCTACTTGGGAGGCTGAGGCAGGAGAATCACTTGAACCTGGGTGACAGAGGTTGCAGTGAGCTGAGATCGTACCATTGCACTCCAGCCTGTGCAACAAGAGCAAAACTCAGTCTCAAAAAAAAAAAAAAAACCCATAAAAAATGTTAATTTGAATCCTGTCACCCTTCTGCCTGCTCACATGCTCCAGTGGTGTCCCCTGGGACTCAGAATAAACTCTAAACACCTGCTAGAGGTTGCAGTGAGCTGAGATCGCGCCACTGCACTACAGCCTGGGCAACAGAGTGAGACTTGGACTCAAAACAAAACAAAAAACACCTTGTAGGCCCACAAGGGCCCATGCGCACAGGCCCGTTTGCTTCACCGCTCTCTGTCCCCTGTACTCACTCTATTCTAGTCACACGGAGTCCTCCAAACATGCCAGCTCATGCCTCTGTCCCCAGAGCTTCCTGTACCTGGGTCTGCCTTATTACTTGGGTCTTGGCTAAGATGACACCTCATAAAAGCCTTCCTTGACCACCCCATCTGTATCAGGACTCCCAACCCAATCATTCTCTGACCTTTCCCTGGGTTTCCTTCTCCAGACTACTTGCCTGTGATCTGGCAAACAATTATCTTATTTGGTACTAGGTTCCTTATGCATCTGGTCAGGGCCTCGGGGAGGTAGGACAGGCCATGCTTGGGAATCTGGGGGGCTGGGGAAGTGTGGAGCTCCCTGCTCCTCTCACAGGCACAGCCTCTTGAAATCCTCACAACATTCTAGAAAGGTGGAAATCCTGATTCCCATTCTACAGGTGAAGAAACGTGGCTGAGATGGGAAAGTTTACAGCATTCTTCAAGATTCCTTTCTACACATGCAAAGGTGCATCCAAAGCTTGTGTGGCATCGGTTGTCAATGGCAAAGTAGCCAGATTTTGAACTCAGCTCTGTTGCAAGTGGTCCCAGCCAACCATACCGAACCCCTTCCCAATTCAGAGACCTGAACCAAGGCCACACCGCCACCATGCAGCAGAGCCAGGATCCCAACTCAGGCTTGTCTCACCCAAATCTAGCACGCTGTCCTGGCACCACACTCTCCCCCTTCCCCAGGCACCATCAGGGAAATGAGGGAAGGGAAATTTCCTGGGTTCCCAGGCCACAGGCCGCAGAGAGATAAATACCCAACCCCAGCTAAGCCTGGCAGTCAGGCCCACCCTGCTTCCTGTTGCATGGCCCAAGTTTACTCAGGGTCATAGCTGAGAAGCCAGCCAGGCACTGGGATGTCCTTGACTGGTTCTCCACTCTGAAGTCCCCTCCTGGGGTCAGGTAGCCACAGGCTCTGCCCTTGTGGAGCAGGCCCAGCCAAGATTAGTGAGGCGAGCACACCCCACACTGTGCAGCACAGTGTAGCACTCTGAGCCTGTGCTTCCGGGGCAAGACCCCAGGCAAGTGTTTTAAATCCCCTAGGCCTCAACTTCCCCGTTTGCCAAAGGGGACACACAGTCGCACTGGAAGCTGCTGTTAACATTTTTCTTTAATCTGGTTAATTCTGTGATCTAAATTATGGGACAAACTGCAGAGAAGTATGGATTGCCACCCATCTTGCATTTGGGAAGCAGGAAGAAATCAGTCCTTGGTCACCACATGTCCAGACCTAATTCATCCCTAAGTCCAGTCAAACCTGTCTCTCAAAAGCCTCAGACCTAGCCTCTTGCTTTCTCCACAATGCTGAGGTTGCACTGTCATGATCTCTTGCCTGCATCACCAACAGACTCCTCATCCACCCATTTCCCCCACCTTGTCCCCTTCACACTGCCTGCAGCTAGAGCAAGCTTCTTAGGACAAAAAGCAAATCCGGGCCTTGCCTGGTGGCTCACACCTGTAATTCCAGCCCTTTGGGAGGCCGAGGTGGGCGGATCACCTGAGGTCAGGAGTTTGAGACCAGCCTGGTGAACACGGTGAAAGCCGGTCTGTACTACAAATACAAAATTAGCGGGGTGTGGCAGCACGCACCTGTAATCCCAGCTACTCAAGAGGCTGAGGCAGGAGAATCGCTTGAACCCGGGAGGCAGAGGTTGTAGTGAGCGGAGACTGAGCCATTGCACTCCAGCCTGGGCGACAAGAGTGAAACTCCGTCTCAAAAAAAAAAAAAAAAAACAGCCGGGCGCGGTGGCTCACGCCTGTAATCCCAGCACTTTGGGAGGCCGAGGCGGGCGGATCACAAGGTCAGGAGATCGAGACCACGGTGAAACCCCGTCTCTACCAAAAATACAAAAAATTAGCCGGGCGCGGTTGTGGGCGCCTGTAGTCCCAGCTACTCGGGAGGCTGAGGCAGGAGAATGGCGTGAACCCGGGAGGCGGAGCTTGCAGTGAGCCGAGATCGCGCCACTGCACTCCAGCCTGGGCGACAGAGCGAGACTCCGTCTCAAAACAAACAAACAAACAAACAAACAAAAAAAAACAACCCAGCAAATCTGACCAGGACACTCTCCATCTCAACGCGTGTCTGTGGCTTCCTCCTTATGGTCTACAAGACTTCGGGAGATCTGGCCTTGCCAGCCCCATCTCTTGCCCCTCTCTCAAACTGCCACAGTACAGCCAGATGTAGTTGCCCGAAACTTTCTGCAGGCACCACGATCTCCGGCCACCAGGTCTCTGGCAGCTCCCTGTGCCTGGACCCTGCGTGACTCAGGGCACGCATCCTGTGGATGGCTTGGGTCCCTTTGATAGAGAAACTTTCTCTCTGAGTCTGCGCCCCAACCCATGTCAGGTGCCTCCTCTGAGCTCCCCTGGTTACCCTGTTACAAATCTTATCCATAGATTTGTCGCTGCCTGTGTCCCTGTCTGCTTCTCCACCTGGTGGTCTTGAGCTGCGAGCATTTGGAAGGGGCAAGCCCACCAGGTTCCCCACTAGGTCCCAGCCTGGCTCAGCGGAGACTGTCCCTAAACATTTGGGGACTGGAAGAATGAACCACAATATGCCGAGGGGCCCAGGAGGTACAAGGCTTTCGAGTGGGCTCTGCCCCCAGAACAGCTAACTAGTCAGTGAGACCAGCCACGCTGGGCAAGAAACTAAAGGACAAGAGAAGGCTTAGATAACAGCTTGGAATGTTACAAGCTGGGTCACAAGGCTGCGTGACGGACTGCGCCAGAGCCACCTCCTCGACGAAGCCTTCCAGACGCTTCTCTGCTCAGTGCTGAGGAGCACCAGAGATTCAGGGCGAGCAAGCGACCTGCCAGGGGCTCTCTGGGCGCCAGCTTTCTGAGAAAGGAGACTCGCTACCTTCTGGGCCTGCTTCAGGGTTCTACGAGCTCAAGTCTGGCGGGACCCTGGAAGGCCGCTGCAGCCACAAACTGTTTCTCCTTGTCATTGTTTCTTCTTTTCTTCTGCTCTCGCTCTCCCTGCCCCGCCAGCCCCGCGACCTCCCACTGCCTTCCCAGGGCCCCTCTCCCTTCCCTCAGCTCCTCCCTGCCCTAGGAGGCGGGCCCGGTCGCACGGTGCACCAATCCAAGCGCCCCGAACCGCCTCTGCCTCCCACGAGTCCCACCCCACGCCGCCGCCCGCCAATCGCGCTGCGCGCCAGCCTCGCCGGGCCGCCCAATCGCGGGCGGACTGAGCCGCCGGCGCCCCGCCCCTGCCGCGCTCGGCGGCGGCTCTGCTGGCGGCCGCGCGGGGCCCAGGCATTCTCCAAGCGGCGCTGCGCAGCGTCGGGCTTTGGCTGCAGCGTCGGGGTCGCAGGGGGCGGCACTGCTGCTCGAGGGGTGCTGGGCGAGGCGGGCGCCACCGGCCGGGCCGAAGGGCGCCTCAGCTCCGCCGGGGCCCGCGGCGCGGGTCCCAGGACCAAGGAGGAGGCTGCGCCCCCGCTGCCCCGGGCCGGCCCGGTGCCTGCCCTGAGGAGGCCGGAGGCCAGACGTTCCCGGCCCGCAGCGACCCCGACGCGCCTCCTGGAGAGGCCCCCGAGCTCCCGCCAGCTCCCTGGGGGTGCCCCACCTTCCTGGGCTTTACCTGCGCTGGCCGCCGGGCACCCAGCTGCGGGGGCGTGAGCGGCAAGGGCGCCTCCCCCGGCCGCCAGCGAGGCGGGGGCGGGGCCGCCCTCCGCCCTTAGCCTTACCGGCCCGCCAGCCTGCCCGCCGCCCTCAGTCTCACCGGTCCGCCCGTCGCGCCCGGCCGCGCGGCGTGAGCTCCCCGGAGATCGCGGCTCGGGATGCTGCCAGCCAGCGCGGCCGCTCGCGCGCAGCCCAGCACCCCCGCCCCTGCTTCTGCCTCCTGGGCCATGCACCACTGTTTACATGCCGGTGAGGTCCCCGGCCGCTCTGAACCCTTCCGAGCCCCGGCTCCCCGAGGGTGAAGCCCGCCGGCGCGCGAACTGGACTGGTCGGTCGCTCAGACCTGGGGCCCCGGACTCCGATCTCCGCCGTCTCCGCCACCATCAGGGCGGGATCCGGCTCTGGTGTTTTGAGGAGGGGGTGTGGTGTAGGGAAAGGAATCCCGTCCCTCCCCACCTTTTTTCGCCTTCACGGCTTCAGACTCAGGGAACTCGCTCATGGCTTTCTTGATGAAGAAGAAGAAATTCAAATTCCAAACCACTTTCACCCTGGAGGAGCTGACTGCGGTTCCCTTCGTGAACGGGGTCCTCTTCTGCAAGGTCCGGCTCCTGGATGGAGGGGATTTTGTCAGCTTGTCGTCAAGGTAGGAGCTGGGGCGGTCGCGCCTGCAGCAGGAGGGGTGATCAGCGAAATCTAGACACTTGGCAAGTGTGGAAGGGCCCCTTGGGGCCGGGGTGGGGAGGATCCGGGGGATTCTATGTGCCTGGGGCAGGTTGCACAAGGCAGGACTGGGCCTGAGGCAGTTGGCAGGGTGCCAGGCAGCCGCCGCCAGCGGAATACCTGGGGGTCTAGTCTTTCAGCCTTTTCTTGGGGCCCTGCGTGCCGGCTGCAGTAGGCCCATTCTGCAGACTTGCATGTAGAGCCTATCAGGGATTTGTAGCCTGAGCGGGTGTGCAGGGAAGGGGTGTTCCAGACCACCTTGCACCCGAACTGGCCACTGGGGCTGTCATATGATTCAGAGTCCAGGCCAGCCACGGGTTCCCCGGCACCCCCAGGCGCCTGGGAAGGCCCGATCGCAGGCACTGCCTAGTCTGGCTGGAGGGAGATGGCTGGGTTTTGGCCTACCCAGCCCCCTCCTAGTGACTGTCCTCCTCTGGCTGGAGCTGGGCTGCTTTGCATTGCAAATGCCCTTATCGAGGAGGCTGCTGCCCTCTCTGAAAGAGGCTCCGTTGAGTTTGGTTTTGTGTTGTTCGCCCCCATCCTGGCAGGTCCAGCTGCCCAGCTTGTTGCTGAGTGCAACTGAGTTCCCAGGCTGTCCCTTGCCGATTGGGCCCACCTGGGGTCACATCGTCCTGGCCTGTCTCAGAAGAGCCTTGGAGTCCTACCGATGGGAGTGTGACTCTTGACAGTTACTTTCTGGGCCTCCTCCTCTGGAAAGTGGGCCTAATACAGGTGGAGAAGCTGCAGCAGCTAGAACTTGGGGCAGGCCGGACGCTGTGGCTTACTCCTGTAATCCCAGCACTTTGGGAGGCCGATGTGGAAGACTTGCTTGAGGCCAGGAGTTCAAGACCAGCCTGGACAACATACAGAGATTCCCATCTCTATTTTATTTTCTTTTTTGGGGGGACACAATTTAACACTGTTGCCCAGGCTGGAGTGCAGTGGCACAATCGTGGCTCACTGCAACCTCCACCTCCCGGGTTCAAGCAATTCTCGTATCTCAGCCTTCTGAGTAGTTGGGATTACAGGTGCCTACCACCACGGCCAGCTAATTTTTAAAAAATTTTATTTATTTTTTAGATGGAGTCTCACTCTGTTGCCCAGGTTGGAATGCAGTGGCGCGATCTTGGCTCACTGCAACCTCCACTTCCTGGGTTCAGGCGATCCTCCTGCCTTAGCCTCCTCAGTAGCACGCCACCACGATAATTTTTTTTGTATTTTTGGTAGAAATGGGGTTTCACCATGTTGGCCAGGCTGGTCTCGAACTCCTGACCTCAAATGATCCACCCCCCCCCCCGGCCTTCCAGAGTGCTGGAATTACAAGTGTGAGCTACTGCACCCAGCCTCCGTCTCTCTTTTTAAAAAATAAAATAGAATGGAGGCAGGGCCTGGCCGAGTGCCTGGGACAGGCTGCTTCCCTACCTGGTCTGCCCTTTGCTCCCCGGGCCTCCTTGTGAGCCCTGTTAGCCAGAGCTGCCTCCCTGTTCTGAGAGCCCATGTGTGCGTGTTATAGGCAGAGAAACTGAGGCCCAGAAAGAGGAAGTCAGTAGCTTGCCAGGGATCTCGAAGAAGTCTGTTGTTAACTGAACTTCGCAGGTTTGGGGACCTGTTGGATGAATCCAGAGGTCAAACACTCTGCTGGGAGGAGGGGAAGGAAGGGGAACTGCACAGCCTAGCTCAGATTTAGGAATCTCCGGTGTGGACAGGGTGGGGTGCCTTTTCTGAGCATTGGCTCCCTGTTCTGTTGGGAGCTGCTTATCTGAGGAATTTGGACAAGGGCTGCCCTTTGTGGTGGGGGTGGCTGGCCTCCTTGGTTGCCTGGGAAGCCTGTGATCCTGAGGCCACCCACACAGCAGTCTGAGGTTTCAGAGAGAAGGCTGTGCTCACAGCTAGGACCTGGAGTTGACTATTCACTGGCTGAGTGACATTGGGCAATTTACCTAACCTCTCTGATTGCAAGAACCAGCAACCACTGGTGCTGGGCTCCCTGTTTTACTAGCACCTCTCACTTAAGCCCTGGACTGTGTCATGGAACAGGAGTGGAGGTGGGGGCTGCACAGGATTATTTTTTTTATTTTTTATTTTTTTGAGACAGAGTCTCGCTCTGTCGCCCAGGCTGGAGTGCAGTGGCGCGATCTCGGCTCACTGCAAGCTCCGCCTCCCGGGTTCACGCCATTCTCCTGCCTCAGCCTCCTGAGTAGCTGGGACTACAGGCGCCTGCCACCGCGCCCGGCTAATTTTTTGTATTTTTAGTAGAAACGGGGTTTCACCGTGGTCTCGATCTCCTGACCTTGTGATCCGCCCGCCTCGGCCTCCCAAAATGCTGGGATTACAGGCGTGAGCCACCGCGCCCGGCTGCACAGGATTATTATCGCCATTTTAGAGAGGTGGAAACAGGCTCTGAGAGGAGATATTTGCCTGAGTTGATTCAGTGAAGCCTGCATTCAACCCTTTTGTGCCTCTGAACTTCAGTTTCCTCTTTGGTAAAATGGGGATGTTATACCCACCTCTAGGGTATAGTTAATCTGTGTGTTATGTCTGGCCCAGGCACACTGCTGCAGCAGTTATGACTTCTGTGGGTAGAGGGGCCCAGGCCTGGGCCCAGACCTTTCCAGGTTTTTGGCTGGGCGGTGGTTGTGGGGGAAACCAGATCCAGTCAGCAGGGGGCCTGTGTGTGAGCTGGGAGTGGGGACAGGGTCTTGGATCCCATTGAGGAATATAAATTTTGAGCCCCAGGCTGAGGCCTTGCCTAACCTCCAGGCCCTGGAGCCACTGTCCCCCTACCTGTTGGCCTTTCCATTACCCTAAACCTGCTTCCCCATTAGGGAAAGTGTGGGAAGTTCCAGGTCTTAGTCCACAGGGTCTGGATTTCACCTCTGTTTTCCCTTCTTCCCTCCTGGCAAGGGGCCTCGAATTCCCTGAATCCAGCTGAGCCCAAAGCATTTACCAGCCCTGTCCTACATGCAACCTGAATGGGGCTGAGGAGGGAGGAACTGACACTGAGCTCCCGCAAAGCTGGGCAGTTAGTGGCCACCAGGCACCTGTTTGCTGCTGGGCAGGTGTGACTGGAGGCAGCAGACGGTGACATTGGAACCTGAGGCCAGTTTAGAGCTGCTTTGGCTTTTGCTGTGTTTTTGCCCAGTAGGTGGGGGTTCCTGGGTTCCTACCCCGCCCACCCTGGTCTGCAGCCTGGGAACCCTGCTTCACAGTCTGCCCCTCTAGCCAGTGAAGGACCCATTGTTTCCAGGTTGGGGTAGAGTCTGGGAGAACTGGACCTGGTTAGATCCTGAGCCCAGATCAATAGCATATTTCCCCTACCCCTAGGAACCCCTGAGATGGCCCAGAGACCTGGTGGTGGCAGCATGAGTAGTGTCAGTGAAGCAGGCCCAAGGCCCCACTCCTGCAGCACCCGCCCTCCTGGCTGGAGTGTTTCCCTGTGTGCTGGGTGCCTTGGCAACAGCTGGGTACACCGCTCGCCTGACCCAATTTGAGCAGGTAGAGCAGGTGGTGCATCGGGCTGTTGCTCAGCCTCATCTTCCCGAGGCCTCCTTGAGAGCAGCGATCCTCAGGCTGCTGTGCTCTGAGCTCCTGCACTCTGTGCCAGGCAGGGTGCTGAGTGTTTTGCAGATGGTATTTCCATGAATCCTCTCAGCCATCCGGAGAGGCACCAAAGCCAGAGAGGTGAAGCCACATGCCAGAGGTCACCCAGGTGGTAAATGGCAGTTCAGAAATTAACACTTCTATCATTCTGTAAACCGCCCTTGATTGTATGCATTCTGTATGTTACGGGCTTGCCTAGCCCCTCAAATAGATGATTATTTGGGTCCCTGCAGTCACCTACCCCATGGACTGATGGCATTATCCCACTTACAGGTGAGGAAGCTGGGGTCAGGAAAATGAAATGACTGGGTCTGTGCTACTCAGCTTGAAATTGCAGAGATGGGGTTTGAATTTGGGCAGGTCCAGCTCTAAGGCCCTGTCTTGCCTTGATGGCAGTGGGCTGGAAGCAGCTGCAGACCCGTGTGACAGTCCCAGACCTTTGAGAAAGGCTCCATTCCATGGATTGGGTAGTTCAGGAAAGTCTAGAGCTGTGTAGTTAGGAGGCACCATGGTAGGTTTGGTGAAGTCCAAGGAAAAGGGTCTCCAGGACTTTTCAGGGGGTGGGGCTGAAGTCACTGCTATGGATTTGGGGCCAGGCCCGGGCTGGCACTGGGGCATTGTGAACATTTGCCAAGGTCCCTGCCTGGAGGCCTCCCAGGCATATGTATCCACATGGCATCTGGGAGGCTTTCCCAGGGGTCCCAGGAGAGAGGCAGAGGTCCTAGCCAAGTCTGGTGAGTCGGGGAGCTGCCAGCCTGTCCAAGGCAGCCCTTGGGCAGGAAGAATCCCAAACACCCAAGAGATCTCTGCTCGCAGCTGGCACCAGTTCTGTAGCCTGCCCCAGGCATGTGGCTGGTGGTGCCAGGGAAGAGGAGTACAAGGGAGGCACTGACTTACCTCATAGCAAGTCTTTTCTGGAGGAGATGGGCAGAGAGCGTTTTCTCAGCCAACAGATGGGGAAACTGAGGCCTGCAGCAGAGAAGTGACTTGCTAGGGCCACTTACAGGAGGAGCTGATGGCGTAGCTGACTTGGGCCTGGCTCTGACCTCTGTCCCCTATGTCTTAGTAACTCTCTGTATGAAGGAGGCAGGCTGGGCCAGAAAGGGGAGGGAGTCCTTCTGGGGTCTCCTTGTACTTTGTACTTGGGTGCCAGACTGTCCAAGAAGCAGACAGCCTGTGACTTAGAGGCCCCTTCTCTGGCCTTTCTTCTTTGGTAGGCTTGAATCCTCAGTGGGCTTTTCATTTGGGCAGTCTTTGGTGGACGCGTGGCTGCCCACCACAAAGATGGTGCCTGCCTTCCATGGCACGGCTGGGATAGTGGCCCCAGAGGCACGGGTGGGGTTCTTTGAGTGTGAAGAAGGCCTTGGCCAGGTCGGTGCTGCAGCTGGGGGCCCCATGCCAGGCCTGGTCCCTGGGGAGGCCAGCCTGGCCGGGTCTTTCCTCACACTCCACACACGTGTGGCCAGAGCCTCCACCCCCCCGTCCCTCGCCCGCCCTTCTGGGAAAAGGCTGTGGAATGCTGCTTGAATCCACCGCCGGGGGAGGCCTGCTCGCAGGCACAGTGCAGAGCTCCAGGAGGGCAGGATGGAGGTGGACACAGAATTCCATCCCTAGGGGCTGAGTGGAGCAGGGGCCGTGGAGGTTCGATGGGATTCTTAGATTGGCAGGGCACCCACTTTCCTTCACAGAGCAGGAGCTCTGGAGGCTGAGCACACTGGGGAGGGAAAGGAGGCTGGTGGGCACATGTGCCTGTTCCACTTTCCCTGAACACACGCTTTGTCTTGGGCTTTTGGAGGTGATCATGATTAGACAGCCCTGTTTCCATGGAGCTCCCAGCTAGGTGGGGGCAGTGAGCTTAGTGGCCATCGTGAAAGCTTCAGAGCCAGGCAGATCTAGGACATGTCCTTTTGCATCCCACTGGACCCCGGCAGGCCAGCTGGGGGGGGCATTTCTGTCCAGGTATCTGTCCATTTATTTGACAGATGTGGATCGAGCACTTAGCTCAGGCTGGACATGGTCCTTGTCCTCATGTGGCACATCACTGAGATAGGGAGAGCTTCCTGGAAGAAGTGACCGTTCCTGGGAGCCTTGAAGGCAGAGGGGAATTGGACAGGAAAGAGATCGGGATAAGCCTTTGGCATAGAGGCCCCTGGCCGACAGGCACTTGTTCCCAGGGTCAGGCGAGGAGCTGGGGTACTGGGAGGGTGGAGGAGGGGATGGAGTACGTTAGGGTAACGGATGGCCAAGCTGGTGTGTTCCTGGCCTCAGGAGTACCTACCCAGGGGCAGTGGAGCCACGTGGCCTGGTTGCCAGGTGGAGAAGGTGCAGAGGCCTGACCTGCACCCAGGGAGGGGCAATGGGAATTGGCTGGCAGGTACTGCTAGCCTGGCGGTAGCAGGCAGAGGAGTAGGCAGATTGGAAAGAGGGCTGGCAGGCAGAGTGGGCAAGTGGGCTTTCTCAACCGCAGGGCTGGCATCATGCCTAGTACTTAGTAAGTGCCAGGAGATGGATAGGGGCACAGTGGCCAAATGTAGCCAGGGTTTGTCAACCCCTGCAGTGCGCCAGTCGTTTGTGATTGCATGAAAATCTAGACTTCCCATTTGTTTTAAGTTGGAAGATCTGGCAACAGTGCTCTGTGGCGGTGTTTGGCTCAAGGGGCTTTCTAGCTGCCTCTTGGCGTGGGCTGCCCGCTCGAGTTCCCCTGACCCCGCAGCATGCCTTGGATCCCTGATGTGTGAGGCCAGCCTGGTCCCCTGGGTGCCGTAGAAGGCCTTCCAGGTGCAGACTGGGGGCACAAGGAGGCAGAGTGGCCTGTGGAGAGAAGCCCTGCTGGCAGAAGTGGGCATGGCTGGGTGGCCTCAGAGGCCAGCCTGGGCAGCAAAGCTGTGGCACCAGGCCATCTGCTGGTTCCCGCGAGGTCAGACTATACTGCTGGTGGCTGTGGGGAAGCCTGAAGCTGCCCTGATTGTGCCTGGCCTTGGTGTCTGCTCCTTGGACCTAGCCTTTGCTGCCAGCTGGCTACACTGTTGGCAGGTGCCACCCTGGCAGCCCCTGTTGCCTACCTGCCAGCCTGGCAGCAGCCCTGACCCGAGATGATCTGGCTTCGTGGAGCCAGGCTATTTCCTGAGGCCTGTTCCTCGCTTCAAGCTCCATCTTGGGAGCTGCTCTGGCTAGAGGCTCTTAGCAGCAACCACATCATGTGCTTGAGGGCCCTGCATGTCCAGGGGTGGCAGGGGGCCCTGAGTCCCTTTGAACCCTGCTTGTTCAGTACCTGGGAGTCCTGACTTGCATTTGGGAGGCCCTACTTGCACCTTGGGATGGCTGCTGGCATGTCTGCTAAGGGGTCAGGAGCCGACGGACTCTTTGTGTGGCGTCTGGTGACTGCTATGCGGTGACCCTTCAGTCACTTGCTTGCTGCTGGGGACAGGCAGTAATATCTTCAGCACAACCAGTTTAGATGTATCCTCATCTTACCAGGGAGTCCCAGGAAGGTTTAAGCAGGGGGGAGAGACCAGATTTGCTTAGAAAGGGACCCAGAATTAATGTAGGGTGGGGAGGGTTGTTGCTCTGTATTATCACCTCCCTGGCAAGTGCTTTGGATTGTGGGGACTCCAGATATGCCCTGGGACCGGTCAGCCACCCACTATGAGGTCAGACTGCTGTCCATGGCTCAGTAAGGCCCGAAGCTGCCCAACCTATGGCTGGCTTCTGTGTCTGCATAGGGCTGTGGTGGCAAACCCTGGGTCTCTGCCCTGAGCCTCTTTTGGCACCCCGGGCTTGGAAGCGCTCTCACATGCAGGCCTGAAGCTGACCGCACCCCCACCCTGCCCGGTCCTCTGTCCCGCCAGCCGGCTGGTTTCGGTGGCTGAGAGGAAGAGCTCTGACAGAGGCCTTTCTGCCTGCTTGTTCTGCCTCCCTGCCTCCGGGCCTGGGGGAGATGTTCCCATCCTGCTTCTGCCACTTGCTGCCTGTGTGACCTTGGGCAAGGGACTTGGCCTCCAAGCCTCGGTGACCGCCCCTGTGAAGCAGGGCTGCCAGTGCCTGCCTCCTAGTGCTCTCGGAGGACGCGGTGAGATAATGTCTGTCAGATGCCCAGCGCGGCTCCTGGCATACAGTGCACACGCTGCATGTGCTACAGTCTGTCCTCCTGTCTCCAGGCAGAGTTATGGCAGGGTCAGTGCCCCTGCATGGCCGCTGGCACTCCTGTGTGGGCCAGGACTGATGAGGTGCTGCTGGGAGAGGGCACTTTTCACTCGGGGCAGGGGTGGGGGTGGGTGAGGAGCACACGGGGTGTCTGAGCTCAGGGTCCCCAGTGGGGTCTGCGTGTTTTCTTGTCCCTTTTTTGGCTTGAACTTGCCCCACGGGGGGATGCTTTGCTGTGAGCCAGTGCGAGTTGGAGCGTTCCTGCTGGGCGGGCCCAGGCTGGGCTGAGGGCCTTTAGGTGAGGGAAGAGACCATCTGCACAGCCGGCTCTGGGACCCGCTCTGGCAGGCAGAAGACAGCCTCCACGGAGGCGGAGGGCACTGGCTGTCAGGTTGCTGGTGGGCAGGCGTGTGGGTGAGAGAGACAGCAGCCCCTTGGCACATGGGAGGCCCCGCCACTCCCAGCCTCAGGCTGGCCTTGTTGGCTTCCACTACTCCTCACCCTTCTGGTTTCTGTGCCTTTGTTCCTGCAGTTACTTCTTCCTCAAGTTCCCTTCCCCCACTTCTCTGCTCACTGAATTTCTTCTCAGCCGAAGAGTCACCTCTTCCAGGAAGCCTTCCCTGGCCTCTTTTGGCCTTGTACACTCTCTGTGGGCCCTCATCTCAGAGCACTGCAGTCTCTGTCCACATCTCTAGCTCATTCCCCAGACTGTGGGCCCTTCATGGGCAGGAGTAGTCCTTGCATCATGCTTCTTGGTCTTGGGGCTTCCTGCTGTGGGTTGGCACTGTTCTGGTGCCGGGGCTTTTCTGCCCTGGCTCTGAAACAGTGTGAGTGCTGGTGCAGGACCTCACTGTGGCTGCTACCAGCTGCTGGACCCACCCCCGCACCCCCCCCATTCCCTCTTCAGGCCCGAGGTGTCAGTCTGTGTCAGGAACAGCCCTCACTTGCATACCGGACAGCTGGGTGCCTCCATGGGCTCAGAGGCTGCAATTGAGAGGCAACTGGGGGCATCAGTGGTTTGGGTGGGGTGGGCTCCTCTGTGTGGGGTAGGGATGCTCATAGCAAGCAGAATGGGAAGGAGGAGGGGACTGGGGCCTGACTCCAAGCATGGCAATTGGACCTTGGCAGTTGCTTGATTTCTCTGTGACTGTGACTAAAGGCCTTGTCCTCTCAGCCTCAGCTTCCTCCTCCATCAAACAGGGCTGGTCAGGAGGGCTCCCTACTCAGCACAGGGCCAGGCACCTGGCAGCTAAAAACAGACTAACCCTGCCCAGAGAGGGGGTGGCCGCTTGGTGCTCAGGGAGGGCAGAAGTCTGGGTGCTAAACACTCTTACCTCTTACCACTTCCTCTCTGAGCAGACTCTGCAGGTGTGGGGCAGACCTGTGGCTCCCTGGTCCCCCTAGGCTCCCCCCAGACAATTTTTTGGGCACCTTCTGGGTGCGGGGCTTAGGCTGGGCCCTGGAGATGTGGCCCCCACCCCTGCAGGGCCCTTCAGTGAGGGGAGGTGCACAAATCCAATCAGTGGTATGGCTACGGGCCCTGGGGAGGTGATGCTGGGCTTGGTTCTGGGGCATGAGTAGGATTAGCGGGTGGCAGGTAAAAGAGCAGCCTGCGACAGAGGCATGGCAAGGGCGAGCATGCTGAGCGGGAAAGAGGGGTCAGCGGGCCTGGGAGGGAGCTTGAAGTCACGAGGAGTCAAGGGGAGGGGTTTGGACTGTGTCTGGAGGGGTGGGAGCCACAGAAGGGTGTGAATTCGAGTCACATTTGTAGTTTAGAACCACCAAGGGCAGCCATGGGGTTGATTGCTTGGGGCTGCAGGTTGCAGAAGGGCAGGTGACTGTCAGCTGAGAAGGGCGGGTTTCCACCTCTGTCATCATGGAATTACTCAAAACAAAACCTGAGGCATACTGTGCAGTGCTGAGGATGAACAAGCTGCCGCCACTCACAGCAGGAACCAGTCTGACAAACAACGTTGAGCAAAGAAAGCCGGGGACAAAAGAGTGTATGATGCGGCCAGGCGCGGTGGCTCACTCCTGTAATCCCAGCACTTTGGGAGGCCGAGGTGGGAGGATCATTTGAGGTTACGAGTTCAAAACCAGCCTGACCAACATGGTGAAACCCCGTCTCTACTAAAAATACAAAAAAATTAGCCGGGCATGATGGCACATGCCTATAATCCCAGCTACTTAGGAGGCTGAGGAGGCAGGAGAATCACTTGAACTCGGGAGGCAAAGGCTGCAGTGTGCAGAGATCGCGCCACTGCACTCCAGCCTAGGCGACAGAGCGAGACTCTGTCTCAAAAAAAAAAAAAAATGTGTATGATACCATTTATACAGAGTTCAAAAACCTTTCTGATGCAAGTCAGGGTGGTGCTGTCTTTGCTGAGGGGAGTCATGTCTGGAAGGACCTTCCGGGGCCTGTAATATTCTGCTGCTTGGGGGTTGGTTTCATGGGTATGTTCTCTCTGAGAATCTGTGAGTTCTGCATGTCTCTGTGCCAAAGACAAGCCTCGAGATGCCCCACACTTTTGGGTGGTGCTGGGTGGATGCATGAGTCCTCTAGACAAAAACGAGGCACCTTTTTGGGTGCCCAGAAGCCTGGAGGAGATCCTCGGGTGTTTTTCTTGGTCTTTCTGGTGAGGCAGCCTGAACCGTTCTGACCTGATAAGCATCACTCTTGTTTATGAGGCAGTAACTCATCCTGGCAGCTGCAAACAGTCTTCTCTGGCTGGAGATTTTCCTTCTGCCTCTTGCAAACTCCAGCAGGGCCTGCTGGGCTATGGGGCTTGGCTATTCTTGGGGAGGACGGGCTCCTGAGGCTGCCAGAGAACTAGATCTTTCTGAGCTTTGCTTTCCTCATCTGTGAAATGGGTTAATAAGGTCCTCCTTGATGCTTGGGTGAAATGGGTTAATGCCTGTTATGTGCCCATCATAGCCCCTGGCATGGAGTACGGGCTCAGTAAAGGCTGGCAGCGTTGGTATTCATCCAGAGCAGTTATTATAAGGACCCTAGGGTTGAGAGCAGAAACAAAAGGTCCATATTCCTCCCTCTGTCCCTGTAATTGTTTTTCTTCTCTCTTCCTGTGGTTCACCTATCCAGCAAACATTTGTGATTAGAACCAGGCTATTGCCTTGGCCAAGACAACCGTCCCTGCCTGGGCCCAGAGCCAGGGGAGACTGTTAGGCACATTCACCTCTCAGAGGAGTGCCGAGCACAGTGGGGTGAGGGAGCATTGCCACTCCGCCTGCTCTGCCCTGAACCCTGTCTTTGTGAAGGGGCGTTTGACTGTGCTCTCCCTAAATCCCAGGAGAAGGCCTGACCTTGGGGTGTAGCAGCCCCTAAGGGTTTTTTATGTTGGCCACACCCATCTTGGATACAGGCAAGACCAAGGCCAGGCTCTTGGGATGTGTCCCCAGTGTCTAGCACAGGCCTGACGTGTAGTAAGTCCTCAGTACATGCATGTGGAGTCCGTGAATGAAAGGCAAAGATCGGTCCAGGATTGGTCTGAGTCTTCAGGGAATCAGATGTCCGGGGAGGAGGTGGAGACCAGTGAGTCAGGGCCTCACGCTCCTGCCTGATGCTTAGCCCATGGTGGTTGGAATCTTAGAGAACTGATGAAGACGGCTAGGAACACAGGTCTGAGTCTGTGCAGGGCTGGGAGGAAAAGTGACTTTGGCGGAGTGGTTCATGATTATCTCCTGGTCACCTCAGAAGTCCAGGAAGCCTTAGGGCATATTGTATGGATCACTAGGAACAGCTGGGTGGCAGAGCCAGCAATGGCAGTGACCCCTGGCCCCTTGCACTCTGCAGAGAATATGGTCCTACCCTTCCATGAAGGTGGCATGAGAAGGCTTAGAGGAGCCCTTACAGGAACAGGAGTGTGAAGGGCGCTCATTTAGTCATTACTTACTGACCTACCATGTGCCCGGCGCCATCCTTGGGACAGGGAAAGCAGCAGTGAGCAAAACAGAGGCCCTTCCTCCAGGACCTCCACACTCTAGGAGACAAGAACCTAAGACCCAAGCCTAGAAGAGGAAACCTGCAATATGTAGGGGGTGCCCTTGGGATGGGCTGGGATGGAGGGTAAGGGTAGAGAGGACAGAGGCAGCCCCATGACTTGAGTCTAGTCATTCGAGGAGCCAGGCCCTGGGGATGGGAATCTGTTCCTCCTCTCTCTCCCCTTCCTCCTTGGGTGAATCAACCACCACCCAGGCATGAGTCAGCCAGGAGTGGCTCAGGCATGCCTAGGCCACCTGCTGGTCCCCCTCCCTGGATGTCCCAACCAGGGTGTCCCAGCCAGGTTTAAGATCTAAGGAAGCCAGGCTTGGTGGCTCACGCCTGTAATCCCAGGTACTCAGGAGGCTGAGGCAGGAGGATCATTTGAGCCCAGAAAACATAGTGAGATCCCTTACCTCAAAAAAAAAAAAAAAGACCTGGGGAAATATCCTGATCCATGGTCCTGGGGTGGAGAACAGGGTGGGGGACTGGGTCAGGGCTTTTGTGTGCCCAGCTTCCTGCTGGACCGTCTGCCTCAGAGGGGAACTCAAGGTGCCTCTCAGTAGTTACTTCTGGGGGTCTAGTCCCTGCCCCCATTCAGCATGGGTGTCCACTGTGCCAGGTCCTATAGCAACTCCATGAGACAGGGACAGAACTGCGACTGAGGCCTAGAAAGATCAAGTGTCCAGTAGGTGCCAGAGCCTGGCCTTGAGCCCCAGTCTCTGCTTCCCGATGCCTTGTGGGCAAGCCTGCTGGGAGACTGGTGGGTGCAGGAAGCGAAGTCCCCTGAGCAGAGCCAGTCCCGAAGCTCTGTGTTTGCTGTGGGCATGGATCCTGGGGGAAGCTGCTACCACAGCCCAGCCTGACACCCGCTGTGTCTTCTTGCTTTGAACTGCTGGAGTCTTGGGCCCAACCCTGGCACGGGAGCCCAGCTTGCAGCTCTGGGGTCAGACAGCCGTGGCTTTAGGTCACAGCCCTCTCCCGGCCAGTAGACCTTGGGCAGATGACTTCCCTGTTCTGGGCCTCAATTTCCTTGGCTGCGATGGGATAATGGGCTGACAGCACCCATCTCCTAGGGCTGGGTGTGGATTCTTGAGGTCGGGGAGAGTGCTTGGCTCGGTGCCTGACATGCAGCAAGTGTTCAGGAGATGGAGGGCTCATCTTTGGAACTTCTGCAAGGCCTGCCTGCTGCAGGACGTTTTCCCACTTCTCCCTCCTAACTTGGGACCTCCTAACTTGGTCCCCAACACCAGCAGGTCTTGATGGATTTGGCTCAGAGCCACACCCCACTGGCCCCACACTTTGACCCAGTGACCATCCCTCCCTTGGCATAAACCTGGTCTCAAAACCTCTTCCCTGGGATTGAGACTCGAGGTGAAGGGTCAGCCCACACAGCACAGGGTCCACAGTTGCTAGCGTGACAGATGCCCATGCCACAATCTCTGGAGAATGGCTGCACTGCCTTGGCAGATTTCCCAGGGATTCTGCAAGATCAGGAAGTGGGGGTGGGTTCCTGAAGGGGGGCCTGGGAGTACAGACCACCCCTCACCTCCCATGTGACCTGCAGCGAGTGCCTGGACTCCCCGAGTGTCTGTTTCCTGGTCTGTGAAGTAGAAGCAGGAAGATGATGCTTGAGAATCACTCGGCACGCAGGAGGGTGCCTGGGAAACAGGAGCCAGGCTGAGCCATACTGGGTGCCAGGGGCGTCTTTGCCCAGTTGCGTGGGATTCTTGGTTAAAGCCAGTAGTTTACTTTGGGTCCCTTCAGTGGCCTGCTCGCCTCTTGGGCTGTGAGAGCAAGAGGGTGATCATTGGTATCACTGGAGAGTGGCATCCACAGGACGTTTGCCTGGGCAGTAGCTCAGGCCATCCGCACAACCTGACTCTGGGTACAGAGGACAGAGTAGGGCAGCCACTTGCCTGTGCTTGTAAAATAGGGATGCCCACACCTGCCTGCATGGGTTTTTTTTTTTTTTTTTTGAGATGGGGTTTGCTATGTTGCCCAGGCTGGTCTTGAACTCCCGGGCTCAAGCAGTCCTCCAGTCCCAGCCTCTTTAGTAGCTGAGATTACAGGTACACACCACCATGCCCAACTTGTGTGGGGTTTTTTGAAGATCAGTCTCAAGGTTGCTGCTTGACTGGTAAGCAGTAGGATTCAGACCTAGATGTGTCTGACTCTAGAATCCTTTCACCTAACCTTGACGTTTCCCAGCAAGCCTGAATGACCTGGCTTCCCTCCACTCTGCACCCATGCCCTGCCCTTTTTCCGTCTTGGAGTTTCTGAAGCCCCAGTGGGCTGTCCACTCTGTGCTTCTTTGGGTCACTTGTGATGCCAGCTTCCCTCCTGGCCCACCTGCCAATCCCAGGCCACCACTAATAGGGGTGTCTTTGGCAGTGGAACAAAGTGTTTTGGGGCTGCCGAGTGGCTGCTCTGAGTGTTCCAGTGTCGGCCAGAGTGGCTTGGCTTCCAGAAACTTCTTGCTGCCTCCTTGCAGGAGGAGGTGCTGGCCATGCTAGGACTGTGAGCTGCTCCCCCTGAACCCCTGGCAGGAGCCAGACGCTGCTGTGCTGCCACGCTGGCTCTTCAACCCCTGGACAGATGCCTTGGCTGGTCCCCGGGGCAGGCTCCTCCCAGGCGGCTGTGTTCTCTTCTCTTCGGGGAAGCACAAGGCAGATGTTGTCGATTTAAATTGTTTCCTTATTAGACTCTCTCTCTCCCCGGCCTGGGCTTGGTTTCATCAGCCGGGAACTCTGATTGCATCACTTTGCCGCTCACTTCTCTAGGAACCAGGCCAAGGCCTGGGAGAGCAGGCAGGGTGGGAGTGAGCGTGGCTGAGGGAGGGGCAGGCGAAGGACTTAAGTGATGGACTTAAGTCATGGGGCCCTGCTCTGGGGGACCAGCACTGTCAGGAACCCAGGAGCACAGCTGGAACCTGGAGTTCCACATGGCTGTCACAGCGGTACTGTCTCTTAGCGGTACTGATTCTGTCCCTGCATCAGAATCACCTGGCAGCTTGTTTAAAATGCCCTTTTAAGGCCTGCAGCAGTAGCATTCAACCAGGGTTGATTTGGTGATCCCTGGAGACATTTCTGGTTGTCACACCTGGGGCTGTGCTACTGGCAGGGTGCTGCTAAACGTCCCACAGTACACAGGACAGCCCCTCACAAAGAGAAACCCTGTCCTGCAGAGTCCATGGTTCTGACAGGGCTCACTGGGAATCTTCATTTGTCATGAGCCGGTGGAATGTTTTTTGGTTTTTGTTTTTTTTGTTTTTGTTTTTGAGATGGAGTCTTGCTCTGTTACCCAGGCTGGAGTGGGATGGCGCGATCTTGGCTCACTGCAACCTCCGCCTCCCGGGTTCAAGCGATTCTCCTGCCTCAGCCTCACGAGTAGCTGGGATTACAGGCACGTGCCACCATGCCCAGCTAATTTTCATATTTTTAGTGGAGACGGGGTTTCATCGTGTTGTCCAGGCTGGTCCCGAACTCCTGACCTCAGGTGATCCACCCGCCTCGGCCTCCCAAAGTGCTGGGATTACAGGTATGAGCCACCGCGCCTGGCTGCCAGTGGGTATTTTTATGTGAGAACCCCTGTCCTGCTGGACCTCACCCCTCTCTCTTTGCTTGTGAGTTTGAGCACCTGCCCCCCGAGGGCTTCGTGCTGGGCATGCAGTGGAGGTGAGGTGTGTGTCTCTGAGTACTGGAACTGGTAAGACGAAGTGTTGAGAGTGGGCATGGGGTCAGGCTGGAGCCCTGTCACAGAGACTGGACTGCCCCACTGATACCTGGATTCCCTTTTCCTGACTTTCTGCTCCTGTGAGGGTTGCCAGCCCGGCATGTACTTTTGCTCCAACTCTGAGGAGAGCCCCTGATGGACCCATTTGACCCCTGTCTGTAGGGATCCTGTGAGCCTGGCAGCCTGAGGCCAGGAGGTGACTCCCACAGCCCTACGGCACCTGGTCCCGCATCACCCTGGTGATGGAGACCTGGGGTTGTCAAGGCTCTGGGATCTTGTTGCACCTATTGGGCAGTAATGCTGGATCAGGCTGGGGCCAGGTGCTGGGGATGTGGCAGCGAAATGACCTCGGGACCACAGAGGCAGAATTCTCTGCATCCTCCCTCTGTTGAGCAGTGGAGAGAGGTGCTGTGGGACTACAGAGTCACCCCAACAGCCTTGTGTGATGGGCAGGTTGTCCTTTTACAGATGAGGAAGTTGAGGCTCACTGAGATGGGGTTCCCCAAGTCACTTGGTGGCCTCTTCTCCTCACCAGCCTCATCTACCCCCTGACTTTCCAGGGAGGCTCTTCCTGGGAGCCACCTCCCTCCTTCTGGGTCTTCCCTGTGCTGTTCCCACTGCCTGGGACCTCCTTCCCCCGAGGTCTTCACTCAGCTGACCTCTGCCTGAGGTCCCGATTCTGATGTCACTGTCCAGGGAGGCTTCTCGGCCTCCTGCCCCCAGCCTGCTGTGTTCACAGCCTTCGTAGCTCCTTCTCCTTCCTGGGAGACTGGCGGTGACTGCAGTCATTCCTGTGTAATGACTGTGTCCCCCCTCAACCAGGGGCTTCTCCAGGAGGTTGCTCGCATTGTGTCCCGCACCCCAAGCCGGCACCATAGTCAGTCCTCGTGGATGCAATTGTAGAGGTCCCAGTCCAATTTGGGATACGGGTCCCTGTGTCTCCGCACACCACCCGGCGTGCTTCCTGGGATGGATCAAAGGATGGTCAACTCACTGGGCAGCCTTCCCAGGGCCGGGAGAGCTCCTGGAGAGTTCTGCCGGGCCAAGGACACCAGCCTGGTGGGGTGTTCTACTGTTTCCAGACAGCCCAGAAATAGCCAAATTCCGCTGCTGGGATGGCCACAGTGGCTGTGGTGGGTGCAGGGCTTGTCCCGCCTTGCTGAGATTTACATGTCTAATTGTATATCTTAAAGCTAAAAATGAAACCCAGTCTCTGTAATTACCTGTTCCTGGCAGTGGGTAGCTGGGGAAGCACGCCCTGCAACCCTAGGCCCAGGAGGGCCGTTCATCTCTGTCTCTTCCCAGGCAGGCAGCCAGCCCTGCCAGCAGGTCCCATGTACTGCTTGGGGTGACTCCACTTGGTACCTTGGGAGGACCCAGGCCTTGAACCAGGTAGCTGAGGTTTCAGATCCCTTTTGTTTCTAAGCAGCCTTCCTAACCCATACCCTTTTCTCATTTTCAATTTAAATTTCAATTATGGAAACAACTCTTGGACAGAAACGAAGAAAGTGTCTCTGGTAACCCTTCCACCGCACCTTTGGTCAGACCTGCTCTGAGCTCCCCGCCTGCCTTCTGGCCATTATCCCCTCACACCTGTGTGAATAAGCCTCTTGGCCAGGGAGCCTGAAGTCCAGGATTCTGGGTTAAAACAATCTCCTTCTCTGGACCTTGGTTCTGTCATTTTAAAACTTCAGTTCTCCAGCCCAGATCTGGGCCACATTAGGGTAAGTGGGTGGTGGTTGGGCAGTAAGGAGGGTCCGTGGTCCTATGATTTCGTTTTTCTTTTTTAATCGAGGTGGGATCTTGTTAAGTTGCCCAGGCTGGTCTCCAACCCCCGTCCTCAAGTGAGTCTCCTGTCTTAGCCTCCCAGAGTGCTGGGATTACAGGCATGAGTCACCATGCCTGGCCTGTTTTCTTAATAAACATCTTATTTATAGTTTTTCTTCATAGCTGCTCTTTTAGTTTTTTTACACTTTCCGCTTTCTGAGACAGGCAGCTGTTGTGCCTCTAGTCACTGCAGATGTGTGTTGGGTACTGGCGTGCACAGCACCCAGCAGCCCAGGCCTGCCCTCTTAGCACTCGCAGACCATGGAGGTCACAGCCAGCTCTGGTGGCATTCAGCTCTCAGGACCCTGGGCCCTCCCCCAAGGGTCTCATAGTGCTGGGGTGGGTCGTTCTGCAGAGTGGCATTTCTACCCCGGGCCACAGTGCAGTCCCCAGGACTGCCAGGGAGTGGGTTCCCTTCAGTCAGGTGTGCTTTAAGAAACGCTCACAACGGATACTTCCCGTTCAAAACAAAGAAAAAAGGGACACCCATGCCCCCCATCCTCATCCTTTCTGTTCTTCGTTACTCACCTGAATCTCCAGACCCTCCAATGGCCAGAGGTGGCCTTCATTTGCAATTTGATGTGGGCACCTCCTGTTTTCTGTGTGCTTGTGGGCATTTACATATGTCACTTTAAAAAAATTAAATAAAAATGGGGTCCTGTAGATCCCCTTCTGCATGTTCCCTTCCTGCAGGTCTGATGGGGCCATCCCTCTCTGCTGGGGAGCACAGCTCGCCCTCCATCCCCTCCTTCCCTTCTGGCATTGCCTGCTGGGTACCATCGAAGCAGTCCTCATTACTTCCCAACTTCTGCTGCCGTGACCAGTTGCATACACGTGGACACCGCGGGGACTGCCCCTCCATACAGCCCCTCTGTAAGCTTGGGACCAAGGCTGCCTCTCCAGTCTCCCTGGCCCACACCCACCCCGGCACCCTCCACCCCAGCCACACTGGCCCCCAGCTCCTCCTTAAATGCGACAGATACATTCCTACCCCAGGGTCTTTGCACTTGCTGTTTCTTGTGCCCGGATTGCTCTTCCCCCAGGTATCTGTGGTATCTGTGGCCACTCGCTTCAGTCTTTGCTTAGATGTCACCTTCCTATGAAGACCTCCTCTGGCCCTCATTCCCTGGTGCCCCCATTGCCAGGGATACTGTCTGCCTCCCTGGTTGGTTCCTTTTTCTCTGTTGCACCACAGGCTAGCTGGCACGCATTTGCCTGGGTTTGTCTGTCTGCCACCCACTGCCAGAGTATAAGCCTCTTGAAGGCAGGGATTTCTGTCTTCTCTGTTTATTGTTTGTGCTCCTAGAGCCTTCAGCAGTGCCTGGCACCTGGTGGGGACTTAATAAAAGGTTTCTGAATGGATCAAGGCTCTGAGATGTCCTCAATCCTGACCTGGCCAGCTCCCAACCTGGGGCTCATGGCTGCCTGCCTGGCATCCTCATTCCTGCCTCTCATCACGAGCATCCTTCACCCCACCCTGACCTGATCCTGCATTCATCTCCCCCCATAATCCCTGCCCCATGCATGGGACTTCATGCCACCTGCCTGGGGGTGCCCAGCTGCTTCCCACCAGAGGGGCCCCGGGGCTGAGGGGGAGGCAGTGTGGGCTCTGAGTCAACTGCACTGCTGTGTCCCAGCTGTGACACAGAGTCTGGACACAGATGGGGCTGGGGTCGAGACTAGCTCTGCTGTGACTTCGAGTGAGTTACGCTGCATTTCTGAGCCTCACTGTCCTCATCTGTAAAGTGGGCTGTGGTAGCAGTCACCTCTCAGTGTTGAAGAGTTCTTGGCCGCACACAGTAGGCCCTCAGGAGGTGGCCGCAGCTGCTGTGTTTTTTTTACCCTTGCTGTGACCTCTGGCCATGGGCCAGGGCAAGGCTGCTTGCCTCTTCCTGTGGGAGTGGTGACTTCTAATAGGTGATTGTTCAGAGCCCTGTAGAAACAGGAGGGAGGCCCAGTTCGAACCCTGGGAGCTCTTCCTGTGGAGGTGGGGAATGTGCCTGTTACCTGAGCCAGGAGGGCTCCACGTGGCTTTCTCTGGCTTGGCCCTGGAACTGCAAATGGGCCTTAGGCTTCCTGGCTGGCGTTCCCACAGCAAACTCTCAAAAGGAAAGGGAGAAAGCCCACAATTCACTGTGAGCTTTTGTTCCCAGACACTAATCCCAATTCCACTGGGTGTTTCAACATGCCCAGAGCACTGAGCTGCCTCCCCAGGCCTCCAGCAGCTGCTTCCAACCCCAGGTGAAGTGCGGGGACCCATGGCCACTCCCCGCCTTCCCCCTTTCAAGCTTGGGCCTCTTCTGGCTGCCTGGGAAGAGTCTCTGCTCTCTTTGCCCTTCCACTCCCCTCCTCTGTGGCTGTTCTCAGCCTCTGCCTAAGCCACAGTCCACGGGGGCAAGACAGAGCCACTGTCAGAATCAGATGCAGTCTTCTCACACCCTTGAGGTCTGGCAGGACCTGCCCCTGCTCCTTCACCCATCTCATCCCCTCTGATCTCCTCCCAGCTCCTCTTCAGCCACCGTCCTCTACAGTAGTTTTCCACCTGCCAAGTGTGTTTCCACGTCAGGGCCTCTGCACTTGCTGCTGCCTCACCTGAAGGACTCTTCCCCCATCTTTGCTCAGTCCCCACTTCAGTCCAAGCCTTGCTCAGATGTCACTGCCCTAAGGGCCATCCCTAACCCCCCACCTGAAGTAGCCACCTCATCTCTACCTGAACTCCCCACTCGCCTTCCCTGTGGTGGTCTCCATTTTTATATTTATCTGATCTACCACTTATTTAACAGCTTTATTGAGATTTAATTCACATACCACACAATACACCCATTTAAAGTGTATGGTTCAGTGGTTTTTAGTATATTCACAGTTGCACAACCATCATCACAACCAATTTTACAACATTTTCATCACCGCAGAAAGAAATCCCATACCCATTAGCAGTTACTCCTTTTACCCTCAAGTCCCCTGTGTTAGTCTGTTCTCACACTGCTATAAAGAAATACCCAAGACTGGGTAGTTTACGAAGGAAAGAAGTTTAGTTGACTCACAGTTCCACATGGGTGCCGAAACTTACAATCATGGCGGAAGGTCAAGGGGAAGCAGGGGCCTTCTTCACATGGCGGCAGGAGACAGAAGCAGCAGCAAAGGGGAAAGAGCCCCTTATAAAACCATCAGATCTCATGAGAACTCACTCACTATCATGATAACAGCATGGGGGAAACCACCCCCATGATCCAATCACCTCCCACCAGGTCCTTCCCTTGACACGTGGGGATTACAATTTGAGATGAGATATGGGTAAGGACACAGAGCCAGACTATGTCATCCCCCATCCCCTGGCGGCCACCAATCTAGTTCCTGTCACTATGGATTTGCCTTTTCTGGACATTTCATATAAATGAAATCATAAACTCTATAGTTCTTTCAGGCTGGCTGCTTTGATTTAGCTTCATGTTTTCAAGGTTAATCCCCAGTTAGCATGTATAAGTGTATCGTTTCTCTTTATTGCTGAATGATACACCATTGTATGCATAGAACACATTTTATTTGTCCATTTACCAGTTGATGGACATTTGGGTTGCTTTCACTTTTTGGTTATGAATAATTCTGTGATGTACATTTGTGTACAAGTTTTTGTGTGGACACATTTCATTTCTCTGGGATATATACCTAGGGGTGGAATTGCTGGGTCGTATCATAACTCTATGGTTCACCTTTGGAGGAACTGCCATACTGTTTTCCAAAGGGGCTGCACCATTTTACATTCCTACCAGCAGTATATGAGGGTTACAGTTTCTCCACGTCTTCCCCTTTGATTCTAGCCATCCTAATGGGTGTGAAGTAGTATCTCATTTTAGTTTTGATTTTCATTTCCCTGATAGCTAATGATGTTAAGCATCTTCCTGTGTGCTTGTTGACCACTTGTATATGTTCTTTGGAGAAACGTCTGTTTGG
This sequence comes from Macaca nemestrina, assembly GCF_043159975.1. Classification (NCBI taxonomy): domain Eukaryota; kingdom Metazoa; phylum Chordata; class Mammalia; order Primates; family Cercopithecidae; genus Macaca; species Macaca nemestrina. Next base: position 110,090,487 of record NC_092138.1, on the reverse strand, counting down.
ATCCTTTCCCCATTTTTAGTTGGATTATTTGTCTTTTTATTGAGTTGTGGGTGCTCTTTATATATTCTGGATACAAGTCCCTCAAATATCTGATTTGCAAGTATTTTTTCTTATTTTGTGGTTTTTCTTTTTTTTTTTTTTTGATCGAGTTTCGCTCTTTTTGCCCAGGCTGGAGTACAATGGCACGATCTCGGCTCACCGCAACCTCCGCCTCCTGGATTCAAGTGATTCTCCTGCCTCAGCCTCCCGAGTAGCTGGGATTACAGGCATGCGCCACCATGCCTGGCTAATTTTGTATTTTTAGTGGAGACGGGGTTTCTCCATGTTGGTCAGGCTGGTCTTGAACTCCCAACCTCAAGTGATCCACCCGCCTCGGCCTCCCAAAGTGCTGGGATTACAGGCGTGAGCCACCGCGCCTGGCCATCTTTTTTTTTTAAGATAGGGTTTCACTGTTTCACCCAGGCTGGGGTGCAGTTGTGCAATCACAGCTCACTGTAACCTCAAACTCCTAGGCTCAGGCCATCCTCTTGCTTCAACCTCCCAAGTAGCTGGGACTACAGGCATGCACCACCACTCGTGGCTAATTTTAAAATTTTCTGTAGAGGTGGGGTCTTGTTGTGTTGCCCAGGCTGGTCTCAAACTCCTGGCCTCAAGTGATCCTCCAAAAGTGCTGGGATTACAGGTGTTAACCACTGTGCCCAACTAAAAGTTTTTAATTTTGATGACATTCAATATATCTGTGTTTTTCTTTTATCATGTGTACTTTTGGTATTATATCCAGGAAATAGTTGCCTAATCCAAGGTCATGAAGATTTTACCCATATGCTTTTTTTTCAATATTTTATAGTTTAGCTCTTACACTTAGATCTTTGATCCATTTTCAGTTAATTTTTGTATATAGCATGAGATAGCCCCCCGCACCACCTCCCTCACACACACACTTCATTCTCTTGCATGTTGATATCCAGTGTCCCAGTAATATTCATTGAGAAGACTATTCTTTTTCCCACTGAATTATTTTGTCACTGTTGTCAAAAATCAATTGACCATAAAAGTGAAGGTTTCTTTCTTTTTTCTGAGACAGAGTCTCCCTCTATCGCCCAGGCTGGAGTGCAGTAGCGCCGTCTTGGCTCACTGCAACCTCCGCCTCCTGGGTTCCAGTGAGTCTTGTGCCTCAGCCTCCCAAGTAGCCGGGATTACAGGCACATGCCATCATGCCTAGCTAATTTTTGTATTTTTAGTAGAGATGGGGTTTTGCCGTGTTGGCCAGGCTGGTCTCTAAGGTTTATTTCTAAACTTTTGTAAACTGAATAATCTCAGTTGTATTCCATTTGTCTGTCCTCATGCTAGGACCACCTGTTCTTGGTTATTGTAACTTTGTAGATAATTTGAAATCAAAAGTGTGAATTTTAAAATTATGTTTTACTTTTTAAAGACTGTATTGACTATTCTGGTCCCTTAGATTTCCATGTAAAGTTTAGGATCAGCTTGTCAAAGTTCTGCCAAGAAGCCAGTGTGGGGCTTTGATAGGGATTGTGATGAATTTTAGAACTATTTGGGAGTATCATCTTGACAACATGTCTTCCAATCCATGAACATGGGATGTCTTTCCATTTATTTAGATCTTTAATTTCTTTCAGCAATGTTTTGTAGTTTTCCAGAGTATGTATTTTGTACTTTATTAAATTTATTCCTATGTATTTTTTTCTTTTTGATGCTCTTGTACATAGAATTGCTTTCTTTGTTTCATTGTGTTTGCCAATATATAGAAATAATTGATTTTTGTATATTGATCTTGTATCCTGCAACTTTTCTGAACTCATGCATTTTTTATTTATTTATTTATTGTTGTTTGTTTGTTTGTTTTGAGACAGGGTCTCACTCTGTTGCCCAGGCTGGAGTACAGTGGTTTGATCTCGGCTAACTGCAACTTCTGCCTCCTGGGTTGAAGAGATTCTCCCATCTCAGCCTCCCGAGTAGCTGGAACTATAGCTACCTGACCTCAAGTGATCCGTGCCCACCTCTGCCTCCCAAAGTGCTAGGATTACAGGCATAAGCCACCACACCTGTAATCACGTATTAGGCCAGGCATCATGGCCCATGCCTGTAATCCAGCACTTTGGGACGTGATGGCAGGCAGATCACTTGAGGCCAGGAGTTCAAGACCAGCCTGGCCAACATGGCAGAACCTCATCTTTACTAAAAACAAAAAATTAGCCAGGTGTTGTGGTACATGCCTATAATCCCAGCTACTCAGGAGGCTGAGGCACGAGAATCACTTGAACCCAGCAGGTGGGGGTTTCAGTGAGCCAAGATCACACCACTGTACTCCAGCCTGGGCGACAGAGTGAGACTCTCTCTCAAAAAGTAATAATAATAATAATAATAATGGCCGGGTGTGGTGGCTTCCAGCACTTTGGGAGGCCAAGGTGGGCAGATCACCTGAGGTCAGGAGTTCAAGACCAGCCCAGCCAACACAGTAAAACCCCCTCTACCAAAAATAGAAAAGTTAGTCAAGCATGGTAGCATGCACCTGTAATCCCAGCTACTTGGGAGGCTGAGGCAGGAGAATTGCTTGAACCCGGGAGGCAGAAGTTGCAGTGAGCTGAGATTAGGCCCTTGCGCTCCAGCCTGGGCAACGAAAGCGAAACTACATCTCAAAAAAATAAATAAAATAGTTTTTTAGTGGATTCCTTAAGGGTTTTCTGTATAAAAGATCAAGTCATCTGTTAATGTAGTTTAGTTCTTCCTTTCCACTACTAGGTATTTTTCATGTTTATTTGTTATTCTTCTTTCTCCTCCCACTAGAATGTAAGCTGGTTACTGCTGTGTTCCCAGTGCCTAGAACACGGCCTGGCACACACTGGTGCTCAGTTGTTTGATGATGAATGAATCATCATCATGAATGAATGAATAAGTGGAGCCAGCATGACTAGGCTCAGGTGATGCCCCCAGCCCAGGGCCCCCACTCCTGTGGCACCTACCTATAGGGCTTAGATCTGTCCCTTCCTCCCCTGTCTTCAGCCCTGACCTTTTCTGCTTGTCCCCAGTCTTGGTTGCAGAGGGTTGTTGGAGCTCACCCTCCTAACAGGCTAGGTGCATTCTGGTTCTCTTGGTCCCTGGTGTCCTCACAGAGCCTTCACCAGGCCAGGCACTTTGCAGGATTCATTTCACTCAGTGCTCCCACAACAGTGGCCATGACAGGGGCGGTGTGCCCCAGTGAGTGTGCAGGTGTAGCCCCGGTCTGCCTGCCCTGTTGGCCCTTGTCACAGCCTTGGCAGGAGCACAGGGTAAGCCTTGGTCACATCCTCAAAGCCTTGTGGAGCCAAGAAGGGGTTGCCTGGAGGGGGCTCCTCATAGAAGGTGAGGCTTAGGGGCTTTCATTGGCTAGGAAAACGGGGCTCCCTCATTCATGCTGTGCCCTCTCTCTGGAACTGTCTCCTCCACCTGGCTACTTCCCAGGCTCATTCTATCCTGAGCTTAAATGTCACCTTCCCTGACTCACCCCTTCCCCCGCCCTCTCCTGGTGACACTGAGTCATCACTGGGTAAATACAGTCTGCAGTGGCTCATCCCAGCACCTGCTTGGCACTCAGAGACCTGGGTGGTTCCTCAGGGGCACAGCAGGGTACTGCAGGCCCCACAACGCCATGGGTTCTCCTTGCCAGGCTTTCCCGGGCTCCTGAGCCGAAGTGGCGACTGAGAGCCCTGACTCTGAAGTCAGACAGTCCTGGGTTTAAATCCTGCTTTGCCAGTCACTGGGGATGTGAGCTCGAGTGGCAGGTAGGGTGGCCTTCTCTTGAAGCTTCAGTGCCCTCAGCAGTAGAAGGGGTGGCATAGAGCCCACCTTGCAAGACTGCCGTGCAAAGCAAACCTGGTGATGCTCAGGGGAGGGTTGACTGTGGCCCTCTCCGACCCTCCCTGAGGCCTCGATCTGGCAGTTAACCCACTCTCCTCGGGTCACTTCCTTAGCTGTCCCCTTGGCAGTTCTGGTTAGGAGGATGAGCTGGAGATAACGTCTCTAACACTGTCCCCTCCCTTCCCTGGCCACCCCTTCCTGAGCACAGGCTCTGCCAGGCAGGCTGTGTGGAGATGCGGAGCTGCTCGGGGATGCAGAGCTCAGTTCCGCCACGTGCCACTGCCACCCCCAGATCCTGCCGAGGCCCCCGCAGCAGTTGGGAGGGGCTTGGATGAGCTGCTGCCACTGGCTCCCACTCACTCCCAGAGCACAAAGCATCTCTCCAGTAAAGGGGTGCTGAATTTTTCAGCGTGGTCATGCTCTCCAACTCAGGAGGAACGGGGAGCAGGGGCTAGAAGACCAGATCCCTCTGCTTAGTGTTGGTGAAGCTGAAGCCCCCAAGTCGCTTTCTCCACACCGAGTCCAACTGCTTGGGTTAATCCCTGTTCTGCTCTTCCCTGTGGTGGCCTCAGGCAAGGGTCTTAGCCTCCGGGCCCCCGGTTTCTTTGGGGATTAGGCTAATGGTGTGGCTGTTCCAGGCAGAGGTTGGAAAGGTTTGGCATGACCACCTTTCTCTGGCACTTGGAGCAGGCTCCAGGGTCTGCTGGCTCTTGTGAAGTTCTTTGAACAGTGCTGGGCACATGGGAAGCGCTGTGTGGGTATCGGCTGTTGTTACTATTGCTGCTGTTGTTATTAGTGGTAAAGAATTGGGCTCTGGAGTCAGGAGGAACCACGCTTCAGGCCCAGCTCAGCTATCTACTGGCTGGGAGGTGTGGGGCAGCTTGCCTAGCCTTGGTCTCTTCATCTGTGAAATAGGCTGAGTAGTCCAGCCTAAGACTGTTGTGAGGGTCACGAGGCAATTGGCAGATCCTGGCTCTGGAGGAGGTAATGGCAGTGCAGTTAACTGCCCAAGGTCTCAGAGCAAGGTGGCGGGAGCAGCGCTGGGTGCAGAGGGAGGCTCTGCAGGTTGCCAGGCTTCCCGGGGAGGGACAGCTGCCCTAGCTCACCTCACCCCTGCCTTGTGTTTGTCTCATTTTTATTACCTTTTTGCTGTTGTTTTTACAACTACACAAGTACATTCTTGTGAAAACACAGCTACTTTGTGACACAGGGTGAAAGTGAAGCTTTCCACTGCCTCACTCCCAATGGGCAGGGCTCTTGCTGTGTCTCTGGTACCACATGGGGTCCCCTGGCGTGGATGCGCATGCCTGTGCTCACCTGTCATCTCTGGCCTGCAGGGAGGAGGTACAGGAGAACTGCGTGCGGTGGCGAAAGAGGTTCACCTTCGTGTGTAAGATGAGTGCTAACCCGGCCACTGGCCTGCTGGACCCCTGTGTCTTCCGTGTGTCTGTGCGCAAGGTGAGGCCAAGGGTGCATGTGGGGCTGCTGGGCTGGGCTGTAGGCCCCTCCCCTCATGAGTCCGCACCCCCAGCTGAAAATGGGGAGGGTTGCTCTGCCCCTTGTCCTCCTCCCCTCAAATCTGGGGGGACTGGGGGGAGATGCATGAGGTTCCTGGGATTTCCCAGTCAACTTGCTGCTCGTGTCTCCCTCCTTGTGCAGGAGCTGAAAGGCGGGAAGGCTTATTCCAAGGTAAGAGGGGCTGTGCGAAGGGGGGTGGGATGGAATGCGGGGTGGCACGGGACAGGCACAAGGGAAACCTCCAGCCCCTTCTCTGCCACAAGCAAGAGACACTCAGCCCTACCTGAGATGTGTTATTTTTTAGAAATATCTTTATTGATGGCCTTTGCACTCAATATAAAGGCAGCATACGGTTGTTGGAATATAAATGGTACAGAAGTTCACTGAGCAAAAGGGCCAGTTTCTGTCCCCTTTCCTCTCTCCAGGCCTCTTTCTGGGACCCCATTATTGGGATTGATTAAGACCTTTGCAGAACTTGTAAAAAGGAAAAAAGGAAATATGCTATACAAAGAGAGCAGCAAATAAAATCTATGCATGTGGTTGAGAGAAATGCAAAATGAGCACCCTCTATGTGTACTTAAGTGCATGCAAACAATATGATATATATATTTTTTTTTTCTGGAGACAGAGTCATGCTCTGTTGCTGAGGCTGGAGTGCAATGGCACAATCTTGGCTCACTGCAACCTCCACCTCCCGGGTTCAAGCAGTTCTCCTCCCTCAGCCTCCTGAGTACGGCTGGGCATGGTGGCTCATGCCTATAATCCTGGCACTTTGGGAGATGGAGGCAAGCGAATTGCCTGAGCTCAGGAGTTCAAGACCAGCCTCAGCAATATGACAAATCCCCATCTCTACTACAGTTGCAAAAAAAATTAACCAGGTGTGGTGGTGCACGCCTGTAATCCCAGCTACTCGGGAGGCTGGAGCACAAGAATCGCTTGCACCAGGAGGGTGGAGGTTACAGTGAGCCGAGATCGCGCCACTGCACTCCAGCCTGGGTGACAGAGCGAGACTCTGCCTCCAGATAAATAAATAAATACATACACAGATTTGCAGCTTGGTTTTTTACTTAATCCATCCTGGGCATCTTTTTGTGTTATCACAAATTTCTATGTGCTTTCTAAGGGCAGCAGTGTCCCGTGGCATGGCTGGAGATGGTTGACTCAGCCAGCCCTGCTGCTGGACATGTGCATTGTTACCAGGGTTTCACTGCACCCACAGACAGTTCACCCCTACATAGTATTAAGAAGAGCTTTTCTACTGAGTAAAGAGGGAGAAGACAGCTCTGGCTTTGAATAAGCCTGCTCTGCCTTCCATCCCTCTTCTCCGTGGTATACTCTTGGCTTCCTCTTCTCATGTCCTGGGAGGCTTAGCCCAGTGGCAGGAAGGTGGGCTCCATCAGCTGGGAGGGGAAATGCCTTTGCCTCACCTCTCACCCGAGGGAGGTGCTATACAGGGCGCGGCCCTTCCCACTGACCGGAGCTCAGGAACTCAGCCAGCTGGGCCGTGCACTCTGCCCTGGCCCGGGGCGCTGACATCCCTCTCCAGAAGCAGAGAGCAGTATGGCTAGAGCCAGGCTGTGGAGGGTGCCGTCAGAGTGGAAATTTCTCTGATTCACACGGTGAGGACTGCTGCCCAGCCAGGAAAGGAATTACCAGCAAACACCTGGGAGCATCTCGCCTCCACTGGCAAACATTTACCAGGCACCCAGCACATATCAGGCACTGCCAGGCCCCTTCCCTTCTGTTCTGTAATTGAACTCCCACTGCAGGCTTTACTCCCATTATACAGAGGAGGAAACTGAGGCCCTGAGAAGCGGCTGGACGCGGTGCTGATCAGGCCTAGCTTCAGTCTAGTCTCTATTGGGTTAGCTGTTTGGCCCTGGGCAAGCTTCTTCCCCTCCCTGAACTTAGTTTTCTCATCTGTAAAATGGGGATTAGTCTGAGTCCATGGCGGGGCTAGGATCTGAATCCACTTCCCTGATTCTGGAGTGTGTGCCCTGAACACTGCAGTAGAGACTTGCAGGCAGCAGGTACTTGACACCCATCCCTCATTGGTTCGGTTGGGTTCAAACATTGGTTCAAATATTCCGTTCTCTCTCTCTTCTGAGCCTGTTGTATCTGGAGCAGAGCTGGGCAGGAGGTGGAAAGCAGAGGCTCTGGGGCCTCCTAGACCCTTTGCAGAGGGAACCAGAGATGTCCTCCAAGTCCCCAAGCCTGGCACCACCTTGTCTCAACCTCAGTTTACCCTCCAGGTCTAGCAGACTTGGCCTCCATCCACAGAGCTTTCTTAGCACATGCCCTCTTTGCCCTTACTCCCACTTCCCTCCCCATCCCTCGATCCTCTGCCCAGAGTTCCTGAGGGCCTGTTCAGACCCTGAACTCTGCCCAGCAGCCCCTCACTCTGGCCTCTACCAGGTTGCCTTCCCTGGGGCTCCTGCTCATCCTGCAGGGCCTGTGGGGGTGTCCCATCACTTCCCACAGGCCTTCCCTCCTCCCCTGCCTGCTGACCCGGCAGCTCCCTACAGCACGGCCTTGTTTCCCAGGGAACAATGCATCTGTGTCACGGACAACAATGTCCTTTCATGTCAGGCGCACTGGCCCCGGTGCACGCTGGGACGTGGCACAAAGGGTGCTTTGTCCAGCTCAGGGATGTGAGCTCCTGGCTTTGCCATGTTGGTGCTGCCGAACCGGGGCCTCTGTCCTTGGGTCCAGTTATGCAACAGTCAGTCGGGGCTGTGGGGTGGGCCCAGGGGCTTTGTCTGTCTCCCTCCCCAACTTTTGCCAAGTTACCCCTTCTGGGCTTCCGCCAGTCAGGAGTCCACACTCTCTCAGCCTCCCACACGCTCCTCTCACCTCCTAGCTGGGCTTCGCTGACTTGAACCTGGCTGAATTTGCGGGCTCGGGCTCCACGGTGCGCTGCTGCCTGCTCGAGGGATATGACACGAAGAACACTCGCCAGGACAACTCTATCCTTAAGGTACCAGGGATCCTGCCGCCTCTGCCACCCTGACCATGGGGTGGGGACAAACCGGGCTGCTCATCAGAACCCCCTGGAGAAGGGTTGTTAAAAATACAGGCCTTACCTGAATAGGTAGACATCGGGAAGGTGCAAGTCCAGGAATCAGAAAACCACTATCAGAGGGAGGCCTGGCTTAGCTGCTGGCCTTAGTTTCCCCATCAAGATCAGGGCGGGGCCCTGATTGTCTCCAAGGTTTGGCAAGCGCTTGCAGTGGGTCCACATCATACTGACTGCATGCCCTCTCTTCTCTCGTGGTCCCCTGACAGCAGCCCCACGAGCTGTGGTGTCTTTGATTAGTCCCAGCTTCAAATGGGAGGAAGTTGAGGCACAGACATTAAGTCATTTACCTGGAGTCACAGACAGAGCTGGCATCTGACCCCCAGCCAGTTGACTTCTTGGCCCAGCTCCTAATCCTGCCCCAAGTGACAGGCGGTAGGTAGCCTGGCCCCTAGTGGATTATCAGCGAAAACGATGGCTGCTGAGGGCTCTGGGGCAGGCATGGGCAGGTTTCCAATAGCCAGGGCATCCCCACCCCCAGGCAGCTGTCTTGTTGGCCTTTTGGGAACAGAAATGTCTGGGTGTCCATCATCAGCACACCTCTCTTCCTCTGTTTCCACACCTTCCACCTGGCCAGGAAAACCGGCTGTCCAAACAGCACCTCTGCAAGGGGACCCAGGGAAAGCCTATTGTATCTGGAGCAGAGCTGGGCAGGAGGTGGTGAGCAGGGACTCTGGGGCCTCCTAGACCCTTCGCAGAGGGAACCAGAGATGCCAGAAAGGGTCCAGACTGTCTTGGGAGCCGGAGCCTTTCAGCCTCAGTCAGGCTGAAAAGCACAGCCACAGTAGCCCTGTGCACCTCAGGCCAGATCAAGGGAGCCTGGGGGCCAGGTAGCCTTGGGTTCAAGGGCAACTCCCCCACGTCCTGTCTGCAGGGTCTTGGGAGTCACTTCCCCTCTCTGAGTCTTGGTTCCCTCATCAACAGCCTGGGGCTAGGCTGCTTTCATGGCCGAGTGAATAAGCCATAGAAAGCATCAACCTAGTGGTCACCCTTTCATAAGTGGTGGCCCCAGCATCTGTGCGCCTCTTTCCCACCTGCTCATCCTTTGCCTGTCACTCCATCTCAGCCTAGATTTTAGGATCCAAATGTTGCCACATTTGGGCTCTTAAGTTTGCAATGACTTCATGCTTTATTCATCAGACTTTCACCAAACCCTGCCCGCCACCTGCTGTGCCAGGCCCCATGAGCCCTCTTCCCTCTCCTGCCTGCTGGGTTAAGCTCTGTACTCCCTACACAGGGCCGGGGGTGAGTGTGTGACTCCACCCTGGAGAAGCTCACTGTCTAGGCCTGTAGCTGACTGCAGTCCGCTCACTCTGCCAGGCGCAGGGCTAAGCCCAGGCCTCACCTTGCTATGCCCTCCCCTCTGGTCTGCCAGGCAGGCCTTGGTACATCTCTGTCCTCCACACAGGGAAACTGGGCTCAAAGAGGTTAGGTGGCTTTGCCAGAGCCCCCAAGCCAGAAGGGGGCAGAGAGACAGGACTGGAGTCCAAGCCCTTCTGAGGCCAGAGCCGAAAGGCTACAGGGGGCCTTGCTCCTGGGCGGGCTGTGGGTGGCCAGGGCATGGCTGATTGCTCCCCTTGCCACAGGTCACCATTGGTATGTTCCTGCTCTCTGGAGACCCCTGCTTCAAGACGTGAGTGCTGGCACAGGCCTAGGGGGCGGATGGGAGCCCAGTCCTGGGCACTGGGGGTGGAGGAACAGGGAGTCTTGGTGTCCTCCGTTTTCGTCTGGTCCTGAAGCGGGGCACCCTAGTCACACCTGTCTGTCTTCCCAAGGCCACCATCTACTGCCAAGTCCATCTCCATCCCAGGCCAGGATTCCTCCCTGCAGCTGACATGTAAGGGTGGCGGGACCAGCAGTGGTGGCAGCAGCACCAACTCCTTGACTGGGTCCCGGGCCCCCAAGGCCCGGCCCACCATTCTCAGCTCAGGTACAGTTCCTCATCTGCCCGCGCCTCCCCTGCTAGTGGCCCAAGGGCTTTACCTCCATGTCATGCCCAGGTCCCCAGGGAGATGCTGACTGAGGGGAAGGTGATGGTGGGAGGGTGTTTGCATGCTCCTGCTGGGCTGATGACATCTGAGTACCTTGTGTGTGCTGGCTATGCTGCTGGGCCCTGAGATCACAGCAGTGCCCTGGACTGAGACTGATGTGGCCTCCCCATCCTCATGGCCCTGCAGTCTAGCAGGAGAAACAGGCCTCAGCCAAGTCATAGGTAAATGACATGCATGTCTACCTGCAAACAGGGTAAGAGCTGGGGAAGACAGGCCCAGAAGGTGGGATCCATCCGGGGCCAGGGAAGGCTTCCCTGAGGATGTGGTGTCTGAGCTGCATTCGGAGGGTGAGGCACAGTATACCTGGCAGAGGGACGTGCTGGGACCTCTTGCTCTCCCACGTGCTCTATGACCTTGACTGGCCAGTTTGCCTCTCCCTGTCTCGGTGTTCTCTGGAAAATGGGATTGGTAATAGCAGTTACATCCCAGGTCACTTTGGGGATTAACTGTCCACATGTGGGCACCTGCCCTGCACATGGTAAGCACTCAGTGGGCACTCTGGTTTTTGTTTTTGTTTTTTTAGACAGAGTCTCACTCTGTCACTAGGCTGGAGTGCAGTGGTGCAATCTCGGCTCACTGCAACCTCCGCCTCCCGGGTTCAAGCATTTCTCCTGCCTCAGCCTCCGGAGTAGCTGGGACTACAGGCGAGCACCACCATGCCCAGCTAATTTTTTTTTTGTATTTTTAGTAGAGACAGGATTTCACCGTATTAGCCAGGATGGTAGCCAGGATGGTCTTGCTCTCCTGGTCTCGTGATCTGTCTGCCTCGGCCTCCCAAAATGCTGGGATTACAGGCGTGAGCCACCACGCCTGGCCGGGCACTCTGTTTTTATTAAATTATCACTGGTAATAATGTTATGAAAAATGTGAAAGAGCCCCAACCCCCAGAGGAGATGGCGTGGCAATTAGGAGGAGGGGGTGCTGCCCGGACAGGAGGCTCTGGCCTGCCCCCAGGTGTTTGCTGGGCCCTCTCAACCCTAAGCAGGGCCCCCAGAGGTATGAGCCTTGGACCGCCCCCAGGTGATTAGTGAACAAGGCATCAGGTGGCAACCCTGATTATCCCACAGAATCAGTTAGAGCACAGGCCTCGTGTGGCCGAGCAGATGCTTGCCAAGTGATTCTGCCTCTGTGAACTGGGAGCGGTGAGGGACCCTCTGACCTCAAGGGTCTGGCCTTCCTTCACTCCCTCTTCCCCTGCAGACCCAGCCAGCTGAGGCCCGGAACAGAAAGCTGGGGGCTTCCCAGCACAATTACTCTCTCCAGCCCCTGGATGGGAGTCCCCAGAAGAGAGATGTATCTGGGGATCAGGCCACCCCAGCGCAGGTGGTACCTTCGTGTGAAGTAGAAGAGGCCCCTCCCCCAGGCAGGGTGGGACTTGAGTGCCCACTTGCCTCTGGAGCTGGGCTCACCCCATATGCAGAGAACCTGTTGGGGACTTGAAAAGCCACATAGTTATGGATGGGCACACAGGCCAGCCTGGGGTATCACAGGCCAGCCTGGGGTGTGTTGGGCAGGAGGGCGGGTGGGTACTCAGAGCCCTGGGTAGGTCCCACCTGGTCCCTTATGCCTCCTGTTGGGGAGTGCCAGGAAAATCTGTTTTGAAGTTGGACTTATGGGTAACTTGGGACAGGACTGTGGGCCTGTCCCTTTGGGCCAGCCTGCTCCCCTTCACCCTGTCCCTTCCACTCCAACTCTGCTGACCCAGGCCCCTTCCAGCCTCGGGGCCTCTGCCAATGCTGTTCTCTGTGCCTGGAAGGCCCTTGCCCTCCTGAGGCCTTAGCTGGCTCCCTCCAGCGATATGTCCTGGAGGTCTGCCATTAAGGCCATCTCCTTGGAGAAGCCTTCCCTGTCCTCAGACTGGGCCAGACCCCCAGTAAGCACTGTTCCCTGCTCTGTACCTCTCACTGCACTTGTGGGTAATGGAGGCAGTTTTTGTTCAGCATTCCTCCTCGCTGGTCTGTGGTGGGTACCCCACACAAGGATGCCCTCTGTGGAATCAACGGACCTGGGTTCAGAAGGTGACCTGTGGCTCAGGCTGGTTGCTGCTCCTCTGAACCTGTTTTTCAGTCTGTTAAATGGCTCCCCGCCATGGGAGGTTCTGTGAGGGCACGCTGTGAAGGGCAGTGGTGAGCAGCACTGGGTGACCCCTGTCACCTCACCCCTTGCTGCTTTCTGCCTTCCAGGGCTGCCAGAGGAACCCGACCAGAACCTGTCCAGCCCTGAGGAGGTGTTCCATTCTGGCCACTCCCGCAACTCCAGCTATGCCAGCCAGCAGTCCAAGATCTCTGGTGAGTGGCTGCCTGGCCCTGCCCCTGCGGCCTCCTCCTTCCTCGGGATCCCCCATTATGACGCTCCCCTGCGGCGCCCCCAACAGGCTACAGCACAGAGCACTCACGCTCCTCCAGCCTCTCAGACCTGACGCACCGCCGCAACACGTCCACCAGCAGCAGCGCCTCTGGGGGCCTTGGCATGACTGTGGAGAGCCCTGAGGGCAGTGAGCGGGAGCACCGGGCCCCGGAGAAGCCACCACGGCCACCCCGGCCCCTGCATCTATCCGACCGCTCGTTCAGGTGAGGCCTACTGCTTGGTGCCCCCTGGAGAACAGACCCCTCCCAGTGGTGCCTTGAACCTCCGCTTGAACCTCTGTGTTACCTACCTGTAACACAGGGACCGTAGGGTCCCCAACTCAGTGGATTGGGTGGTGATGATTCCACCAACTCATGGCCCTGAAGGGTGCAGCCATGCCCGGCATGCAGCAGGTTCTGTTCATGGCTGCTGTTGTGGTTTTGCGGATCGGACAAGAGCACAGTCTGTGGGCCTGACAACTGGGCTAAGCCTTAGAGCCACTCCTTATGCGCTGGATGGCCTTGGAAAGCTGACTTACCTGCTCGTTGCCTGGCATCCTCGTCTATAAAACCGGCTCATGATGGCAGCTGCACCCTATTGTGCACTCAGGGGTTCAGTGGAGCACAGCACGGAGCACACAGGGGCATTCTGAGCACTGCTGCAGCTGGCCGGCATTATTGTCGTGGTTTTGTGCTTGCGCCTGTTACTGCCCTGACCATTGTGACTTGCCCCCCAAAATCCGACCCAGGCGGAAGAAGGACTCGGTGGAGAGCCACCCGACCTGGGTGGATGACACGAGGATCGATGCAGATGCCATCGTGGAGAAGATCGTGCAGAGCCAGGACTTCACGGATGGCAGCAACACCGAGGGTGAGCCGTGCCGGGCTGGTGGGGGCGAGGCCACCTGCTCCAAGGGCTAGCCCTGCCCCGCTTAGCCTCCATCCTCCCCTGTGTTCCCACAGACAGCAACCTCCGGCTGTTCGTGAGCCGTGATGGCTCTGCCACGCTGAGCGGCATCCAGCTTGCCACCAGGTAGGGCAGGCTCAGGGAGGGGTCGTCGGGGTGGCTGGGGCTTGGGGGTGAGAGCAGAGTCCCCACAGTCCACTCACCTGGCCTTGAATGCCAAGTCTTGTCGCCACAGTGTGACCCTGGGCCTGTCATGTCTGAAGCTCCCTTTCCCCATCCGTCAGGCAGTGTGGACACCACCACCTCACCTGGGAGCCTGGGGCAGTGAGGGCACGGACGGGTTCGGTCAGTTCCCATGGTTCACAGGGTCGCCTCAGGCGGTGCCTGGCACAGGGCTCGGCACATGGCAGGGGCCTCACAGGTTTATTTAGAATCCTCCCTTCCCCTTCCTCCCAGCTCCAGGGACTGGGAACAATGGTGGTGGTGATGCCGCCTCATGGGTTTACTGAACAAATCTTTCCCTAGCACCATCTAGGCACCAGGCCCTGAGCGAAGGCCTGGTTTAACGCAGGCTGCTGCCTACACGGCATCCACAGATGGCGGGGATAGATGAGACCAAACTTGCAGGAACTACAGTTTATAGAGTCTATGCCGCGTCACAGGCATTCATTCGGAGCATGTTGACTGTGTGCCTGGCTCTCCATGTGCTTTTGGCTCACCGAATGAACGAGCGAGTGAGCAAATGAGCTTCCCACCGGCAGGCTGCTGAGGGCAGGTGGGGAGCCTGCCTAACATCCACATCCCCAGGGAAGAGACATGGCCAGGCTGCTGCGCCGAGGCTGCCCTTTCACGCTGCTCTGCTGACTCCTGCTGGCCACAGCCTGGAATGGCAGCCGTCACCTTGCAGTAGTCTTCCTGGGCTGCTCTGGGGTGGGGGTGGGGGAGCGGTGAGCAAGAAGGAAACTGAGGGGCTGGCTTCCTTAGGGGTTTGTAAACACACCCCTCCCTGGCCCCCTCTGAAAATGAGGAAGCATCTCCGGGAAAGAAACCAATCTGGTTGGGAGTGAGATCACAGCAGAGCTACATGCTGAGCCCCAAGAGTCCCCGACTCCAGGACTCTGCCTGGGCTCAGCAGGGAAAGGAGCTGACCAGGTTTCCTGACTTCCCACTGCCCTGTTGGCCACCCTCACATCCCTCTGAGCCTCAGTTTCTTCACCTGTCAAGTGGGGCAGGGTGCAGTCACTCCCTGCCAAGGTGACTATGAGGATGGCATGGCACAGCCAGACGTGCCTGGAAGCGCTCTGCAGGCCCCACAGACTGATGTTTACTATCTGTGTCACTGTGGGCAAGGGACTTACCATCGCTGGGCCTTGGTTTTGGCCCCTTTGCAACACAGGGCTGGTTAACAGCACCTGCTTGTGAAACACCTCCAAAGGCCTGGTCCAGTGGAGCGCTCAGGACATGGGACATTGAGGGGGACATGCTGACCTGTGTCTCACCTGCAGGGTCTCTTCTGGGGTCTACGAGCCAGTTGTGATTGAAAGCCATTGAGGAGCAGGTGTCCGGGCTGGAGAAGAGTACTGCTTTCTCTGGAGTCCAGACCCGCATCATTCCATGAGGAACGTTCCCCTTCAGATCACCTCTGCACCACATCTCCTCCATGCCTCCTCCATGCACTCCAGTCCACACTGTCCCCCTAGCATCATTCCATTGCCCTCCCCTCCATGCTGGGACCCTCCTGGCCCACCAAGGCCCAGGCACCACTGTGAATATTCTCCTCTGAACCACTAGAGGGCAGGCCAGGCGGGCCAGGCGGGCCCATACAGCTCGTGGACAAGAAGGAGCTGGCCAGGACTGTTGCTGCCAGAGACTGACCCGGCCCTCTGGCTGAGGACATGCAGCAGCTCCTAAATGTAGAGATGCCTGTGACTGAGGGGCTTCTCTACCTGTGTCCCCACTCACTCCAGGAGCATTGGCTTTGGTCACGTCTTAGCAGCAGGGCCTTGCTCCATTGTTCCCTTGCCCTGGTGGTGGGGGGCCAGACCGCCTCCCGAATCCTGCACCTGTCACTGTCTGACTGCTTAGTGCTTCAGCTGTCCCTTCCTGTGTCCTGGGGGACCTGCTGGCGGCCTCTTCCTGGGAGCCATGACCTCACACCCCACCCACACTCCAGATCGAGACCCCTGCCTCCCCCGGTGAAAGTCCTCCCGCTGCCTTGCAGCCTGCACTTTGCACATGCTCACCCCCAGCACAGTCCCGCTGGCCCCTCACCTCCCCTTCCCTGGGCCCCTTCCCAAAGACTCCTGGTCACTGCCTGCTGTGCAGTCAGAGGCCCAGGGTCCAGCAGCCCGGCGGGAACGGGTGCTGCCTCTCCTCCCTCCAGTTAGCTCCAGCTCAGGTCTGAGACCTGTGCTGAGAAAGGTCTGAGCACTGACGGTGCCCTCTGCCCAGGGCTGGGTCCTGAGCAGCTGGTTTTCCTGCAGGAAGGTTGGAGCAAGCAAAGTCCTTCTCTGCCCTCAGGGTCAGCTGCCCAGACTGGGGTGGATGCCAGAGAGGCAGGTGGGCTGTGGCTAGACTGGTCCGGAGCTGGCTTCATTGCCAGAAAAGCCTCAGCCTTCCTCTGTAAGCATCCCCCGTTCTGGGCAAAGGGGAAGGGCTCCTTTAAGGGGTGTGCTTTCCCAGCGGGGAGCAGTCTGGCCCTGCCCCCTACTAAAGCCTCTGCTCTCAGCACTTTCCCCCAAGTCCTTGTAACTTGCTTGAAGGTGGGTTCTGGCTGCCAGCCAGTCCCTGGACAAACTCTCCTGCCCCTTTAAAATTTCACTCGTTTTGTATAAACCCAGCAGGCTGGTGTTTACTTAGCCCTGTAGCTTTTTTCATTTTTTCTTTCCTTCTTTCTTCTTGAGTTCACGGTTCAATATTGTCTCCTCCCCCAGGTGAGGGGAGGTGCTGCTTTTCTGCCCCACTTGCCGGCTGGTTCCAGCAGCGCTGGGGCCCAGCTGGGGGGCCGGGATGGGGGCTTCTCTCTCTGGGAGGGGTGTAGGTGCCCTCCCCAGACGGGGAGGGTTCCTTCCCTAGTTCCCCATCTTCCCTTGCTGGTGAGAGTTGGGCTGCTTGGTCTTGGAACTCCCTGGCATTGGGACCAGAGCATTTCTAGCATTTGTTGTTGTTTTACTCACCTAACCCTTAGAAAATGAATGTTAGAAGGTGCCTGCCGAGGTGGGACAGAGTGTTTACTCTGGCTAGAGAAGGCTCTGCTCAGCCCTGAGAGTCCCTTCCTGCCCCACAGATACTGGCACTTTAAAAAGGAAGCTGACCGCACTGTGTCCAGATGAATTCGCCCCCAGAAGATGGGGGGAGTTCTGTCCTGCCCTTCTGTGTCTGTGTGACCTCACCCAGCCTAGGAGGGAGGTGCATTCAGGGTAGATTTGCCTCTCATTCAAAGTTCTGGGGCTTTGGGCAGAAAATAGCTGGCTTTGGTGCTGTTGGGGAGACTCCTCCAGACCAGGAACACCGGAAGGAGACAGAGCCTGCCACATCCTCCCACGCCAGGCCCTGGGCCAGGGTGATGGGACTGAGAATTCGGCCACAACCAAATTGATGCTGGCTGGAGCCAGAGGCCAGAAAGCCTGGCTTTGTTGTTCCCATGTGGGAGCCCTGTCCTCAGCCCTCCTGTCCCCTTGAGCTCAGTGAATTCCCACCAGGCGCCCACAGCTCCTGGACTTCAAATTCTATATATTGAGAGAGATGGAGAGTATATCGGAGATATTTTTGGAAAGGAATTGGTCTATGCAATGTCAGATTGGAATCTTCTTGAAAGTTTAACGTTTTTATTAGGAGATTTAAAAAATAAAGGTCTACAATATGTTTAGGGTTTTTTTTTTTTCTTTTTTTTTTTTTTTCCTGTTTACTGCACAAACTGACCACATGGCATGTCTGCCAGGATGGAGGGTGTCCATGTTCTCTGTCTTTAGGGAGGTGATCAAGGAGGTGGGGGGAGGTGTCTTTTTTTTCTTTGAGTCCCCTCCTTTCTAACAGAATGTTGCCACCACTACTTGACTGGGCTGTGTTTGTTCCTCTGTCCCAGCTTCTGTTGTAGAAAATAACATTGTTAGGGGAAATCAGCCTAGTGTCAGTGTCTTGGTTTGAGGGGAAAAAATTAAATGTTTCGGTTTTTGTTTCTTTTGCTGTTTTGTTTTTACCTTGTTACTTTATCATATTGACTTTAGGGTCAAAGGCAACATCAGAAGGAAGTCAGATATGTATAGTGACATTCCAGGGGTGGGGAAGATGTAGGGGTCCAGGGTTCTCCCGGTCCTGGCTACAGGCACAATCATCACCACCTTCATCATTCCAGATTCCTGAGGAGGAAACAGAAGGCCGTTACCTGCCAGCCTCATACTGAGCGAAAGCTCTGTCCTCAGGGCCAAGTTCTAACCACTGCCCTGTAGACCTTCTCTGCAATCAAGTGGCCTCTAAGGAGCATGCCTGAGGACAAATAACTGTGCCTGTTTCCTCACCTGCAGATGGGGTTATCAACGCGAGTGTGCAGCCTGACCTATAGGAGGTGTGAATGTGTTCCCAAACTAAAGCCCCAGGCTGCCATCGTTTACAGGCCCAGGCTTGCCCTGGGCCCCTCACCCCTGTTTCTGACCCTCCCAAGTCGCTCTGGGACAGGCAAGTCACTCTGGGTCTTTAATGAGCTTGGAGGTGGCAGGAAGCTACAATGGTACTGGCCAGGCCAGGAGGAATCAGGCCACCAGGGCTACATCTCTATCCCAGGATAGCATTCACCCCACTCCTCAGGGCTGACCCCCACTTACGGCCTCTTTAAACCCTGAAGGCGGATTCTGCCCCTTCCTCTGTTATATGCACAACCGGGGAGGGAGGTAAAAGTGGGCTCCTAGCTGAGCCCAAAGTCTCCTGAGAGATAAGGGAAAAGAATCGGATTGTAGGTTTAAAAATGTTGCTCTTGGCCAGGCGCAGTGGCTCACGCCTATAATCCCAGCACTTTGGGAGGCTGAGGCTCTAGGAGGCAGATCACCTGAGGTCAGGAGTTTGAGACCAGCCTGACCAACATGGAGAAACCCCATCTCTACTAAAAATAGAAAAATTAGCTGGGCGTGTTGGTGACTGCCTGTAATCCCAGCTACTCAGGAGGCTGAGGCAGGAGAATCACTTGAACCCAGGAGGCAGAGGTTGCCATGAGCCAAGATTGTGCCATTGCACTCCAGCCTGAGTGACAGGATGGGCTTCCAACAAACCAACGAGATAAATGCCAGAGGGAGTGAACCATGCCAGGCTCAGAGTACATCTCTCCCCAAACCCCCCAGGTGGGGACAGCAGGCCAAAGGCCTCCACATAACCCCTCAGGGAGGCCTGGAGTCCAGATGCTATACTCCAGGATCTAAACAATCACTGAATTTTAAAGCTGGCTGGTTCAAAACTCTTACTTTGGGCCGAGCGTGATGGCTCACACCTGTAACCCAAGCACTTTTGGAGGCTGAGGTGGGCGGATCACCTGAGGTCAGGAGTTTGATACCAACCTAGCCAACACGGTGAAAACCCATCTCTACTAAAAACACAAAAATTAGCTGGACGTGTTGGCACGCGCCTATAGTCCCAGCTACTCGGGAGGCTGAGGCAAGAGAATCACTTGAACCCAGGAGGCGGAGGTTGCAGTGAGCTGAGAACACGCCACTGCACTCCAGCCTGGCCGACAGTGAGACTCCCATCTCTGGGGGAAAAACAAAAAAACAAAAAAAAACTCTTACTTTGGGCCAAGCCTCCACGGGGTGCCAGGGATACAGCAGCAATCTCAGATCCTACCCTCAGGGAGCTGACAGGGCCGGATGAACAAGTGTGTCAGTGAATTAAAAGGCACAGGAGGCTGGGCACGGTGGCTCACGCCTGTAAACTTTTGGAGGCCGAGTTGGGAGGATCGCTTGAGCCCAGGAGTTCGACACCAGCCTGGGTAACATAGAACTCCGTCTCTAAGAAAGAAAAAAAACCCTTCCCAGCTGGCTTCCCTGAGGAATGTGGCGTCCCAGTGAGGCTGGATGGATGAGGAGCAGCCGGCCGGTGAGTGGTGGGGGCCCGCGTTCCTATCTCGGAGCTGAAGAAGCGTGGAAGATGATCTGGCCCAACATCCCCTTGTTCTCAGAGGAAGGATCCTCCAAGATCGGGGAGGGGCCTGTGCGTGGGTTCTGGTCCGAAACATGTCTGGGCTGCTGCGAGAGGCAGCCGGTGAAGGAAAGGAGGGGACATCCAGAGGGTGGCCCAGGAGGCCAGGCGATGGTGAGGAGGGCGCCCCCTCTCCACCAATCCAAATCCTCCCCATTCATGCGGGCTGGGGACAGACCCTCCCCCGCCCATCCTAGGCTGAAAAGTGAACATTCTCTGCGCCTCTCCCACCTACAGACTAGTTACGGCCCCCCAGTTCCCGTGTCGGCTTCACCACTGACTCGGATTGGGATCTACCTTTCTCTGAGCCTCGCTTTTCCCATCTGAAAAATGGAACTTCCGATCCCGCACTCCCATCTCACTCTGACCCCAGGACTTTGGGATACTTAGAGATTGGCTTTTGGTGGGGCGGCGACAGGACTGTGGCCATGAAGGCCAGGGAGTCTGGGTCCCCAACTCGGTCCCATTCCCTAGGGAGATTCGGGCAGCAACCGGCCCCACAATGCTCTTGAGAACTACACTTCCCCGATATGCAAAGGGGAGGAGGCGGTTCCTGCTAGTCTCCGACGACGTGGGCCTGAGCCGGCCTGGGGACTACGACTCCCGGCGCGCTCCGCAGCCCAAAGCCGGAAAAGCGTGAATCCGGAACCGGATGTGGCTTGCGGCTCCGGTGACTGAACGCGCGGGGAAATGGTGAGATTGGGACAGAGTGCCGGCGATAGGGGCGTCTGGGGGTGGGGTCTCGGGTGCTCAGGAGCTGGGGCATGGGCACTGGAACGGGGATTGCTCTCCCGCCCCCCCTATTGTACGGACGATAACGCGGAGGCCTGGCATTCTCTCCCAGCCTAGAAACTGATCCCTAGTCAGCCCTCTAGCATCTGTTTTTTTTTGTTTTTTTTTTTTTTTGTTTTTTGTTTTTTTTTTTTGAGACGGAGTCTCGCTCTGTCGCCCAGGCTGGAGTGCAGTGGCGGGATCTCAGCTCACTTCAAGCTCCGCCTCCCGGGTTCCCGCCATTCTCCTGCCTCAGCCTCCCGAGTAGCTGGGACTACAGGCGCCCGCCACCTCGCCCGGCTAGCTTTTTGTATTTTTTAGTAGAGACGGGGTTTCACCCTGTTAGCCGGGATGGTCTCGATCTCCTGACGTCGTGATCCGCCCGTCTCGGCCTCCCAAAGTGCTGGGATTACAGGCTTGAGCCACCGCGCCCGGCCTCCTCTAGCATCTGTTGAATGGGAAGCTTAGACCGTGATCGGGCCGCGACGCCCCGCCTCCATTAGTACGCCAAAATAGAGTCACTTCGTCAGCTGAGACCTCCCTTTTCTCCAGGCCACGGGGACAGACCAGGTGGTGGGACTCGGCCTCGTCGCCGTTAGCCTGATCATCTTCACCTACTACACCGCCTGGGTGATTCTCTTGGTATGTCATTCTCCCCGTCCGCTGCTCACCTTCCCGTAGCCCTGGCACCGCCAAAGCAACTTCTATGTAGGTTCTAGGCACGGCGCTGGCTTCATTGCCTGCCTTATCTCTTGAAATCTTCAAAACAACGCTATGAGGAAGATGCCAGTGGTGCCGCATTTTTTAGATGAGATAGCTGAGGCTCGGGGAGAAGGATCTGGCCCAAGATTGCATCCTTAGCCGCTACACTTAAAACTCTGTTTCCAGCTTGCTTTGACTTTTGGGGGAGTTATGTTCCTTCTGGGTTAGCCTGCTGACTCAGGCATGGCGAGCGCCAGTGATATCTGTGAAGGCCTTTAGGATATTTTTTTCTTGTGGGAAAACTTGTTGGTCATTGCTTAAGAAGTGCAGTGTGTTTGGAAGTGCAGAACTTGCTATCCTTTAGGGAAAAAATATTAGTGAAGAATCCCTGGAGGCCCAGGTTGGGAGTCAGTCGAGGATTCCTCATGTACTATTTGCTAGGCTGTGAGTGCCTTAGGGCTGGTCTCTTGTCCCCTGTTCTCTTGTCCCCACCACCAACCTATGGCAGGCACCAAAGCAAGTGCCCGGTAAATACCAATAAGAAATTAAGGAAGGAAACAAACCATGACACCCAAATGCCATAATCTTAAAGAAAAGCAAATGCAGGCCCAGTGCTCTGAATGGGCCAGCCCCTTAGATGCTGGAGGTGGTGTGTTTGGGCTTGGGGGCTGGGCAAGGCGAGCAAGGCTCACCAGAGCTCTGCCCTCGATGCCAGCCATTCATCGACAGTGAGCATGTCATCCACAAGTATTTCCTGCCCCGAGCCTATGCTGTCGCCATCCCACTGGCTGCAGGCCTCCTACTGCTCCTGTTTGTGGGTAAGTCATCACTTCCTCCCCTTGACCCCGGGCAGGGTTTCGGGGGGACCCCACCTCTGAACATGCTTCCACACTTTGGCACTGCTGGAAGCTCCTTGCCCCGAACTCACCCCTGGGGTTTTCCTGTTCATCCTTTGAGGTTGCCAGTCAGTAACCTCTGGGTTTCCTGGTGCCCCAGGCTTTTTGGACTCCAATGACCTGTCCCCCTCTTTCCTGCCCCCAACCCCATCATTGCTCTGCTCACACCTCAGTCACCCTCTTGTCACCCTGGCTTCTAATTCCTGCACCTCTCTCTCTCATGGCTTCCTAGGGGCAGGGACTGTGTCTCCATCATTACTGTGCATCTAGAATGGGCTGTGGCACTGAGGTTGTGCTCAGAAAGTCATTTGGATGAGTCAGTCAATAGCCGGGTGCCTGGATGATGGGTGGATGGATGGGTGGGTGGGTGAGGTATAGGAGGTGGGTAGGTATAGAGGTGGACAAGTGGTTGACTGGGTGATCTATAGATGGGTGGATCTTGTTCCCCTTGGAATCTGAAACACTAAATGCAGCATCTTTGCCTGAGGCAGGCACTCAGCTGGTGTTTGTTGAATGAATGTGAGTGGACCTATGGCTTGACGAATGACTAGGGAGATAAGCAGGTTCCCTGGAGAGTGGTTGGGTAGGTTCACAGCCCTGCGTGTGGGTGGCTCTGCTGTGTCGTGCCCTGGCCTCCCAGCAGCCCTGAGCTTAGATCTTATGTGGCCTTTCTGGTCTATGTATTCCAGGACTGTTCATCACCTACGTGATGCTGAAGAGCGAGAGGGTGACCAAGAAGGCTCAGTGAAGGTCCCGCGGGGATGAGGCTGCCAGCCCCTTCTCTGTTTCCCCTCCAGCACAGGGACCAAGTAGGGGAGCCTGCAGAACCTGTCCAGGCACAGTGGCGCCTCCAGCCTGCCTGTCCTGCAGAGTCCCCATGACATGGAGCTTACCCCTGCCTGACCGGACCCCCCTCCCTGACTCTCACTTCCAGAAGCTAGGAGGGAGGAATACCTGGAAGACTCCAGTCACCCCCTTCTTGCTCAGGGCCTAAAAGATGCTGGTCTCCCAACCTCACTCTCAGACTCCCTGCCACCTTTTCCCCCGGGTTCTGCCATGTTGCCTCACTTCCCCTCCTGTCACATGCTGACATTGGACTTAGCGGGTTCTAGGGCCGCATGTGTGACCTCTCTGACCTCTCTCCACAAGTCCTGCTCCTCCAGCAAGGCAGCTTTCCTTAGCCGGACACAGCCCAAGACCCCGCAAAGCCTTCTGGACCTGGAACGCCTGGGGAAGGACTGACAGACCCCAGGACCAGCCCCGGGCCTCAAGGCATATTAGCTGCTGACCGATCGCTCCTCATGGAGCTCCCCAGGGCTGGCCTGTTTGGGAGAGCTGACCAATAAACACTGATCATGTGTTTGTCTCTGTGCTGTGTTTACCCAGGGTCGGGGCTGGAGCGGGCTGGGAGTGGTCTTGGGTCAGGAGATCCTGTACAGTGGGGTTGACTCAGGGGCCTTCTGCCCTGACCCCGTGCGCTGGGGATAAAGCAGGGACTGGGAGAGATGTGCTTCCTACCCAATGGAGCTCACAGCTGGGAGTCATTGAAGGCCCTGGCACCCCTGTGCCATGCCTCCTCTGTGCCAGCTTGGGCAGGTTGGATTTATTACTTTAGGGACCCTTGGGCCACTCCCCTAAAAGCCCCACAGCCCAACTTAACGTGGCCCTGAGCAGCGAAGGCTGCTGTGTGTTCAGGTTGGCTGGACTGGCCCAGCCCCCAGCCCTCCAGCAGTCCCACCACACCTGGGCAGCTGGCTCTCCCATTTGCCACCGCACCTGGTATAAACCCCCATTCCTCAAACCCGGGACCCTCACTCTTCTTCCAGTTGGCAGAGGTATCTTCCTCATCACAGAGAAAAAAGAGGCCAACTGCAGACACCCGCCCTGCCCCTACCTGCTCCATACTCTGTCCTCCAGTCCAGGCAGAGCTGCCTACTTGGGTTCTGGATCCTAATCCACCAACCTCCAACTACTATAGTGGGAGCCTGAGGTCACAGATGGCCCCACCTTGTTGTGAGAAAAATCTCCACAGGATTCTCCCACTGTTTCCTAAGTGTGCTCGGGGATCCCACTTACAGGCCCTCTGTCAACCCAGTAGTTCCCACTAAGTGTCTCCCTCTGTCCATTTCACCACCAAGCTTCCCCAAAGGGGGTCCACATCTGCCTCCTGCATTTCCTCACCTCCTGCCACACTCAGCATCTGTCCCCATCTCCAGGCAGGCTCCAGCCACTGAGGCCACCAGCAGTGTCCACTCTATTTTTTTTTTTTTTTTGTAATTTTTTTTTGTGATGAAGTTTCGCTCTTGTTGCCCAGGCTGGAGTGCAATGGCATGATCTCGGCTCACTGCAACCTCTACCTCCCGAGTTCAAGTGATTATCCTGTCTCAGCTTCCCAAATAGCTGGGATTACAGGCATGCGCCACCACACCGGCTAATTTTGTATTTTTTGTACAGACTGGGTTTCTCCATGTTGGTCAGGCTGGTCTTGAACCCTTGACCTCAGGCTATCCACCTGCCTTGGCCCCCCAAAGTGCTGGGATTACAGGCATAAGCCACCATGCCCAGTTGATGTCCACTCTTTAAATCCAAAGGATGTCTGCTTGACTCTCAGCTGCATTTGGCCTGTGACATCCCCTGATCCGCTGTCAGCCACTTTCTTGATGTCTGTGATGACCATTCTTTTTGTTTGTTTGTTTGTTTGAGACAGAGTCTCTCTCTGCTGCCGGGGCTGGAGTGCAGTGGTACGATCTTGGCTCACTGCAACCTCTGCCTCCTGGGTTCAAGTGATCCTCCTGCCTCAGTCTCCCTAGTAGCTGGGATTACAGGCGCCCGCCACCACGCCCAGCAAATTTTTTTGTATTTTTAGTAGAGATGGAGTTTTGCCTTATTGACCAGGCTGGTTTCAAACTCCTGACCTCAGGTGATCCGCCTGCCTCAGCCTCCCAAAGTGCTGGGATTACAGGCATGAGCCACCATGCCGGACTGTGATGACCATTCTGCTATTTGATGTCTCACTCATGCTGTCTTCTGCCACGTGATGCTGGGCTCCTCAGGGATGTGTCACAAGCCTTCTCACTCTTGCCAGGCTCACCTCTGGCCCGATGCGTTGCACATGGCCCAGCTGCCCACCTGACATCCTCATCGGATGCCATGGTGGGAACCTCAAATGCATTCTCTCATGAGCTGAATTCTCATACTTCTCCCAGATCTGGCTCTCCTCCTCATGCCTTGCCCCCTCTAGTGACTGGTGTCCCATGTCCTTAACCTGGCTTTCTTCCTCATCCCCCCATCCACAGGACCCCAAGCTTTATCAATCCTCCCCTTTTCTCCCGGCCTCCAGCCACCTTCCTGATGCAAAGCCACCATCCTCTTCCCTAAGTCACAGATGGCTTCCTCACCACTTCTGCCCACTGTGGCCCCACCAGTCCAACTATGCATAACAACCAGTGCCCTTCAAAAATGTGCACCTTGACCAGGCACCGTGGCTCATGCCTGTAATCCCAGCACTTTGGGAGGCCAAGGTGGGTGGATCACTTGAGGTCAGGAGTTCGAGACCAGCCTGGCCAACATGATGAAACCCCGTTTCTACTAAAAATACAAAAATGGCTGGGTGTGGTGTCTCACGCCTGTAATCCCAGCACTTTGGGAGGCTGAGGCGGGTGGATCACAAGGTCAGGAGATCAATACCATCCTGGCCAACATGGTGAAACCCCGGTTCTACTAAAAATACAAAAATTAGCTGGACGTGGTGGCGCATGCCTGTAATCCTAGCTACTCGGGAGGCTGAGGCAGGAGAATTACTTGAACCAGGAAGTCGGAGGTTGAAGTGAGCCGGGATCGCACCACTGCACTCCAGCGTGGCAACAGAAAGAGACTCTGTCTAAAAAAAAAAAAAATTAGCCCAGCATGGTAGCACATGGCTGTAGTCCCAGCTCCTTGGGAGGCTGAGGCAGAAGAATCGCTTGAACCTGGGAGGCAGAGGTTGCAGTTAGCCAAGACCGCACCACTGCATTCCAGCCTGGGTGACAGAGCAAGACTGTCTCAGAAAAAAAGAAAAAAAAAAATTAGCTGGGCATGGTGACGCATGCCTGTAATCCCAGCTACTTGGGAGGCTGAGGCATGAGAATCGCTTGAACCCGGAGGCAGAGGTTGCAGTAAGCCAAGATCGCGCCATTGCACTCCAGCGTGGGCAACAGAGCGAGATTCTGTCTCAAAACAAACAAAACCCGGCCGGGCGTGGTGGCTCAAGCCTGTAATCCCAGCACTTTGGGAGGCTGAGACGGGTGGATCACGAGATCAGGAGATCGAGACCATCCTGGCTAACACGGTGAAACCCCGTCTCTACTAAAAAATACAAAAAACTAGCCAGGCGAGGTGGCAGGCGCCTGTAGTCCCAGCTACTCGGGAGGCTGAGGCAGGAGAATGGCGTGAACCCGGGAGGCGGAGCTTGCAGTGAGCTGAGATCTGGCCACTGCACTCCAGCCTGGGCAACAGAGCGAGACTCCGTCTCAAAAAAAAAAAAAAAAACTCTCGCACTTTGGCGCCTCACACTCACGCCCATACCCACAGTACCTCTCTGGGTCCCCACAAGGCGCTGCCTCCCAGCCTGCTCTCCCTTCTTCACTCCAGCCACTCTAGCCTTTCACTTCCTGGACTCGCCAAGGCTCTTTGCACACCCTACTCACCTTGGTCCCATAGACACTCATCCAGCACAGGCTTATGCCAGGCACTCAGCCAGGAAGCAGGAGTGACATGGCCCCGCTTTCATGGCATTCCCACTCCAGGGGGAGACGTGATAAACAATAAACAAGTCAGTCTCTGACAGTGTTAGGGTGGTGAAGAAAATAGAGGTGATGTGATCAGGAGTGGGGGAAGGGAGCACTCTGCTGGAGTCTGGCAAGGCGAGTGGCAGTCTGGGGTCAAGAGTTTCAAGTAGAGGGAATAGCAAATGCAGAGGCCTCAATGGGAGAGTTTGGCGGGTAAGGAACAGGAAGGTCTGGGCGGCTGGGTGGTAAGTGTAGGGTGAGTGGTTTGAGATGGGCCTGGGGTCAGGGTGAGGGGTTTGGGTTTTGTTCCATTGCCATGGGAGCCACTGGAGGCTTTAATCACCAGAGTGACATCATCTGAATTATGCTTTTAAAGATCACGCAGGCAGCTGAGCCCCTCCCTCTCGCTCACCACTAAATCTCCAGGGCCTAGCACTGCTGGCCCACAGTGGGTGTTCAGTATCTTTGTGTTCAGTGAATGGATGTCCCGACTTTCCTGTGTGACCTAGAGGTAGTGACTTCTTTCTCTAGATCACTCAGTGTTTTCACCCAAAAGACAGGCAAAGGGAATTTCACGCCAGAATGGGTGGGTGGCACAGGATTTAGGTTACTCGTCTCCCCAGGCGGCCCTAGCGACCTGAGTCCCCCAGCCCAGGGCGGAAAATGGGGGTGCTCCCTTCGCGGGACCCCAGCCAACGTCCGGCGGCCCCACCCCAGCCGGACCGAGGTCTGAAGGATGCTGCAGCCGCGGGGGCGGGACCCGCAGGCCATCGCCAGCGCCTCCCGTGCAGATTGGATGCAGCCGTGGTCGGCGCCACCCGATTGGTCGGCCGCAAGGCAGGGGCGGGGCCTGACTCCTGCAGCGGGGCGGCGGGGAACGCGGCCAAAGCCCGGGAAGCTGCTGCGGGGGCGATGGCTGCGCCGAGCCCCGGGCCCCGCGAGGTAGGTGCGGACCCGAGAGAGGACAGGAGAGGGAAGGGTTGGTGGGCAGGGGTCGGGCCTCCCCTCGGCGAGCGGCGCGGACACGCCCCCATCCAAGCCAGGGAGGGGCCCTGCAGCCGGCGAAGAGCAGGACACGCCCCACACGGGGCACCAGGTATGCCGAGGGGCGGCCTGGCGGAGATCTCTCAGCACTTCCTCAGTTTCCTCATCGGGAAAATGGAGAGGATGCTAAAGCTCCTCCTTCAGGAGGCTGTTAGGAGGTCAAGCTCTCATCCAGTGCGGGGCACACAGTGGATGCCCACTACTGGTGGGCCAGCGGCTATGACCAGCATCGCGCTGGCCCCTCCGTGCTGGCCTGGAGGCGCTCAGCATAGGCAAATGGAATAGTTGTGACTGAATCACCGGCATCACAGCTCCTGTTATCAAGGGCTCCCGTGCAAGGAGCTCAAACTCAACAGTAACAAGAGTTCATACCTGCCACGAACAAGCTGTTCGAGTTTTCACGTTGCAGATAAAAAAATGAGGCACAGAAAGGTTAGGCGACTTACCTAAGGTCACAAGGTTGGTGAGAGACGGTCCGTCTCAGGCCAGGTTTGACTGCAGAGCTTACACCCTATCTACTGATAATCATAACCATCGCTCTACTCAGGTGCTGACTGCGTGCCAGGCACTGTGTGGCCCCTCTTGGGTACCAGCATCATCTATTTTACAGCTGAAGAAACTGAGGCAGAGAGAGATGAGGGGAAGTCTCACAAGTAGTGGAAGTGGGATTTGAATCCTGATCTTTTTCCTCTGTGACGCTGCCACAGGCTGTTTGTGTTCTCCCACCAGGTCCTGGCCCCCTCCCCTGAGGCTGGATGCAGAGCAGTCACCTCCAGCCGCCGGGGGCTTCTCTGGCGCCTCCGAGATAAGCAGTCTCGCCTGGGCCTGTTTGAGATCAGCCCGGGGCATGAACTGCATGGGATGACGTGCATGATGCAGGCAGGGCTGTGGGCTGCCACCCAGGTCTCCATGGACCACCCACCCACGGTGAGTGGCCCATCTGTCCCACAAATGTCCACACCAGCAATAGCAAGACGTGGCTGTTGCCCTGTCTGGCTAAAACTGCAGGTGTGGGGATCAGAGAGGGACATCAAGGGGAGGAAGGCAGAGAGGAAGGAACATTGTGATGTGGGAGCTGGAACGTCTGGGGTGTGTTGGGCGTGTGAGGAACCCCCTGACTCAGGTCGTTGCTGTGTGACTCTGGGTGGGTCTCTGCCTCTCTCTGGGCCTCAGTGTCCCCATCTGTATAATAGGGGGAGATTATACTCCTTGGTTTCTGAGGCCCTCCCAGCCCTGCCAGGGTGTATGGTTGAAAAGGGACCCACCCCCACCCTACTGGCCTGGCCCATCCTCTCTGGAGCTCAGGCTGAGGCAGGGCTGGCTCAGCAGAAAGGTGGCCCAACTGCAAGCTCAGCAGCTGGGCGGGCCTGGGTGAGCATGTGTGTGGCGTTCGTGTGTATGCATGTGTGCGCAGTGGGACCACATTCCATAGGCCACATCCGGGCACAGGGACCTGGAGATCCAGGGAGAGTGCAGAGACACGAGGGAGTTCTCTAACTCGAAAACTGACCTCATCACCTGCTGAAAAGCTTCCAAGGCTCCCCAGTACTCAGCATGACCTCCGGATCCAGCTGCATCCAGCCTTGTTCACACTCCATCCCTCCCTGACTAGCTTCAGCCACTTGGGCCCTCCTTCCCTTGCTGGCAGCCACCAGTGCTCTTTCTACTGCTGCGAGCACCCTGCTCCTTCTCTCCACGACCCTTTAGATTTCAGCTTAGAAGTCCCCACCCCCAGGAAGCCTTCTCTGATTTTTCCCCTCCCAGGTTGCATCAGGCAGGTCCCTTGGCTTCAGAGCCATCCCCTTGTACTGGACGGAATCTGGCTTCACTTGGCCAGCCTGTGAGTCTGGGAACGTGCCTGGCTTAAACTCATGGCCTGGTGCTGGGGACCCAGAATGGATGAAATACACTCAGGCCTTGCCGTGGGTCACTCTTGTCCCCCTGGCAGCCCTGGGAGGGTGAGCAACCCATCTGCCCAACTCAGGCACTCCTAGAAACAACTCCAGTCCCAGTTTGCTGAAGGAATCAAATTGGAGGAGATGGGGGGCGGGCCAGGTGCAGGACATCTGGAGATCCTGGGGCAGGCAGCAGGGGACTGAGGGGTTGCCCTGAGCTCCTCTACCTCTCCCTGCAGGGGCCACCCTCCCAGGACGATTTCTCGGAGGTCCTAACCCAGGTTCATGAGGTAGGAGGCCCCAGACTCCCATCTGGGGAGGGATGTGTGCTGGTCTTGCTCTCTCCTCTGCAGTTTTCCCATCTGTGCAGTGGGACTGAAGGCTTGTCCCTGAGCCTTGGGCCTTGCAGAAAGGGTGTAGTCACCCTGACCCTCCTGTCCCAGGACCAGCTGCACACACCCGGGCCCACGCAGACACTCCAGAGGAGGCTCTTCCTCCCCTGCAGGGCTTCGAGCTGGGCACGCTGGCCGGCCCCGCCTTTGCCTGGCTGCGCCGCTCCCTGGGCCTGGCGGAGGACGACTATCAGGCTGCCCTGGGCCCCGGCGGCCCCTATCTGCAGTTCCTCAGCACCTCCAAGAGCAAGGCCAGCTTCTTCCTGTCGTGAGCTTGCGGCAGGGGTGGGGCAGGGGTGGGAGTGGTACCCCTGGCTGGGAGGGCAGAATTCCCAGTGGCGGGGAAGGTCCCCTGAAGAGAGAAACAGAGCGGCCCTGATCTGGGAGGGTCAGCGCCGGACGGTGGACAGATGGGAGAGGAGAAGAGTGCGAGGGCCGAAGGCTAGAGGGGCGGTGCCGAGACCTGGTAGCGAGATCCACATGCACAGGTCGGGGAACGGGGCCGGGTGAGAGCCGCTGCAGTCAGGCCTGGGCAGTGACCTCTTTCTCTTGCCCCCCAGCCACGACCAGCGCTTCTTCCTGAAGACCCAGGGGCGCCGAGAGGTGCAGGCTCTGCTCGCCCACCTGCCCCGCTACGTGCAGCACCTGCAGCGGCACCCGCACTCGCTGCTGGCGCGGTTGCTGGGTACGCGGCTGCGGGCGGGGCTCGGTGGGGGCCGGTCCTAGGTGGCAATATACCTGGGGAGGGCGGGGTATGTGGGCGGGGCCCAAATGGGCGGATTTGGGGTTGTAGGGCATGGGGTTGGGGACATGCGTGGGGGCGGGGCACCACTGGAGTTGGGTTTAGGGGTGGGATCGGGTCGAGATCCGGACCCCAGACAAGGAAGGGTCCGGGTGCCGCGGATCTTGAGAAGGAGGCGTGGCCTGGCCCTGGGACTGGTGCCGGTGCCGGATGCACCCCGGGTCGTGGAGTTTGGGGATCCTCATTCGGCGCCCTCTCCCCTTCCAGGAGTGCACAGTCTGCGGGTGGACCGGGGAAAGAAGGTGGGTGAAGCCAAGGAGAGGTGGCTGGGTGGAGCGGGCGGCTGGAGGGCGACAGCCGGCCTCCCTCACTCCTTGTCCCGGCCCCCAGACGTACTTCATCGTCATGCAGAGCGTCTTCTACCCCGCCGGCCGCATCTCCGAGAGGTGAGTGGCCCAAGCAGGTTTGGTGCCCCACCCCAGCCGAAACTCACCGCCTGAAGCACCCACACTCACTATCCAGAAGGTGAAACTGAGGCCCAGGAAGGAGAAGGGGCGTTCCCAAGATCTGGTGGGTCAGAGACAGTAACGCTCACGCCCAGCATATCTGGAGCACTCAGTGTGCGTTAGGCGCTGTGTTGGGCCCTTCTCATGCTTTTTAATTCCCAGAAGGAGTCTGAGGGGCAGCTCTTATCCTCCTTCCTAGATGAGAAACCGAGGAAGGAGAAGGCCACACAGCTAACATGTGGGGAGCAGCGACTCAGACCCAGCCTCTGACTGCACCGTAGCCCCCTGTGCCCTCCAGTGCTGGCTCTGCCCACAGGTTCCCTGCCCCCTCCATTGGCTGCCCCCAGGCCCTCCTGGTGCCTCCGCCTGGGGTTGGATCCCTGTGTCTGGGACACCTTCAGGGGTAACAAGGTGTCCAGAGGCAGGCACAGGCAGGGCTCAAGCCTGGGCTGGGCCTCCAGTGGCCTGAGTGTGAATGCCTGCTCTGCTCTTATCTTTAACTCAGAAACAATAATAGACCAGGGTTCAGCTATAGGGCCCGGCATGGTGGGTCTCGCTTGTAATCACAGCACTTTGGGAGGTCAAGGCAGGAGGATTACTTGAACCCAGGAGTTGGAGACCACCCTGGGCAATACAGTGAGACCCTGCCTCTACAAAAAATAAAAAAATTAGCTGGGTGTGGTGGCATGTGCCTGTAGTCCCAGACACTTGGGAGGTTAAGGTGGAAGGATTGCTTGAGCCCAGGTGGTCGAGGCTTTAGTGAGCCGTGTTTGTTTCACTGCACTCCAGCCTGAGTGACAGAGTAAGACCTTCTCTAAAAAAAGAAAGAAGCAAGTGAGATTCCATCTCAAGGAAAAAAAAGGAAGGAAGGAAGGGAAAGAAGGGAAAGAAAGAAAGAGAGGGAAAGAAAGAAAGAGAGAGAGAGAGAGAAAGAGAGAGAAAGAGAAAGAGAAAGAAAGAAGAAAGAAAGAGGAAGGAAGGAAGAGAAAGAGAGAGAAAGAGAGAGAGAAAGAGAAAGAGAGAAAGAAAGAGAAAAAGAAAGAAAGAAAAAGAAAGAGGAAGGAAGGAAGAGAAAGAGAGAGAGAAAGAGAAAGAGAGAGAGAGAAAAGAAAGAAGAAGGAAGGAAGATAAAGAGAAAGAGAGAAAGAAAGAGAAAGAGAGAGAAAGAAAGAAAGAGAAAGAAAGCAAAAGGAAGAGAGAGAGAAAGAGAGAGAAAGAAAAAAGAAATAAAGAAGGAAGGAATATAGAAAGAGAGAAAGAAAGAGAAAGAAAAAAGAAAGAAAAAGAAAGAGGAAGGAAGGAAGAAAGAAACAAAAGAAAGAGAAAGAAAGAAAGAGAGAGAGAAAGAAAGAAAAAGAAAGAAAGAGGCAGGCAGGCCAGGGTTGTGCTGAGGATTGGGGATGATCTATGTAATAGTTCAGTGCACACAAGTAGTCACTGGAAGCTCTTGTGAGATTCTCTGTGTGTCTCAAATCTATGTAAAGCTGAATTCTGTCGCCTCACTCAGGTATGACATCAAAGGCTGCGAGGTGAGCCGCTGGGTGGATCCTGCCCCTGAGGGCAGCCCCATTGTTCTGGTGCTGAAGGACCTCAACTTTCAGGGCAAGACCATCAAGCTGGGTGAGTCACCGGGGTGGTCACTGCCTGCCCCTCCTTCATTCAGGGTGAAGTTTAGAAGGGTGTCCCTGCTGCCCTCTGCCTGAGTCATTAAGAGCCCAGTTTCTGCTGGGCATGGTGGCTCATGCCTGTAATCCCAGCACTTTGGGAGGCCAAGATAGGTGGATCACGAGGTCAGTAGTTCAAGACCAGCCTGGCCAAGATGCTGAAACCCCATCTCTACTAAAAACACAAAAATTAGCGGGGCGTGGTGGCACATGCCTATAATCCCAGCTATTCAGGAGGCTGAGGCAGGAGAATCGCTTGAATCCAGGAGGCAGAGGTTGCAGTGAGCCGAGATGGCGCCACTGCACTCCAGCCTGTGGAACAGAGCAAGACTCCGTCTCAAAAAATAAAAATAAAAGAGCCCAGATTCTGGAATCAGGCAGAGCAGAGTTCCAATTCAGGCTCCATGACTTCCTAGCTAGGTGACCAAGGCAAATTACAGATGAGTTTCTTTATTTGTGAGATGGGGACAGTAATGCCACGTGCTGTCACGGGGCAGAGTGTGTGGAGCACCGTGGCTGGCACATGATGAGCGCTCAGGTTGGGGCACTGATGCTCCGGCAGGGCCCCAGCGGAACTGGTTCCTCCGCCAGATGGAACTGGACACCACCTTCCTCCGGGAGCTCAACGTGCTGGATTACAGCCTCCTGATGGCCTTCCAATGTCTCCACGAGGATGAGAGGGGCCTGGGCAGCAGCCTCATCTTCCGTACAGCCAGGTGAGCCCCCCACAGGGGCAACAGCGAGATTGAGGTGGTGAGAGTAAAGGAAAGACAGACATGGGGGCGTGGGAGTGCCTTCCCTCTGCCGGGAGCAATGCAGCCAAAGACACGAAGGCTGGAAAGTGCAGAGTTTGTGTGTGTGTGTATGTGCATGTGTGTGTGTGCGTGCGTGTGTGCATATGTTTGTGTGCGTGCATGCATGGGGGGGTGTGCGTGTGTGCGCATGCGTGCGTGTGTGCGTGCGTGCGAGTGTGTGTAGAGGGGAGGGCTGGAGAAGCCTAGCTGGTAGGGCAGGAGGGGCACAGGTGGACTGCAGCAGGGGACAGAACAGATGAAGTCCACTTGGAGAAGAGCTTTGGTGATTATTTGAAGAATCTGCCCATTTTCCAATGGGGCTGTGGAACCCTCGAAGGTTTCAGAGCAGAGAAAAAGACCTATTTTTAAATTAAAAAAAAATTTTTTTAAAGACCTATTTTTAATTTTTTAAATTTTTGCTTTTTTTTTTTTGAGACGGAGTTTCGATCTGTCACCCAGGCTGGAGTGCAGTGGTGCCCTCTTGGCTCACTGTACAACCTCTGCCTCCTGGATTCAAGTGATTCTCCTGCCTCAGCCTCCTGAGTCTGGGATTACAGACACCCACCACCATGCCTGGCTAATTTTTTTTTTTTTTTTGAGATGGAGTCTTACTCTGTTGTCCAGGCTGGAGTGCAGTGGTGTGATCTTGACTCACTGCAACCTCTGCCTCCCGGGTTCAAGCAGTTCTCCCTCCCTCAGCCTCCTGAGTAGCTGGGATTACAGGCACACACCAGCATGCCTGGCTAATTTTTGTATTTTTATTAGAGATGGAGTTTCACCAAGTTGTCCATGCTGGTCTTGAACTCCTGACCTCAGGTGATCCACCTGCCTCTGCCTCCCAGAGTGCTGGGATTACAGGTGTGAACCACAGCACCTGGCCAATTTTTGTATTTTTAGTGGAGAAGGGGTTTTGCCATGTTGACCAGGCTGGTCTTGAACTCCTGAACTCAAGAGATGCATCTGTCTCAGCCTCCCAAAGTGTTGGGATTACAGGTATGAGCCACCGCGCCCAGCCTAATTTTTGCTTTAAAGGGTCCTTGCCCTTTAAGCTGGTCATTCTACTTCCAGGACCCTGAGGTCATCATCGTTGGCACCGTCTTCCCATCCTCATCTCAGTAGTGGTAACTGTCACTCCTTCACGCTGACTGGGAGCCTCACTGGGAGGGTAGACTCATCCCCATTTGAGAAATGTGAGAACTGAGGCTCGGGAAGGGTACATGAGGTTGCAGAATGACTTCTGAGGACTCATGTTAGTACTTGACCAGCTACTTCCATTTCTGTTCCCTCAGACCCACTCCTGAGGTCGAACAGAATTACGTAGGGGCTAAGACAGGCACTCCACTGATCCAGTGGGTGGGCAAGGGGAGTGAAGGAGGAGGTCCGCTCATCCAGCCGCCACCCGTCTCATCCCGTGCCTTGTTCCTTCCCCTCGGAGGAAGAACTTGGGATGGGTGAGGCTTGGGTAGAATTTGGAGTCATGGCTCCTCAAGCAGTCTGTGGCTAGGCTGGACATGTCCTGACCGGATGGTGGCAAGCCTGCCATGGGGCACAGAGCCTCCCACATCTGCGCATCCAAGCGAGGTCAGCTTCTCCCTTGCCTTCTCCCCCTAGCTGGTGCTTAGGCCACCGCTGTCATTCAGTCAGTGATTCCTGGTTTGCATGGAACTGTTGTGACATTGAAATACTTTTATGTTGGCTGTCCCAGCCCCACCCCCACCCAGTTATCAGCCCCACCCCCACCCAGTTCCCAGCCCCTACTCAGAACTTCCCCATCCCACATCTCCCCGTCATCCAGGTAGCCCACAGGGTACCAGCATTCTGCTCAGACGCTCAGACCACTGAGTTCTGATTGGCTAGCGCGGGCAGGGCTTTTTTCTCATTGGTGTATTTACCCCCAGACCCAGACAGGACAGGATTAAAGCCCCTCAGCGATGCCTGAGGACAAAGTTAGGGAATTGAACCTGCTTCTGCTGGGACTGGGCGCCCCGCCAAAGGTACCTTCTGGTATGGAATACATTTTGAGGCAAAATCATACATACGCCTTCTGCAAACTGGGGTCGCTGGATTTTGTTCACAAAACTTCTGCTCCGCGACCCTGAGACTTCTAGGGTTGGATGACTCCAAACAGAAATTTAGGAAATAGACTTACTTGAAGTCATATGGCACCACATTTCAAGGCTCAGTGGCCACCTGTGGCCAATTTCTAAGTACTGAACAGTGCAGCTCTAGCCCAACACTTTGACTTTTCTCATCTACCTGACTTCACAAACCTAGGCACACAGGGGGTGTGGGAATGAGCTGGTAGAGGGGTGGGCAGCCTGGCCAGGCTTGCAGAGCCGACTGGCTGGGGCTTCCTGGAGGAGGTGGCAGCTTCATCCTCCTGTCGGCCCCCAGGTCTGTGCAAGGGGCACAGAGCCCGGAAGAGTCGGGAGTCCAAAACCGCCGGCTGCTGCCCGACGCCCCCAACGCCCTACACATCCTGGACGGGCCCGAGCAGCGCTATTTCCTGGGCGTCGTGGATCTCGCCACGGTCTACGGGCTCCGCAAGCGACTGGAGCACCTGTGGAAGACACTGCGCTACCCGGGCCGGACCTTCTCCACTGTCAGCCCGGCTCGCTACGCCCGTCGCCTCTGCCAGTGGGTGGAGGAGCACACAGAGTGACGGGCGCCCGGCCCCACTTTCCGGATCTGGATGGTGGGCTCACGCCAGGAACACCGGTTCCCTTGGGCCCGAGCATCTCGCCTGCGCTTCCTCGTGATGGTCGCCAGAGGGCAGCATCCCCTAACTAATACCGTAACCGCGCAGCCCGGTTTGACGGTGGTGCCGTGCCCAGCATCATGCCAAGGATTCCCCTACTTTAGCTCATTTAGTCCTTAAAAAAATGCTATTATTCTCTTTTTACAGACCATGAAATGGAGGCTCAGGGGGTGAAGGGACCGATCAAGATCATTCAGCAATAAATGCTGGAACCAGGACTCAACCATGACTTTTGGATTCCGGAGCCTGTATTCTTAACCACCAGCTCCTGCAGCTTGGTCCTCATGATCTGGGCAAGGGGGGAGGCTGAAGGCTGCAGCCCTCTTGTCGTCCAGATGGGGAAACTGAGGCCCAGAGACTTTAAGGGGCTTATGCACCGGTAAGTGGCAAGGTCGGCCCCGAGTACCCAGGCCTCCCGACCCCCTGCTCCTGGCCCGATACTCTAGGGATGCAGGTGGGGGAAGGTGGGGTCCTGGGGGGCTGCCTGGAGCTCTGGGAGGCATTCTGAATGGTGTCTACTATTGATCTGAAGTGAGCTCTGCCCTTCTTTGAAAGTCACTTTTCTCATCAGTGAAATGGGGGCAAGGGTCCATGGTCAGACCAAGGTCTTGGCTGCACAGACATCACCGGGAGCCTGCATGGCCCCTGATCACTCCTTCTCCTTCCTCCAGCAAACTCCAGCCTGGCCTCTGACCCCAGTTCAATCTGACCATGCCCAAGCCCAAGTGGGCCTTCCCTCCAGAGCTGCTCCAGGGCCTGGCTGTGTGACTGGGGCAAGGTGCTAAACCTCTCTGTGCCTCGCTGGTCTAATCTGTAAAATGAAAGAATGGAAACAGACCTCATTAACTCATTAAATATTTGCTGAGCACCTGCCATGTGACAGGCCCTCTGCTGGGTAATGGGGACCTGGGGAGGAAGCAAGTGGCACAGATTCTGCCTTCATGGAACTCGCGGAACTCACAGTCTGGGGGAAGGGACCGCTACCTGATCATTTAATGGATAGTATTGGGGGAAAGGCTTTAACTTCTCCACTGAGACCAGAGAAGAGTCTGACATGTCCCTAGGAGGGTCCCAAGTTAAGAGCACAGCAAGGGCCTGGAGTGAGAGAAGGAAAACATTTCCGAGTGGGAGGGGGCCACGTGGGCCAAGAGTGGACCCCCAGGATTGGACGGTGCAGGACCTCGGGGAAGCCATTCAGCTGCAATGCACACTGCTACTCCACTGACCCATCAGATCCCACCAAAGAAAGATGGCTGAGGGGCGAGGCGTGGTGGCTCATGCCTGTAATCCAAGCACTTTGGGAGGCCAAGGTGGGTGGGTCACTTGAGGTCAGGAGTTTGAAACCAGCCTGGCCAACATGGTGAAACCTCATCTCTACTAAAAATACAAACATTAGCCAGGTGTGGTGGCGGGCGCCTGTAGTCCCAGCTTCTTCGGAGGCTAAGGCAGGTGAATTCCTTGAACCCAGGAGGCAGAGGTTGCCGTGAGCCGAGATGGCACCACTGCACTCCAGCCTGGGCAACACAGCAAGACTGTGTCTCAAACAAAACAACAACAAAAAAAGAAAGATGGCTGAGGGGGAAGCGAGAGGAAAGAGAGAGCTCTGGCTGCAGGGTTCCTGGAATATTTGGTTTTTGGGTTTTTTGGAGACAGGGTCTCCCTCTGTCACCTATGCTTGAGTGCAGTGGCATGGATTACAGCTCACTGCAGCCTCAACCTCCTGGGCTCAAGTGATCCTCCCACCTCAGCCTCCCAAGTAGCTGGGACTACAGGCATGTGCCATTACACCTGGCTACTTTTATTTTATTCTGCAGAGACAGGGTCTCGCCATATTGCCCAGGCTGATCTTGAACTCCTGGGCTCCAGCAATTTGCCCAATTTGATCCTCCCAAAGTGTTGGGCCCACAGGCATGAACCGCTGCACTTCACCAGAAGATATGTACTTTAAATATTGATATCACTCCTAGTTGGCTGGGTGACCTTGCCTGATTTCTCAACCTCTCTGAGCTGGCATGAGCTGAGTGGAAATTTCTTGTTCTTGCTTTAGCAGGAAGTTGTGACATAGAGTGTGTCATGCCCATCACTCAGGAGGTGATGGGCCAGGGAAACTCAGAGGTGGCAGGGAATTGCAACAGGAACTAGAGTCTGACTCCACATTTCTACCCGTCTGGATCCCACAGGGCTGAGTCAGTGCCACAGAGTCCTGCTGTCACACATAAGGATGACTCAGCCCCTCTCCACCTTTGGGTCTCTGGCCATGAGCCTAGCCGGGACCTCAGGCTGGAGAGGAAAGTGATTTGTTCAAGAACTCATGGGACCCAGGCTCTCCTAACTCATGCATTGATAGACGTGACCTAGCACCTAGTGTGTGCTGGGCACTGTGCAGGTGTGGAGGTGCCCTGGCCCACATGGAGCTTAGAGTCTGTGGGGCAGGTGGACCATAAACGAGACAACTGGTTAATATACAGGGCAATTTCAGAGTGTGACAACCACTATGAAATACTGAGTTGGGGTGAGGCAAGAGGGATGGGGGTGCAGTGTCAGCTGGGTGGTTGGCAAGGGCTTTTCAGAGGAGGTGATGCTTCAGCTGAATGACAAGAGGAGCCACTCTATGACTAGTGCCGTCCAGCAGAGGACACAGTGAGTGCAAAGGTCCTGCAGTAGGAACGGCTTCAGTATGATTGGCGGCCAGAGGGTGGCCAGGGTCGGTAAAGGCTGACTGAAGGAGTTCACCCAGTGTAGGATCATGTAGGTTGTGGTAAGCAGAGTAGGTTTTTGCCAAAAGCAAAGTGAAGAAGTTTCTCTGGGGCTGTAGGACTTCCCGGTCACAGTTCCACTGTAGTCTTATGATCCTCAGCTCCCCTGGGAGCCCGGACCATTTGGGCATGCTGCTGTCTCCATGTGGTCCTAGCAAGGGTGGAGTTGCCTCTCTGGGGAAGGAATCATCATCTCACCAGCCATTGTGGGCAGTGTGTGAATCCATAGGGAACTTCTCACCATTGTGCCCTCAGGGTTGGGCCTATGAGCAAAGAAACTTGAAGAATGAGGACTGAGAAGGAAGGGCCCTGGCTTTGGGGACACACTGCCTTGTGTGGGTGAGGAGCCATGGTGACTGAGGGTGAACCACTACTCCCCACATGTGTCCAGGCTGGAGTGGCAGAGACAGGAGAGTTTGTGCTCAAAGGAGGCCCCTGGGGGGCAGGGCCACTACAGCAGCCCTCCTCCCAGCCCCTGGACAGGCACTGAGTCCTACAGCACCAGGCCCAGGGGTGATATGGCTTTGAACCTAGAGCAGGGTAGACTGGGAAGGTTGCTGAGCTGGGGACAGATACCCTGGCATCTAGCCCAGGCCTGAGCCTCTGAGAAAAAGGAAAAAGGAGTTTGAAATGGAGACCAGGGAAGGAGCCCAAGCTGGTTCCCAGGCCAGCGCCCTGCAGAGGAGGTGGGTGTGGCGGGGATGGGGAGAAGATCTTTCTGGCCAATGCAACATTTTGCAAAAAAAAAAAAAATCATAAACAAGGGCCGGGCGTGGTGGCTTACGCCTGTAATCCTAGCACTTTGGGAGGCTGAGGCAGGCAGGTCACTTGAGGTCAGGAGTTCGATACCAGCCTGGCCAACATGGTGAAACCCTGTCTCTACTAAAAATACAAAAGTTAGCTGGAAATTGCTTGAACCCGGGAGGCGGAGGTTGCAATGAGCCAAGATGGTGCCACTGTACTCCAGCCTGGGCAACAGAGATTCTGTCTCAAAAAAAAAAAAAAAAAACTTAGACGGGAAGTGTGCCCTCTCACTTCCCCATAGGCCCACCCCTGCTACCGTCCCAGTGCTTTCTGCCACCAGCCTGGCGCCTGAAGGCAGTTGCCTCTGAGATCCCAAGGGACCCCAATAGGACACACTGCGGCATCTGCCCGGGGCCTGGGCTAACTTGACTTGGATTTGGAGGACATTCCAGCGAGGGAGCCTTTGAGAGGTAAGAGTAGGTGGTCACAGCCCCGGGTCTGGAGTGAAACTGCCTGGGTTCGAATCTTGGCTGTGACAGGAGCCGCTTCTGCACGTGGGTCTCAGAGGAGAAAAACAGGCTCAGGTGAATGTCACACTGACATAATCATAATAAAATAATCATATTGAAAATAACTTATGTATTCGTTGTTTATCTGAATTTCCAGTGTCACTGGGCATTCTCTATCTTACTTGATAAATCCAGCAACCCTACCAGTTGAAACGTGGACTGCCTGACCGGAAGCCCCGCTTAATTTCCCTGCCCAACCACCATTTCAGAAATGGAGACACTCAAGTCCGGACTGCCAGGCCGCCACTGCCCGGTGGCCCCCGACACACTCTAGGTCTCTTTCCCCTGCGGCCCGACAGCTCGCCCAGGCAGGAGCCTGCTGGAAATGCGGAGGACAGAAAAGGGAGATGCTGGTACTCAGACTCCGCCCCGGCTCTGAAGCCCCGCCCCCGGCCCTGATGCCCCGCCCCTAGCTGGAGGCCTCGCCGCCAGCCATTCACGTCCCGCCCCGTCCCGGCCGCGCAGAGCCCTCCCCAGGTCGCGCAGGCTGCGCTCGTAGGATCCGCCTGCGGCGCGCAGGCCCCGCCCCAGGCGCGCGAGTCTCCGCCCGTCCTTGCCGGCCCCGGCCCCGCCCCCTGCCTCTGGCTGCTCGGATCAGCTTCCAGTCCGGTCGGCCCGGCCTGGGGGCCATGGAGCTCCGAGCAGCGGATCGCGAGCCTCCTGCGAACCCCAGCCTCCACGCCCGGTTAGCACCCGGCCGGGAGATGAGGCAGTGGAATCTGGAAGGGCGGTGAAAATCCCACGTCCTGCCCTTCCCCGGCCTCTCCATTCGTCCCCCGGGTAGAGAGGTAGGATGGATGGGGTGGAATTCCGGGCTTCTGGTTCTCTCTGCCCCAGACCCGATTGGTGACCTTGAGCTGGGGGTGCCCCCTGGCTGCCTCTTGGGTTGGCAGGAGGTCTCGCAAAAGTCGCTGAGTCCTGCTCTTTTAGGATGGGGACATTGCCTTCCGGTGTTTGGAGACGTCAAGGGGTTGGATTCCTGGGCGCCATGTGCTTTCACCCCGGCCTGTACCCTCCCCTGCCTCAGTTTTCCCGATAGCCTAGAACCTCATGTGCCTTACCCCTCCTGGCTCTGAGTTTCTGGGTCTTGGCAGGTGCCCGGCTCCCACCCCTTCCCAGCCCCAGCCCTGGAGACAGCAGCCCCTAGACTACCGAGGGACAGTGACAGCATGAAGGCTCCGGTAAGTGGTGGAAGAAGGAGGACTTCCAGGGAACGCAGAGACCCTGACCAGCGGAGCAGCTCAGCAGCCTCTCCACCCCAGGAGCCACTGCCACTTCTGACCTCCCTGCTGCCGAGCAGAGAAAGGCAGAATGGCCTCAAAGTCCAGCTCTCTGTGTGACCCCAGGCGGGTGGCATCCCCTCTGCGGTGTCCGTACCTTGCTATCCCTGTAAAACGGAGGTAACACTACGAGCTAACCAGGCAAGGCCTACCTGGGACTGGGGGTGTGAAAGTTCAGTTCAGCCGCTCTTGTCTTTACCGCAGAAGCCCCGGGTTGTGAGAGAGAGACAGCTGGCTGTGGGGGGCAGTTCATCTCAACTGCCTGAGTCAAGGTCTCTGGTTCCTCATGGGCAGGGGAGCAGGTGCCAGGCAGAACTACCTCCCCTGCACAGCTGGCCACACAGAAAAGACTTATTTTTAGAAGCTGACATAGCTTGCGGGCAGAAAATGGTGGGCCTTGGGCAGGATGCGCCGGGGTGGGTGGGGGTGATGGGGTGGGGGGTGGGGGCGACTTGCCCACTTCTGATTTTCAGAGAGCACCAGCCAAGGGCTCGGTGGCTTCTGAACGGTGGCCTAGGGACTTGTGCCTCGAGTCTAGAAAACTGGAGCCCAGAGAGACACAGGTGGTGACCAGGGTGGACCACTACCCAGTGACTAGCCCGCAGTTCTGCTGCCACCAAGCCCTTCCCCTCCTGGGAGGCTTGGTGGTGGTGGAGGCATTCACTAAGTCTGCCAGGAGGGCAGCCCCAGGCTGGGCCTAGCCCGGATGGCTAGAAGAGCTTCCTGGTTCCAACGGCCTTTGGAACATGGTTTCTGGAGGCAGGAGCCTCCAGGCACCAGCTTTTCAATTATTAAGGCCATTTCTTGAATGACATTTGCTCCAATCTCCTTGTGCCACCTGGCCTGCTGATCATCAGACGGCCACTGAGTCAGCTGGGGGTGGGGCGGAGGCAGGGCCACACTAGGCAGCCCTGGTCCTAGGCTGAAGAGGCTGGTGGCCCTTCTGAGGCACCACTTTCCCGTTGTCATGTGCACAGCACTTTACAGTATACAGAACGCTTTCACTGCCCCTCCCGTAAGTTCACACGGTAGGCGTTATCAGTCCCCAGTTTGTAGAGGAGGAAACAGGCCCAGAGGGATGGAGAGCCACAGCTCACATAGTACACCCCAGCCTCCAGTTAGAAATATGGGCTTTCCAGCCTGTATTTAAGGCCCCACTGTGGTGCTTCTTTGCTGTATGGCCTTGTACTACTCACTTCACCCCGAACTGCTTTCCTTATCTAGAAGGTGGGGATAATGACAGTGGTATCTCCAGGGCCTTATGTGCCCAGAGCTTGGCATCCCCGTGTAAGGCCCAATGGGTGGAGACTGGATTCTGCTGCTGTTCTAGGAACTGCTCTAGACCCAGGAGGCCAGGTGCAGCGCTGAAGGGGTTTCTGGGAGCCCCTCCCCACATACACCCGCCCATGGCCACTGTCTCCCTCAGGGTCGGCTCGTGCTCATCATCCTGTGCTCTGTGGTCTTCTCTGCCGTCTACTTCCTCCTGTGCTGCTGGGCCGGCCTGCCTCTCTGCCTGGCCACCTGCCTGGACCACCGCTTCTCCACAGACTCCAGGCCCACTGTGCCGGGCCCCTTGCACTTCAGTGGATATAGCAGTGTGCCAGACGGGAAGGTCAGTGGGCCAGGCAATGCATCTGGGGTGGGTAGTGACAGCTGGGCTTGTCCCAAACTGGACCTTGAACTTGGCCCCTCTGCTCACCAGCCATGTGATCCTGGCCAATCATGTCATCTCTCTGAGCCCTAGGTTCTTTTTTTTTTTCTTTTCTTTTCTTTTTTTTTTTTTGAGACAGAGTCTTGTTCTGTTGCCCAGGCTGGAGTGCAGTGGTGCGATCTCGGCTCTGAGCCTTAGGTTCTAAGAAGAATTTTTTTTTTTTTTTTTTTTTTTTTTTTTTTGAGATGGAGTTCTGCTCTTGTTGCCCAGGCTGGAGTGCAATGGCACGATCTCGGCTCACTGCAACCTCTGCCTCCCGGGTTCAAGTGATTTTCCTGCCTTAACCTCCCGAGTAGCTGGGATTACAGGCATGCGCCTCCACACCTGGCTAATTTTGTATTTTTAGTAGAGATGGGGTTTCTCCATGTTGGTCAGGCTGGTCTCGAACTCCCAACCT
The DNA here is from genome assembly GCF_043159975.1 of Macaca nemestrina. Classification (NCBI taxonomy): domain Eukaryota; kingdom Metazoa; phylum Chordata; class Mammalia; order Primates; family Cercopithecidae; genus Macaca; species Macaca nemestrina. Next base: position 110,046,165 of record NC_092138.1, on the reverse strand, counting down.
CAGGTGATCTGCCTGCTTTGGCCTTTCAAAGTGCTGGGATTACAGGCGTGAGCCACCGTGCCCGGCCAAGAAATTATTTTTTGTTTGTTTGTTTGTTTGAGAGAGAGAGAGAGTCTCACTCTGTCACCCAGGCTGGAGTGCAGTAATGCGATCTCAGCTCACTGCAACCTCAGCTCACTGCAACCTCCACGTCTCGGGTTCAAGTGATTCTCATGCTTCAGCCTTCCGAATAGCTCACCGGTTCTTGCCCATCTCGTCCTGGAAGATCTGGTCACAGGAGGCCCTCATGCGCTCAGTGAAGGTGTACACCTGCAGGCCGGGGTACATCCGGGTGAGCTGCAGCAGTGTGCGGTAGGTGCGGTCGCCGAGCACCCGGTCCATGTGCCTGCCCTGGCCCTGCCCTGGGACTACAGGCGTGCACCACCACACCTGCCTAATTTTTAGAGATGGGGTTTCACCATGTTGGCTAGGCAGGTCTTGAACTCCTGATCTCAAGCGATCCACCCACCTCAGCCTCCCAGAGTGCTGGGATTACAGGTGTGAGCCACCGTGCCCGGCCAGATGTTGTTTTCTTTTTCTTTTTTTTTTTTTTTTGCATTTATATTTTTATTTGTTTATTTATTTTATTTTATTTTATTTTATTTTATTATTTATTTATTTTTTTTTTTTTGAGACGGAGTCTTTGCTCTGTCACCCAGGCTGGGGTGCAGTGGCGCGAACTCGGCTCACTACAAGCTCCGCCTCCTGGGTTTATGCCATTGTCCAACCTCAGCCTCCCGAGTAGCTGGGACTACAGGCGCCCGCCACCTCGCCCGGCTAGTTTTTTTTGTACTTTTAGTAGAGACGGGGTTTCACTGTGTTAGCCAGGATGGTCTCGATCTCCTGACCTTGTGATCCGCCCGTCTCGGCCTCCCAAAGTGCTGGGATTACAGGCGTGAGCCACCGCGCCCGGCCCTGTTTATTTATTTTAGACAGGATCTCACTCTGTCAACAGGCTGGAGTGCAGTGGCACGATCTCGGCTCACTGCAACCTCCGCCTGCCAGATTCAAGGGATTCTCCTGCCTCAGCCTCCTGAGTAGCTGGGATTACAGGAGTGTGCTACTACGCCCAGCTAATTTTCGTGTTTTTGGTAGAGATGGGGTTTCGCCATGTTGGCCAGGCTGGTCTCGAACTCCTGACCTCAGGTGATCCACCCACCTCGGCCTTCCAAAGTGCTGGGATTACAGGTGTGAGCCACCACTCCCGGCCCAGATGTTTTCTTTCCCATTTTACAGATGAGAGACTTGAGGCTCACAGAGGCCAGTGACTTGGCCTCAGACCACATAGCTAGGAGGGGGCAGAGCCAGGATTCAGGCTCAGGACCAGGGAGTCCCACAGTTGTCCTGGGCATTGACGACCCTGCTTTTACTTAGAAACTGGGCACAGTGTGGGTGAGGCATGCGCAGGGGAGGGGGTGGCCTAAGAATGATTCTGAAGAACTGAGGTTCATGTTTACTTCACAAATACTGATATGACCTCCAGTCTGTGCCAGCCACTGTTCTAAGTGTTTTATAAATATTTGCTCAAGCAAACCTCATAAGAACTTATTATGTAGAGACAGTTAGGGCCTCAGAGGCAGCGACAGGAATGAGGATCACAAATATGGCTGATGAGGAAGTGGGGGGGCTGAGTGCAGAACCTTAGCTCTGACACTGGATATCACTGTGATCTGAGAAAGTCATCCCTGCTGCCCAGCCTGTAAAATGGGTCAATAACAGTCCTTCGAGCCGATACCTGATCAAGTGAGGTTGGTGGATATACCTGGGGAAGGCGCAGGGGGTGTAAGCTGCACGCTCATGCCTCTCTGTCTCTTTCTCCCTGCTGGCCCTGCAGCCGCTGGTCCGCGAGCCCTGCCGCAGCTGTGCTGTGGTGTCCAGCTCCGGCCAGATGCTGGGCTCAGGCCTGGGTGCTGAGATCGACGGTGCCGAGTGCGTGTTCCGCATGAACCAGGCGCCCACCGTGGGCTTTGAGGCGGACGTGGGCCAGCGCAGTACCCTGCGTGTCATCTCACACACAAGCGTGCCGCTGCTGCTGCGCAACTACTCACACTACTTCCAGAAGGCCCGAGACACGCTCTACGTGGTATGGGGCCAGGGCAGGCACATGGACCGGGTGCTCGGCGGCCGCACCTACCGCACGCTGCTGCAGCTCACCAGGATGTACCCCGGCCTGCAGGTGTACACCTTCACTGAGCGCATGATGGCCTACTGCGACCAAATCTTCCAGGACGAGACGGGCAAGAACCGGTGAGCCTGGGGCCTGCCTGCTGGGGTCTCCCTGGCAGCTGGGGACCTTCATTCTCTGCGAGTCTCTTGTCCATCAGGGCTCTGCTCTGTCAGGCCCGGGAGGTCAGCACTCAAGGAGGCAGACATGGTCCTGCCCTCTAATGGGGGGCAGGAGGAAAAGGGGATGTCACTCAGGAAACTGTCACACAGATCTAGAATCCCAAATGGTGGTGAGAGCTATCAGGCCTTTTGAGCACCCGACAGGAAGCACTGGGCAGTGTGTGGAGGGGCATGAGGGAGTGCTTCTCTCTGGAGGGAATGGTCTGTCTAACTTGGTCTCTGATATCCCTTCTGGATAATAAAAGTTAGAGGCCGGGTGCGGTGGCTTTCGCCTGTAATCCCGGCATTTTGGGAGGCCAAGGCGGGAGGATCACTTGAGGTCAGGAGTTTGAGGCCGGCCTGGCCGACATGGTGAAACCCCGTCTCTACTAAAAATATAAAAATTAGGGCCAGGCGCAGTGGCTCACGCCTGTAATCCCAGCACTTTGGGAGACCCAGGTGGGAGGATCACAAAGTCAAGAGATCAAGACCACCCTGGCCAACATGGTGAAACCCCGTCTCTACTAAAAATATAAAAATTAGCCAGGTATGATGGTGCATGCCTGTAATTCTAGCTACTCATGAGAGTAGCTGAGGCAGGAGAATTGTTTGAACCTGAAGGCAGAGGTTGCAGTGAGCCAAGATCACACCACTGCACTCCAGCCTGGGTGACAGAGTGAGACTCTGTCGCAAAAAGCAAAACAACACAGAGCAATAACAGCCCTCTTTGCTCACCAGGCACTGGGTGAAGCACTCCGCATTCAAGGTTTCATTTTATGTCATACCCAAAAGCGCACTCATGACTCTTGCCAGTCCCTCCTCCACACGCCTGCTCCTCCACCGGCCTCTGTGCTCAGGAGACAGAACAGTCAGCCTCTGGTGTATCCACCAGAAAATTGGGCTGTGCCTCTGACTCCCCTTGTACCATCATCTGCCACATACAATGGCCCATGGCTGCCACCTTGACCTAAGCTGCAGGCTTCCCACCCCCACCACTCCTGGCCTGCCTGCCCTGTGTGATCCTGCCCCTGCCTGCCTCTGTGACCTTGTGTCTCCTTCACTCTCCCTGTTCTACCCATACTGGCTATCTGGGGCTCAGACATCCATGCCTATTTCTACCTGTAGTCCTTTGCACCTGCCGTTCCCTCTCCCTGGAATGTTCTCCCAGATCTTCCCATGACAGGCTCCTCTTGCTACTCAGGTCACCTCCTCAGGGAAGCCCGCTCTTACCACCCCATCTGAAGGGGTGCCTCCCGCCCTGGCATTCTTTTTTTTTTTTTTTTTTGAGACGGAGTCTCGCTCTGTCGCCCAGGCTGGAGTGCAGTGGCGCGATCTCGGCTCACTGCAACTCCGCCCCCCGGGTTCACGCCATTCTCCTGCCTCAGCCTCCTGAGTAGCTGGGACTACAGGCGCCCGCCACTGCGCCCGGCTAATTTTTTGTATTTTTAGTAGAGACGGGGTTTCACTGTGTTAGCCAGGATGGTCTCGATCTCCTGATCTTGTGATCCGCCCGCCTCGGCCTCCCAAAGTGCTGGGATTGCAGGCGTGAGCCACCGCGCCCAGCTGCCCTGGCATTCTTTATCCATTCCTTTGTTTCCTTGTCTTGGCAGCAGGTGTCACCCTCTGCCATCATCTTGCTTATAGATTTGTCTCCTAGCTACTTGTTTATCTGTTTGTCTCCTTCCCTTGGGAATGTTAGCACCAGATGAGGCAGGTTCAGGGCCAGCACAGGGCCTGGGTGGGGCTCAGTTTGAATGAATGAACCAGTTCATACCTGCCCTGTAGAGGTCGAGGGCCGTGGCCCTTGGCTGGGAGGGTACCCAGGGCTGCTGCCTCCAGAGAGCTGAGGCTGGGGCCACCACCTAGCCCCTGACTCCAAGTGGAGCATGGGGGCATGGGGCAGGGTCTGGGCTGACAGTGTTCCCTCCCTATAACCCCTAGAATTATCTCCACTTCACAGACCGGTCATGAGGCTCAGAGAGGTTCACGAGCAAATGTGATGCCCATAGCAGAGCCAGGGTTCAAGTGGAAGATCCTTGGACTCTAGACAACCCCGCCCGACTTCAAACCACGGTGCCCTGCTGCTTCCTGCTGTCTCCCCAGGCCTGGTCCCTTAGATGAGGAGAGGACATGGCCAGAGCCCCCATACCCATCATCCAGGGGTTTGCTCAAACCCTGCAAAGCGTAGCTGGGCCCAAGTCCCACTGGGTGCTGAGGAGGTGATCAGGCCTGGGTTTGTGTGCCGTTCTGCCTGTCACCCACTGCTGGCCTTGGGCTGGCTCTGCCCCCTCCCCAGCCTCCCCCAGGGTCCCCCACAAGAGGTTGAGGTGCGTAGCCCTGGACTGGGAAAATACCAAGTGCCACTGGGGCCTGGAGCCACCACAAGGCCCCATGTTGACAGTGTCCCCCCGTCCCCCCAACCCACCCCAGGAGGCAGTCGGGCTCCTTCCTCAGCACCGGCTGGTTCACCATGATCCTCGCGCTGGAGCTGTGTGAGGAGATCGTGGTCTATGGGATGGTCAGCGACAGCTACTGCAGGTCAGACCGGCCGGGCCGGGCACACGGGAACACCGGGAGCACTGTGAGCCCTCCCAGGCCTTAAGCCAGAGGATTTGGGAGGTGTGGGGGCAAAGAGTGTGTGGGTTTCATGGTGGGTGACCATAGCACAGATACCCCTTGGGCTCTGGGCCTTGGGAAAGAGTTCAGTGTCAAACAGGCTGCCTTAGCAGCAACCCCAGTGCTGCTCATTGTGGCCACAGGCTGGTCACGGGCCAGTCATGCCACCCTGCAGACCCTCTGTTTCCTTATGTGGAAAATAGAGAAAAGAACCACATCTTCCTTGGAAGGTTGTTGAAACATTTAGGGGAGGAATAATCCACAAAAGTGCTTACCACAGTCAGGGCCTATATATATAGGGCCTAAATAGATATATATACACACACACACATATATATATGTGATATATCTTATATGTTTTAATTTTTGATATTATATATGATTTTTGATATTGTATACTATTTGGTATTATATACCAGCATGACATCAAGTTCAGATATGTTTATGGTATGATTTTGTACCATCGTTATATTATTATATTTCTTTTCTTTCTTTCTTTCTTTTTTTTTGAGACGGAGTTTTGCTCTTGTTGCCCAGGCTGGGGCTGGAGTGCAGTGGTGCAATCTCGGCTCACTGCAACCTCTGCCTCCCGGGTTCAAGCAATTCTCCTGCCTCAGTCTCCCTAGTAGCTGGGATTACAGGCGCGTGCTACCACGCCCAGCTAATTTTTTGTATTTTTAGTAGAAACGGGGTTTCATCATGTTGGCCAGGCTGATCTCGAACTCCTGACCTCAGGTGATCCACCCACCTTGGCCTCCCCAGGGATCAGGGATTACAGGTGTGAGCCACCGCACCTGGCCTATATTATTATATTTCAATATCATGGAAACTAACAAGTTCAGAACAAGTCACCTAGGTGACAGGTGTCCCTGTGCCCCAGCCATGGCCCTGGCCACACGGCTGGCCCCTGTGATGCTGATGGGGAGGTGGGCGTGCAGGGCTGGTGGCTCTGTGACATGAGAATGAGGAGCTCCTCCCTCACCAGGAGCCCAGCACCACTAGCAGGGTGCTTGCAGTCTCCATCTCTTGATCTATGCACTCGTTCTAGAAGGTGGATGTGACCATCTGCATTTTACACATGGGATATTGAGGCTCAAGGGTCCATCTCTGGCCCAGAGTCATCCAGCTAGCAAGAGGCAGAGCCAGGACTTGAGACCTGGCCTTTGGGATTTGCTACTCGCCTATGTGTCTTGGCCTTCCCAGGGATCAGGCATGGGTCTCCATGAGCCCATGGGCCTGGCGAGGGGTGGTCAAGGTAGGCAGCAGGGTGTGGCAGGAGGTGAGTGAGTTCTGTCCTACACCAGCCCTGTTTCCCACCCCACAGGGAGAAGAGCCACCCCTCAGTGCCTTACCACTACTTCGAGAAGGGCCGACTGGATGAATGTCAGATGTACCTGGCACACGAGCAGGCGCCCCGAAGCGCCCACCGCTTCATCACTGAGAAGGCAGTCTTCTCCCGCTGGGCCAAGAAGAGGCCCATCGTGTTCGCCCATCCGTCCTGGAGGACTGAGTAGCCTCCGTCGCCCTGCCAGCCGCCATGCTGTTGGGAGGCCTCTGGGATCTCCCGTCCCAGGCCATCACACTCCACAAAAACATTTAATTTATGGATCCTGCCTCCTGCCACGTGCTGGGTGGAGTGCCCCACTCTGGCGACATTTGGAGCCATCTCAGGCCTCATGACTTGAAGGGGAGTGGAATGAGGAGCCCTGTCTCCACCTCTACTCCCTGAGTAATTCATGGCATTTGGGGGCTCACCCCACCTCCAGGTCTGTCAAGTGGCCTTTGTCCCTCGGGCTGATGGCCCCCTACTCACCAGCATCATCATGACCTTGTGCCAGTCCTGGTCCTTCCTCCCCAGCCACCCCTACTACCTTTTGGTGCCACACTTCTCAGGCCGGCCGCCCTGGTTGGGGCAGCCAAGAGCCTGGGGTTCGTTGGGTGAAGGGGCCTTGGAGTTGTGACTGCCGGGGCCGTATCAGGAACGTACGGGTAAACGTGTGTTTTCTGGACACTGTCTCTAGCGTGGTCATGTGTCTAATGTGGAGACTAGAGCTTCTTTCCCTGTCACAATCTCAGATGCTTTTTTTTTTTTTTTTTTTTTGAGACAGAGTTTTGCTCTTGTTGCCCAGGCTGGAGTGCTGTGGCGCGATCTCGGCTCACTGCAACCTCCGCCTCCTGGGTTCAAGCAATTCTCCTGCCTCAGCTTCCCAAGTAGCTGGTATTACAGGCGCCCGCCACCACGCCTAGCTCATTTTTTGTATTTTTAGTAGAGATGGGGTTTCATCATGTTGGCCAGGCCGGTCTCAAACTCCTGACCTCAGGTGATCCACCCGCCTCGGCCTCCCAAAGTGCTGGGATTGCAGCGGTGATCCACCGAGCCCAGCTGTCCCAGAAGCTGTTGACTGGAATCCCTGAGGCCCCTACCCGGGCCCACATTGGCTGGGCTTCAGTTTCTTCCCCAGCAACCTCCTGCTGGTGGCCCCAGCCCAACCCCTTCCCCAGTAGGTCAGGGCTGCTCCGGGGGACTGGTTCCTTCACTGCTCTGGCCCAGGAAACTGACCCCAAGCCAGAGACTTCTTTGGGAACCCCGTTCTGTACCCAGTGAGAAGAGAGCCAGGGCCAGGAGGAAGGACTCTGAGTGGGAGGGAAAGTCCTCCACCCATATTGCTTCCCTGGTTCTAGGTCAAATGGCAAGTTAAATTAGCTGTTAAATCTGGGGTTGGGCCTGGCACAGTAGGGGCTAAGGCGGGAGTATTGCTTGAGACCAGGAATTTGAGACCAGCCTGGGCAACATGACAAAACCAGTCTCTACCAAAAAAAAAAAAAAAGTGGGCCAGGCACAGTGGCTCACGCCTGTAATCCTAGCACTTTGGGAGGCCAAGGTGGGCAGATCATAGATCACTTGAGATCAGAAGTTTGACACCAGCGTGGCCAACATGGTGAAATCCTGTCTCTACTAAAAATATGAAAGATTAGCAGGATGTGGTGGCGGGTGCCTGTAATCCCACTCTGGAGGCTGAGGCAGGAGAATCGCTTGAACCCGGGAGGAGAAAGTTGCTGTGAGCCACTGCACTCCAGCCTGAGCGACAGAGTGAGACTCCATCTCAAAAAAAAAGAAAAGAAAGAAAGTGGGTTTAGTCTCCCTGCAAAGCAGGAAGGCAGAGGGCAGCCCTGGGTGGGTGCTGTGAGGGAGTCTAGCCTGGCTCAGGCCTTATTTTCCTCACCTATAAAGTGAGGAGAAGGGCCGGGCGCGGTGGCTCAAGCCTGTAATCCCAGCACTTTGGGAGGCCGAGACGGGCGGATCACGAGGTCAGGAGATCGAGACCATCCTGGCTAACACGGTGAAACCCTGTCTCTACTAAAAGATACAAAAATATAGCCGGGCGAGGTGGCGGGCGCTACTCAGGAGGCTGAGGCAGGAGAATGGCGTAAACCCGGGAGGCGGAGCTTGCAGTGAGCTGAGATCTGGCCACTGTACTCCAGCCTGGGCGACTGAGCGAGACTCCGTCTCAAAAAAAAAAAAAATAAATAAATAAAGTGAGGAGAAAAGACCCACCAGCAGAAGCTTGCCATCCTCAGAGGAGGGCCGGTGCTAGCCGGATTTACAGATGAGCTGAGGCCACTCAGCTGAAGCCGGATGACTGTGGAGCGGCTGGGCCAGGGTGCAAAATAAAGTGAGGACCTCAGCCCTGCACCCTTGGGCTGGAGAGAGCCCCCAAGCATCACCCCTCCCAGGCATCACTACTTCATCTGGGGACTGGAAGACTCAGAGGACTGGGCCAGGGCCTCGGGCTGTCAGCTGGGATGCAGCCCTGGGGTTCTAGCTGCCAGTTCCAGGGGTCAGGGCCCTCTGCTAATGCTCTGCTGTTGCCAACTTGAAATTCTTAGGTTTTACTTTTTTTTTTTTTTTTTGCAAGAGGACTTGCATTTTCATTTTGCACTGGATCCGAGAAATTATGTAGCCAGTAGTCCCGGGGGCTCTGGGTGACCCGGCACACTCTCCCTCCCATCCTTGGCTTTCACAGAGGGGCCTGAGACCTGGTGCTTGGTTCACACCACTGCTTTTGTGCCCTGCCTCCCCCTGCCCAGTGCCAGATGGACTCAGAAGTTTCTGCAGGAATGGGAGGGGGGAGGAGAGCCCTGAGCTGGCGAAGCAGGGAGCAGGCTGGCAGTGGAGCCACAGCACAGAGCGAGGGGCTCTGAACAGGTGTCAGGCAGAGGTAAGGGAGGGATGGAGCCTGGTAGGCGGAGGTGGAGGGGGTTTCCAGGCTTGGGGTGGGGGCCCTGGAGTCAAGGCCTGACTTCTTTCTGGCCCCACTTTCTGCTGTTGGGGTCCTGGCAGATTAGTGCCCCTCTCTGGGCCTGTTTTGTCATCTGTAAAAGGTTAAAATAGTCCCCACCTCACAGATTCAGACAGTGGACTGTCCCTGTGGCTTATGATATAGCAGGCACTTGACATGTGGAGCCAGCATTTTTCGTGGGGTTTGTCTGCCTCGGCTGGCCCTGCCCTTCCTTCGTGGTGACAGATGGCAGGATGCCCCTGCCCCATAGGTTGTCTCCCTACTCCCTGCCTCTTCCTGGGTGTCCAAGGTCCAGGGTCCGCTGGTTCTGATGGGATTTGAATTCCACTCACTCCTGGGAGGCTCCCTTCTCTTCCTCCTCCATCCCCTGGGAAGAGGCTGACCCAGCCCTTGGGCCCAGGACACACAGTCTCCTCTAACGTGGCTCTGCCCTTGGGTGGGGTATTTACTGCTGGGTTGGCCCAGATCCTGTGTCTTTCTAGGGGTGGTGACCTGGCAGGAGTGATGCGTCAGTCACTTCCTCCAGGCAGACGGAGATGATCCTTGACAGGTCTGGTGGCTGGCTCGGGGTCTGCTGAAAGCTGTCTTGACCAGGAAACCGAAGACTCTGCTTTTGCCACAGCGGTTCCTGCAGCTGCCTTGAGGTGAGCCCAGGGCAGGAGCCTCCCCACAGCCCCCGGGATCACGTGGGTCTGCAGCCACACTTTGGGCCTCTGTTGTCCTTCCTGTTCATACCCTGGTTCCTTTGCCCCTCTGCAGACTGGTTAGGGACCTACGCTGCTTCCTCCAAACCCAGAGAGGAAGCCAGGTAAGCCTTACAGCCCGGAGGCATCCTAAGGGGCCTTTTCCTTAGAAGGGCCATGGGGCCAGGCCCAGAGCTCAGCTCACAGTTCACACACCTTCATCTTGTAAGGAAAAAATGAAACGAAAAACCTCACACACCCAGGTGAGGACAGGAGCATCTGGCTTTGGGGGACTGGTGGGCCCTAGCGTCTAGGCCCATCTAGGCCCGTCTGCCCTCTCCAGCCTCTGTGGGGGAAGAGGCAGTACTTCCTTGTTCCAGACCCTCTGGCCGGAAGCCCAGGTCCTAGGCTATGGAGCAGGCCCTGTGTGCAGGCCCCCACCTGCCTGCCACTCTCACAGGCCTCGCCTCTCCAGAAGCCCCTCCCCTAGCCAAAAGCCCAGAGGGAGACAGGCCAGAGTCCTCAGGTCTGGCTCGTAGCCTGGCTCTGCCCAGGACCCGCTGCGGAGTCTTGGGCAAGTTCTGTTCTCTCTCTGGCCTTTGATCTTGGTTTCTTTGAATTGGGAGCTGGGGCAGGTGAGGGGGGCTCTTAGGGCTCTTTCCAGAATACCATGGAAGGGAAAAATCCTAACAGCTCAAAGAAGTTTGCTAAGGGTCAGGAAGCAGGGGGGTACACGGGCCTCTCCTACCCCTGGGGCAGGAAGGGTCAGAGCAGAGGCCAGCTCTCCCAGACCGTGGGGGAACGGCTGCGGGGGAGGCCCACGAGGACTGGCCACAGCCACCACGCAGGAACGTCCTGGTGTGGCCTGGCCTGGCTCTCACAGGCCCAAGGCTTCCGTGTAGAACACGTCTGCGGTTATTAAACAGGCAGGCCTAGTGGAAACAGCCCTGCCACCTGCGTGTTCTCTGAACCTCAGTTTCTCCCTCTGGAAAGTGGGTTAACCTCAATACCCAGCTCATAGGCCACCTTAAGGATTCAATGAGGTGTGTTTGCAAAGTGCCTGGCACAGAGTAAGCCGTTCTGCTTCTCATCCTTGTTATTACTATTATTGAGATGGTTGCTGTTGTTCTTGAGGCTCAAGAAGGGAAGCCAGGCCTGAAGCAAATCCTGCTGGAGCGAGCCTGGGCCCAGAGACATGGCAGGCCGGACGGGCAGCTCCGCGTCCAGATGCCGTCCAGGAGCAGGGCCGAAGCACCCTCTCACTTCTGGGTGTTTGATTTGGGTCACTGGCCTGGGTTAGTGAGAAGGGCTGGGGACAGGATGTTTCCTTCCCTGGTTCAGCCCCCAACCCCCTGGGTGGCCTTGGGCTAGAGGTGTTCCTCTGAGTCCTCAGAAGTCGAGTTCATCAGGCCTCCTGCCTGATCGCCCTGCCCCCACTCCGTGGTTTTCCATCCTGTCGCTTGTAGTGCGGGGTCAGCGACCTAGGAGGGCCATGGGTAGGGCTTGGTTTGAGGCTCAGGAAGCGGATGGAGGTGGGCACCAGGGACAGGAAGCCTCAAACCCACCCTTGCGGGCCACCCCCTCCCTGCCTGGTGGGCGGTGCCTGTACTGCCTAAAGGCTGTCCCCTGGCGGACTGCTGACTTTTGTTTTAATTGGAAACGAAGTGTTATTAAGGCTTCCCATATAAGTACAACGCAAACAACCTACAAGTTTATAAAGGGAAAAGTGAAGGCAGCTCCCAACCGTCCTGACCCACCTTCACTTCAACAGGAAATCAACTGCAGGTGGAGTCCTAGTGGGCCCTTCCAGACACCTTCTGTGTGCATTTACAAATACTATACGTAGTTGTATAATTTTAAAAAGCAAGCAAAGGCCGGGCATGGTGGCTCACGCCTGTAATCCCAGCACTTTGGGAGGCCGAGGCAGGCGGATCACGAGGTCAGGAGATCAAGACCATCCTGGCTAACACGGTGAAACCCCGTCTCTACTAAAAATACAAAAAATTAGCCGGGCTTGGTAGTACGCGGCTGTAGTCCCAGCTACTCAGGAGGCTGAGGCAGGAGAATGGCATGAACCCGGGAGGCGGAGCCTACAGGAAGCCGAGATAGCGCCACTGCACTTCAGCCTGGGTGACAGAGCAAGACTGTCTCAAAAAAAAAAAAAAAAAAAGCAAGCAAAAAAAACATGCTATATATTGCAGTTTGCTTTTAGAAATTAAAAAAATATATATATATATATTTTTTTTGAGACGGAGTCTCGCTCTGTCGCCCAGGCTGGAGTGCAGTGGCCGGATCTCAGCTCACTGCATGCTCCGCCTCCCGGGTTTACGCCATTCTCCTGCCTCAGCCTCCCGAGTAGCTAGGACTACAGGTGCCCGCCACCTCACCTGGCTAGTTTTTTGTATTTTTTAGTAGAGACAGGGTTTCACCGTGTTAGTCAGGATGGTCTCGATCTCCTGACCTCGTGATCTGTCCATCTCAGCCTCCCAAAGTGCCGAGATTACAGGCTAGAGCCACCGCGCCCGGCCAAAAAATACATTTTTAAAAATATAAAAATATTGTGTGGACTGGGTGCGGTGGCTCATGCCTGTAATCCCAACATTTTGGGAGGCCAAGGCGGATGGATCATTTGAGGTCAGGAGTTTGAGACCAGCCTGACCAACATGGTGAAACCCCATCTGTACTAAAAATACAAAATTAGCCGGCCGTGGTGATGTCTACTAAAAATACAAAATTAGCCAACTGTGGTGGCACACACCTGTAGTCCCAGCTACTCAGAAGGCTGAAGCAGGAGAATCACTTGAACTGGGAGGCAGAGGTTTCAGTGAGCCGAGATCACACCATTATACTCCAGCCTGGGCAAAAAGAGTGAAACTCTGTCTCAAAATAATAATAATAATAATAATAATAATAATAATGTGACCATTATCTTAAAATTTTTGGAAAAATACAGTTAATCCAAAAGAAAAAAAGCAGCCCCAGATCCCATCATTCCAGAAATAACCACTATTAACCCTAATCACTGGCCGGGTGCGGTGGCTCACACCTGTAATCCCAGCACTTTGGAAGGCTGAGGCAGGCGGATCACCTGAGGTCAAGAGTTCGAGACCAGCTTGGCCAATGTGGCGAAACCCCATCTCTACTAAAAATACAAAAAATTAGCTGGGTGTGGTGGCCCGCCCCTGTAGTCCCAGCTACTCGGCAGGCTGAGGCAGGAGAATCGCTTGAACCCAGGAGGTGGAGCTTGCAGTGAGCCGAGATTGAGCCATTGCACTCCAGCCTGGGGGACAGAGAGAGACTTCATCTCAATGAAAAACAAGCAAAAAATCAAAAACACTAATCACTGTGATAGGCAAAAGGCATTTCCTTATTTTTTCATCTTTTAAAGTATTGTGATACGGTGTCATATTTGAAAGTTATAAGGCATAAAAATATCATGAACCTGTTGACCTCAGTCCCCACTTAAAGACCACTGTTTTAACTTGCATACCTCTTTGATTCTTCCCCCATTGTTCTTGACTTTGCTTTTATTTATTTATTTTTTTACTTTTTTTGAGATGGAATCTCGCTCTGTTGCCCAGGCTGGAGTGCAGTGGCGCGATCTCGATCAATGCAACCTCTGCCTCCCGCCTGCCAGGTTCAAGCGATTCTCCTGCCTCAGCCTTCCAAGTAGCTGGGATTAAGTAGCATGTTCCAAGTAGGCATGTGTCACCACACCCGGCTAATTTATTTGTATTTTTAATAGAGACAGGGGTTCACCATGTTGGCCAGGCTGGTCTCGAACTCCTGAGTTCAAGTGATCTGCCCGCCTGCGCCTCCCCAACTGCTGAGATTACAGGCGTGAGCTACCGTGCCCAGCCTCTATTGTGTAGTTTTTACTCATCTTCCCAGACCTCTTTTTCACTCCTTGTGTCTCTAAGATTCATCCATGTAATTGTAGATCATTCATTTTACCCTGTTATGTATTATTCCACAGTGTGAACCTTCCATTGTGTAAAACAATTCCATTCTCTTGTTGATGGATATTTGGGGTTTTTCCCTGTTTTGTATTATTTCAAGCGATGCTGCTATGAACCTCCTTGGGCACATCTGCAAGAATTTCTCCAGGGCATGTTTACTCAGCTGTGGAATGCAAATGTTTAGGACTTTGTTTCCAAGACAGTTCTTTTTTCTTTCTTTCTTTCTTTTTTTTTTTTTTGAGAGGGAGTTTAGCTCTTGTTGCTCAGGCTGGAGGTTGGAGTGCAATGGCATGATCTCGGCTCACTGCAGTCTCTGCCTCCTGGGTTCAAGCGATTCTCCTGCCTCAGCCTCTGGGGTAGCTGGGATTACAAGGGCCCGCCACAACGCCTCGCTAATTTGTGTATTCTTAATAGAGACGGGAGGCTGGGGTGGCGGGGGAAGGGGGTGGTGGTGGTTTCATCATGTGGGCCAGGCTGGTCTCTAACTCGTGACCTCGGGTGATCCACCCGCCTCAGCCTCCCAAAGTGCTGGGATTACAGCCACTGGGCCTGTCTGGCAGTTCTTTAACTTGCTTTCTTCACGTAAATATCCTGTAAATATCCCGGCCATGCTTTCCTGCCAAGGCATACTGACCTGCACCCTTCCTTTTGGTTTGGTTTGTTTTGTTTTTTTGTTTTTTTTTTTTGTTTTGAGACAGAGTTTCGCTTTTGTTGCCCAGGCTGAAGTGCAATGGCGCGATCTCAGCCTACCACAACCTCTGCCTTCCAGGTTCAAGCGGTTCTCCTGCCTCAGCCTCCGGAGTAGCTGGGATTACAGGCGTGCTCCACCACGCCAGGCTAATTTTGTATCTTTAGTAGAGACGGGGTTTCTCCATGTTGGCCAGGCTGGTCTGAAACTCCTGACCTCAGGTGATGCACCTGCCTCGACTTCCCAAAGTGCTGAGATTACAGGCGTGAGCCACCGCTCCTGGCCCGCATCCTTCATTTTAACAGCCTCCTCGTGCACTTTGGCAGGCTGTGCCTTAACTTAAGCAGTCCCCTAGCAATAGCTACTTAAGTTATTTTTCCCTATCACGTAGAGTAATGTCATGGATGTCCTGGTAATTATAAGAAGGAACATTTTAAGTTTTTCCAGCTATGTGAAGTTGTCCTTCTCCCTATTTTCCAGAGGCAGGGAGAAGGAAAGTTATGCGCTAAGGCCGCGCAGCTGGCGAATGGCAGAGCGGAACTTGAATCTGAGGGTGAACCCTGAGTTTGCCCAGGTGACTACTTGCCCAGGGTGCAAGGCAGGGAGCTGAAGGCCCTTGGTGGGGAGCCCAGGGATAAACTCCACTGAGTCCAAGCACACCGTGCTCCGGAACTCAGTTTCCCCATCCGGGGTCATGGTGGCAATAAGGAGCTAGAAGTGGGCCTGTTCCACACTACAGGGAGCCGAAAGGCTGTTGTATTTTGGTGGTCACCCCGGGCTGCCCAGTGGGATGACCGAGGCGCTCACGCGGGGGCGGCTCCCGGGTTCGCCTCCCTTTTCCCTCCCCAGCCGGCGTCGCCCGTGGGCGGAGCCACCCGCGGCCCCGAAGCTCCGCCCACCTCCCAGGCCCGGGCCGGGCCGTGACGGCGGCGCTAGGACCCGGCGGGCCGCGGGTGCGGCGGGGCCTGGGCGGCCTGAGGAGCGCGGACCCCGGCGCTCGGCTCCCGGCGCCATGTGAGGGGGTTCGGGGGCCGCGGGGGGGCCGGGCGCTCCCCGCCGGAGGTGAGCAGGCGCCAAACGGGAGCTGGTCGTGGGGGCGGGGGCGGGGGCTGGGGCGGAGGGCGCCCGGAGAAGAGATCGATAATCGCCGGGGATAGGGATGGCTGCGGGGCCCCCGGCGGCACCCCAGACCCCTTACCCCTTGGTAGCTGCGCCCCGAGGTCCCGGTCCTCGCGCCCAGGGGCTGTCGCGGGGTCCGCTGGGCCTCTTGCCACCGACTACCCCGTCAGCGGTCCTGCCTCTCTTTTCTTCCCAGCTGGGGTTAGGGCTCCGGACCCCCGGAGTGCAGGAGTTGGGGAGGGGGTTGGCGCGAGGGGCGCGCTGGGTGAGCCCCCCACCAGGTGGACCCATGGGTTCGGCGTCCCCCATCGTCTCGGAATTAGGAGCCCCCCTCCCCCTTCTCCCTGGAGCCCTCCTCCCTCGCGGGTTCGTGGGGGCGTCCCGATCTGCGGGAGGACTCCCGGGGCTGGAAGAAGGAAAACCCCCAAACAAAGGGCAGGGTGTGGCCCCCACCCTCGGCTCCTGCTCAGCTCGCCTGCACGTCCAGCCTTGGGCTGAGTCTATGCTCCTGGGCCAGCGATCGAGGCTGCCGCCTCCCCAGCCTGAGCAAGCCGCTCCTCAACAGGCCCCCAGACCCCCGCCCCGGTGCCGGTGCACGTCCTGAGCACACACTCCATGGCCTCTGACCCGTTCCAGCCGAGGGGGATCCTCCAGGGAGACGAAGTCAGGCTCAGCCCTGGGCTGCTCCCTGTAAACAAGCCTGTAAACAAGGCTCTCAAGCCGGCTCTGCGCGGCCCCGCAAGGCGCTTTGCCTCTCTGAACCTCAGTCTCCTTATCTGTGAAATGGGCAACAAGGGCTCCTACCATGCATTGCCTTGATTCAGCGCGTGGGTGATGCTTAGAACGTATTCCCACACATATTCCTTGATATTCCGGGAAAGTCGCCGCACTGGGGTCAGGGGAGGAGTGTTTCACTGACACACTGGAGAGGCGGGACTTGAACAGTGATTAACCGCAAGACTAACAGCTGTTGGCATTGTGGGAGCACTTTCTTTTCTTTCTTTATTTTATGTTATTTTATTTATTTTTGTTTTTGTTTTTGAGACAGAGTCTTGCTCTGTCGCCAGGCTGGAGTGCAGTGGCACCATCTCGGTTCACTGCAACCTCCGCCTCCCGGGTTCAAGCGGTTCTCCTGCCTCAGCCTCCGGAGTAGCTGGGGCTACAGGCACCCGCCACCATGCCCGGCTCATTTTTGTATTTTTGGTAGAGATGGGGTTTCACCATGTTGCCCAGGATGGTCTCGATCTCTTCACCTGGTGATCTGCCCACCTCGGCCTCCCAAAGTGCTGGGATTACAGGCGTGAGCCACCATGCCCGGCCAATGTGGGAGCACTTTCAAGCCCCGCGTGTCCCTTGCCACATCTGCTTGAATCCTTCCAACAACCCCCTGAGTTACCGACTCTTATTGTTCCCATTTCACAGATGAGGAAACTGAGGCTCAGAGAGGTCACATGGCTTGCTCGAGGCCCCCCAGCCAGTAAGTGGTGAAACCGGAATTCGCACGGGCACCTGACATGCTGTACTGACCATGGCCTTCTCAGAGCAGGATTGTGACGGGGCGGACCAGGGGGACGCTGGTCCTGGCTGAGGGCACAGCTCGGGCAAAGGTGGGAAAGTAGGGGGCGGGCAGAGGGCATCCGCAGGAAAGGGTGGCCACGCGTAATAAGATAGAGGCGGCTGGACCCCTGGGCGCCTTGAATGCCGAGGTCTCAGGGCTGATGGGGCCACCCCAGGATTCTGGATTCCTGTCTTTTGCTCTAATGGTCTGTGAGGACAAGAATAAGCCTCTCCTCGCTTCTGATGAGGCCCCATTTTCTGCTGTGTACCGCGGGGTCTGGACTAGATGGGAGTCCGGGTCTCCCTGACTGGCTGTGAAGGGCCGGCGCTGGAGAAACCTGAAACCGAACTTGGGATGAGGGGGGCGCCCATGGAGAGGGGGCGGGGTTGGGGAGGGGGCGGGGCCAGGATCTAACCATTCAGGAGGGAGGTGTGTGTGCCAAGCCTCCTCTGGCACGAGGTTCTCTGGCTCTTCCTGGTGGCCATGTAGGAGTAAACAGCGGCTAGGTCAAAGGGCTAAGAGAGTGACAGAAACTGAGAGGCCCCTGGAGGAGGGGATGGAACTGAGGAGGGTCCCCTAAGCCCCAGTTTCCTCCCTCTGCACTCCTGCCCGCCCTGCCCCCTGGCCTGTCTGCTGGAGGTAGGCTGGACACAGTACATTTTTCCTTTCACAGGTGGGGAAGTGGAAGTCTGGAAAGGAGCTGAGTTTTGGGTGGTGGGAGAGGGAGCGATTGGGGTGTGCGGAGCAGAACTGGGCCGGCCTCCTCACTGCCAGGTCTTCCAGAGGCCCCCCAGCCACCCCCTGAGACTGTGATCACAGCCATTTGACAGATGAGTCAGCCCTGGCAGAGACTGCCGAACCTGGACTCGAACCGAGCCTCTCAGACTTGAGTCTGTGCCCTTAGCCCCCGAGAGATCCTACTTGTTAATGCATTAGTTCATTCAGTAGTATTCCTGCATATTCGTGGCTGTGGAGGCACAGGGGAAACTGAGTGAGGACCTGGGTGGGCTGTACCCCGCAGGCAGCTGTTAGCCTGGGGGGACGGGAGGACCTAGGGGAGTTCCTGGTCCATGCCAGGCTTGGAGGATGAGTGGGAGTCAGAAGGCCGTAGGAGGGAGGGCGTTCCAGGCCAACCTGAGAGGCAGTCAGAGCAGAGGAGTTTGGGGGCCTACAAGAGGTATTGTTTTATTCTGATGCCACAGGGGCCCAAGGCAGAATTTAGAGCAGGGTGTGAATGGGGATCCTGCTGCCCACGTGGAGGTCAGGTCCTCCAGCAGGGGAGCCAGCTTTGGCCCTGCCAGCTGCCTTGGTGTGGGAAGGCCCCTCTTCAAGGGAGAGAATGGGCAGGGCTCTGCTGCCACCAGGCTGTATGACCTCAGACAGATTCCTGGCCTTTCTGGCCCTCAGTGTCTCCATTTGCAAAATGGATACAGTCCTGAGCCTTAAAGTTCTGGGTGCATAGAAGAACTAGTGGGGGCAGAGAAGGTGTAGCCTTTGGCTTGCTGGACCCCAAGGAGGACACTGAAGCCATGATATCCCTTTCTGGTGGCTTGCAGGTGTGAACCCACATCCCTGCCCCCAGGGCCACCTACAGGACGCCGACACCTACCCTTCAGCAGACGCCGGAGAGAAATGAGTAGCAACAAAGTAAGTCTCCCTTCATTTCTTAACCCCATTGAGCCTCTCACTTCCCTCCATGGAACGGGTTCCTTTGGACCTGTCCCAGACCCCAGCTACCGTGAGTCTCTTCTTCCCCTCAAGAAGCCACCCATCCCTGGGAGACCCAGGTTTAAGCCCTGCTTTGGCCACTGATCTTCTAAGTGGCTTAGGGCAAGCTCCTGCCTGTTCCTGGACCCAGGGTCAGTTTTGCCCTCCCAGGCCCGACAGTCTGTCTGTGATGGTCAGGACTAGCCGAGGTGACTGTGGAGTGCAGGAAAGAGGGGTGGGCAGGTGGAGGTGAGCAGGAAATGGGGTGAGGGTGCACTGATCAAAGGTGATACAGCTCGAGCATGACCCTGAGAATGTCAGGGTTCCCCATTGTTCTTTCATTCATTCATGCTTTCCTAAGCACTTACTACATGACTGGCCCTGCATGCCCCTTCCTTAGGATCCACTGCAGCCTTGGTGGAGCCTGAGGTTTGGAAATGGGATGGGGTGGTTGTATTAATTTGAGTCTAATCAGGAGAAAGAAACTACACAGTGATTAAACAGGAAAGTTGAATGCAAAAAATTATTGGCTATAATAGGACATTGGAGTAACAAGGGATTAGAATTCTGAGGAATACAGCAATAGCAGATATTAATATAAGGAGCACCCCTGCCCCCATAAAGACTGAGATCCGGGCCTTGCTGAAGAAGGCCCAGCTGAGGCCTACTGGATGGCTCCAGTACAGAACTGGCCTGGGGAGGGGAAGCTGCCAGCCTGCAGGTGCTGCAGGTGGTTGAGTGCACTGTAGGAGCTGGACTTTGGAGAAGCTGTGATCACAGCACGAGCCAGAGGCAATGTGCCTGACTTGCTGGCACTGCTGGCCTCTGGGCAGTGGGTAAGATGCCCTTACTGGAGAGGCCGTGTGCACTGAAGGACCCTCCCTAGCAAGCCTACCAGAACCAAGAAGCAAATGCTTTTCCTCCTGCAGTGTCTGTCCAGCACCCTCTACTCACAAAGCTTAATATGCAGCTACCTGACAAGGGAAAACATTAAAAGGGC
The DNA here is from genome assembly GCF_043159975.1 of Macaca nemestrina. Taxonomy (NCBI): domain Eukaryota; kingdom Metazoa; phylum Chordata; class Mammalia; order Primates; family Cercopithecidae; genus Macaca; species Macaca nemestrina. Next base: position 110,026,170 of record NC_092138.1, on the reverse strand, counting down.
TCAGATCCATTTCCACAGAGCAGACAAAAAGGATAAACTTGGAGCTAGAGGCAGTACATTGGAGACTTACTGTTGGGGGAAGACCTAGACCCTCTCACTCAGATGTCCCACCTGTCTCTAGACATCCTCTTAGCAGCAGCTGTAAGGAATCCTGACGTATTCAATCCAGTCCAGCAAACCCTCCCTGAGAACCTTCCATCTTCCAAGCCCTGCCCTGGGATCTGGGATACAGTGGGGAGCAAGGCCAGCCCAGTCCCAGAGCTCACGGTCTAATTGGAGGGATGGGAGTTTGAATGCAGTGTGATCAGTGTTGTGATGGGGAGACTGAGGCGGCTGAAGGAGGCCTTCCTGGAGGAAGTAGTGCCAGAACTGGTCTGCAACAAAAAGCAGGAGTTAACCAGGCACAGTAGGTGGCAAGGAGGTGGGTGCTGAGCCTGCTTGGCAGCTGGGCCCTCACTGGCCTCTCCTCTCTCCAGGAGCAGCGGTCAGCAGTGTTCGTGATCCTCTTTGCCCTCATCACCATCCTCATCCTCTACAGCTCCAACAGTGCCAATGAGGTCTTCCATTATGGCTCCCTGGGGGGCCGTAGCCGCCGACCTGTCAACCTCAAGAAGTGGAGCATCACCGACGGCTATGTCCCCATTCTTGGCAACAAGGTAGCTCAGCCACTTTGGGGAGCTCCCTGGGAGCTCCTTTCCACTGCCCAGCATCACCACTCCCTCCACCTCTTCTTTCCTAAAGGAAAGGTGGACCCTGGGAGTCAAGGCCCTCCCTCCGGTGATTTCAGCTCTCTGCTTGCTGTGTGACCTTGGATAAGGGCACTGTCCACTGTCTGGGCCTCAGTTCTCTCCAAGTCCCCACCCTTATTGCTAATATCCTACCATCTCCTGAATCAGAATCCTTTGGAAAATGTGTTTCTCTTTTCACTGCTCTCTGTCTCTGCTGGGGAGCCCACACAGGCTTGGGAGCAGAACACTGGGACATTTGACAACACAAAAGCATTAATAATACCAGCTGCCCTTTATCAAGTGTCTGTATGTGCCAGGCGCTTTGATCACCAGTAATCTTCCTCAGACAAACCCTGTGAGGGCAGCATTATTATCTCCCTTGGTGAGATGGAGTAGCCAAGGCTCAGAGAGGTGAAGTCATTTGTCTAAGGCTACAGAGTGAGGGAAGGAAGAGGATGGTATTTTCCTACCCCCTACTAAGTTGCAGCTGCAGAGAGAGGCCAAAGTCATTCCTGGAGACTTCTGTTGGCCTTGGGTAGCAGTGAAATTCAGGTTGTATTTCTGGGGTTCACCCTGTAGTACCTCTTTCTCCTTCCTCACTGACCCTCCTATATTTTCTTCAGGGCCTTTGCATACAGAGTGTAGAGCCCAGGCTCTGGACACACCCTCACTAGGAAGGGGCACATTAGCAGGTGTTTGGAGACAGGTTAACACCTAAGTGAGTCTTTCTCTACCCTAAGAACCCTTGAAAGAGGAATAAAAATGGGACAGCTTGAGTGTGGGTGATGTGGAAAGGAGAGACAGAGCCTGGCTTGCAGTGCTTCCAGCATCACAGGGGAAGCCAAAAAAACTAGCGCTCAGAAAAGTGGAAGCGCCAGTCGAGGTACGTGGGATGTGTTGCTGGATCTTGGAGTAAGGGCTCAGGGAAGGCTGCCTTGGGGGAGGTGGCATTTGAGCTTAGCCTTAAAGGGTGAATGGGAATTCCATGGGCAAAAAATAGGCCCCAGAGAGCATGTGGTTCCAACCCATTCATTTCAGCCATGGAGAAACAGCCCCAGAGTGGCTTTCATACCTTCCTTAATAACAAGGTGCTTCTTGTTTCTGGGTGCAGTGGAAATGTCGTGGGTGCTTTTTGGAAGATGTCTACTTTGGAGAGCTGGGGATCTGTGGTAACATAGACTTGGGTTCAAATCCTGGCACTGCACTTCTCCACTTTGTGACCTTCTGTTCTCCCACTTGTTGACTCTGACCCAATTGAATAGCCTTCTTTTGGTTTTCAACGTACCACCTTTATTTCCACATTGGAGCCTTTGTGCTGGCTGTTTCTCCTGCCTTGAATATGTTTCCCTAGGTGGTCCTTCTTCATTCTTCACATCTCAGCTCAGAGAGGCATTTCTGTTGCAGCTGGACAGACTCTTCTTGCCTGCTGCCCAGAAAAAACCAATACACTGAGACTGCAGGTGTTGCAGCAGAGAAAGAGTTTAACAATCGTAGGGCCAGCCAAGTGAGGAGACAAGGGATTATTTCTCAAATCTGCCTCCCCCAGAATTTGGAAGCTAGGGTTTTTTTAAGGATAGTTTGGCAGGCAGGGGAACTAGAGAATGGTTGGGGATGAAATCATAGGGGTGTTGAAACTGTCTTCACCCACTGAGTCAGTTCCTGGGTGGGCCATGGGTCACTGGTCTAGTTGGCATCCATTGGTCTACCAGATTGAAAGTTCTGAAAAATATCTCAGGCCGGCTCAGTGGCTCATGCCTGTAATCCCAGCACTTTGGGAGGCTAAGGCAGTCAGATCACCTGAGGTCAGGAGTTCGAGACCAGCCTGACCAACATGGAGAAACCCGTCTCTACTAAAAATACAACATTAGCCGGGTGTGGTGGTGCATGCCTGTAATCCCAGCTACTCGGGAGGCTAAGACAGGAGAATTGCTTGAACCCAGGAGGCAGAGGTTGCAGTGAGCCGAGATTGTGCCATTGCACTCCAGCCTGGGCAACAAGAGTGAAACTCCGTCTCAAAAAAAAAAAAAAAAATCTCAAACACTCAGGTTTTACAATAACAATGTTACCTATGTTAAAAACAACAATGATGTTATCTATATTTTAAAAAGCAAATTAAGAAACAATGACTGGTTATAATTCAACTATAGCTACATCTTAGCAGAAAAGCAAGCTAAGAGATAATGACTGGTTATAGTTTATGCCTACAGCTTGACAGAAAGATATGCGGGGGGTGAGATAATCAATTATTACTGACCACCTTCTATCGAACTGACTATATGCAAGCAATCATGCATAGAGGACAAAGGAAAAGGAAAATAAGTAAAACAAATGATTTTTATTATACCTGTATCCTAGCAGAGTCCAGGCCTCTATCTCAGTTGTTACCTTGTGGCCTTTTATTAACTTTACAAAGGCATTTTTAGTTCCCAAACAAGGTGGAGTTCAGTTTTGAGAAGGGGCTGTTATCATCTTTGCTTTAGAGTTAAACTATAAAATAAATTCCTCTCACAGTTAGTTTAGTCTATGGATAGGAATGAGCAAGGGGGATTAGATTGTGAGGTCAGAAACAGGATGGAGTCAGTTATGTTAGATTCCTCTCCCAAATTAGATTCTTTTTTTTTTTGAGACCGAATTTCACTCTTGTTGCCCGGGCTGGAGTGCAGTGGTGTGATCTCGACTCACCGCAATGTCTGCCTCCCAGGTTCAAGCGATTCTCCTGCCTCAGCCTCCCTAGTAGCTGGGATTACAGGCATGTGCTACCACGCCCTGCTAATTTTGTATTTTTAGTAGAGATAGGGTTTCTCCATGTTGGTCAGGCTGGTCTTGAACTCCTGAGCTCAGGTGATCTGCCCGCCTCGACCTCCCAAAGTGCTGGGATTACAGGCATGAGCCACCGCACCTGGACTTCCAGGCCACCTTTCTAAAGTAGCCCCGGCTGCAGTCGCTCTTTGGTCACTTGCCCCTGTTTCCCCTCCTTTCCCTTCCCCTCCCTCCCCTTTCCCTCTCCCTCTCCCACTTCCCCGTACCTCCCCTCTCCCCCTCTCCCCCTCTCCCCCTCCCCTTCTCCCTCTCCTCTCCTCTCCTTTCCTTTCCTTTTCCCCTCTTTCATTTCCTTTCTTTTTTTTTTCTTTCTTCTTTCCTTTCCTTGTTTCTTTTCTTCCTTTGCTTTCTTTCTTTCAACAAGAGTCTTGCTCTGTCACCCAGGCTTAAATGCAGTGGTGCAATCTAGGCTCACTGCAACCTCTACCTCCAGGTTCAAGCAATTCTGGTGCCTCAACCTCCTGAGTAGCTGTGATTACAGGCACTCGCCACTACGCCTGGCTAATTTTTGTATTTTTTGGTAGAGTTGAGGTTTCACCATATTGGCCAGGCTGGTCTCAAACTCCTGACCTCAAGTGATCTGCCTGCCTTGGCCTCCCAAAGTGCTGGGATTACAGGCGTGAGCCACTGTGCCTAGCCATTTGCCACTGTTTTCTTTTTTTTTTCCTGGCATGTATTATGTACATTCTTATCTGTGTCTCCACCTGTTTCTTGAAGGCAGAAGCCTGATCTGTTTTGCTCCTTGCTCTGCCCCAGGACTTGGCTATTAACCAGCTTGCTATCAATGTGTGTTGAATGTTGAATGAATGGGCCTCCGTTTCCCTTTCTTTAAAATGGGCATAACAATTCCTGGGTCCTGGAGGCCTGGATGTATGGAGCACAGGGCCCAGCACAGAGTGGCCGTGATAATGTTGACTTTCCTTGTCCCCCAGACGCTGCCCTCTCGGTGCCACCAGTGTGTGATTGTCAGCAGCTCCAGCCACCTGCTGGGCACCAAGCTGGGCCCTGAGATTGAGCGGGCTGAGTGTACAATCCGCATGAACGATGCGCCCACCACTGGCTACTCAGCTGATGTGGGCAACAAGACCACCTACCGCGTCGTGGCCCATTCCAGTGTGTTCCGCGTGCTGAGGAGGCCCCAGGAGTTTGTCAACCGGACCCCTGAAACCGTGTTCATCTTCTGGGGGCCCCCAAGCAAAATGCAGAAGCCCCAGGGCAGCCTCGTGCGTGTGATCCAGCGGGCGGGCCTGGTGTTCCCCAACATGGAAGCATATGCCGTCTCTCCCGGCCGCATGCAGCAATTTGACGACCTCTTCCGGGGTGAGACGGGCAAGGACAGGTACCAGCCTCCCGCCTGCCCCCTCTGTCCAGCCCTGTGCTCCTTCTCAGCATGCCCCATCCAGAGGGCCTGTTGCTCCCAGCATGCACTGCTCTGAGGGGTAGTCCAGTCCTGCTGTCCTCTGGCTGGGTCTCCTAGGAGAGTTCTCTTCATGTCCAGCCGTTCACATGGGTCCTTTCCAACATGCTCTGCATGGCCTGGTTTGTCCAAGAGGGCTTCCTCGTGGCATACCTTACTCTGAGGGCACAAGGGCTCCCACCCAGCATGCTCTGCTCTGAGGTTGCACAGTCACTCCTAGCATCTTTCTAAGAGAAGCTCCCCATAGTGTACCCAATGTAAAGTCTTGACTGTTCCCGGCATGTCTTGCCTTAAGCACACAGTTGCTCCCGGCATGCTGTGTTCCAGGTATGTATCACTCCCAGCATGCCCTGCTGTGACTAATCTCCCTAGGAAAGGTAGGCCAGTGCTGCCCAATAGAAATCTATGTGAGTCACATATGTAATTTATTTTCATAGTAATCACAGTTAAAAATTAGTGAATAGCTGTGTACAGTGGCTTGTACCTGTAGTCCTAGCTCATCAGGAGGCTGAGGCAGGAGGATCACTTGAGCCCAGGAGGTCAAGGCTGCAGTGAGCCACGATGGTGCCACTGTACTCCAGCCTGGGTGACAGAATGAGACTACATCTTACATCTCTTTAAGAAAAAGTAGTAAAAGCAACTTTCATATATTCTTTTAACCCAATATGTTCAACATATAGCTCCTGTACATATTTTGTTAGATGTATACCTAGATATTAAAACAATTTTGGAGCTATTATAAATGGTATTAATATTTTTTTGTTCCCAAATATTAATTGTTTTTTGTTTTTGTTTTTTTTTGTTGTTGTTGTTGAGACAGAGTCTCGCTTTGTCGCCCAGACTGGAGTGCAGTGGCCGGATCTCAGCTCACTGCAAGCTCCGCCTCCTGGGTTCACGCCATTCTCCTGCCTCAGCCTCCCGAGTAGCTGGGACTACAGACGCCTGCCACCTCGCCCGGCTAGGTTTTTGTATTTTTCAGTAGAGACGGGGTTTCACCGTGTTAGCCAGGATGGTCTCGATCTCCTGACCTTGTGATCCACCCGTCTCGGCCTCCTAAAGTGCTGGGATTACAGACTTGAGCCACCACGCCCGGCCCCAAATATTAATTGTTAATATATAGAAATGGCATATAGAAATTGATTTTTGTGCAGCCGGGCACGGTGGCTCACGCCTGTAATTCCAACACTTTGGGAGGCCGAGGCGGGCAGATCACGAGGTCAGGAGATCGAGACCATCCTGGCTAACACGGTGAAACCCTGTCTCTACTAAAAATACAAAAAATTAGCCAGGCGAGGTGGCGGGCGCCTGTAGTCCCAGCTACTCAGGAGGCTGAGGCAGGAGAATGGCATGAGCCGAGATCGCACCACTGCACTCCAGCCTGGGCGACAGAGCGAGACTCCATCTCAGAAAAAAAAAAAAAAAAAGATATTGATTTTTGTGGCTGGGCGTGGTGGCACGTGCCTGTAATCCTAGCTACTCAGAAGGCTGAGGCAAGAGAATTGCTTGAATCCGGGAGTGGAGGTTTCAGTGAGCTGAGATCGCGCCATTGCACTCCAGCCTGGGCAACAAGGCGAGACTCTGTCTCAAAAAAGAAAAAAAAAGAGAAATTGATTGGCTCACTGCACCTCCACCTCCCGGGTTCAAGCGATTCCGTAGGTTTTTTGTAGCTACTTTGATCGGGGTAGCTATAGGTTTTTTGTAGCTACCCTTTATCAGGCTGACGAAATTCCCTTCTCTTACTAGTTTCCTGAGAATTTTTATTATTACAAGATATTGAATTTTATGAAATGTTTTTCTGCAGCAATTTATATGATCATTTTTTTTTTTAAGACTATTAATATGGTGGATTATATTGACTGTTTTGTTTTTATTTTTGTTTTTGTTTTATTTGAGACAGGGTATCCCTCTGAGGCCCAGGCTGGAATGCAGTGGCATGATCATGGCTCACTGCAGCCTCCACCTATCAGGCTCAAGTGATCCTCCCACATGAGCCTCCCTAGTAGCTGGGAGTACAGGCATGCAACACTATGCCTGTAATTTTTGTATTTTTAGTAGAGACGGAGTTTTGCTGTGTTGCAAAGATTTTTGAATATTGAATCAGCTCTGCACTTCTGGAGTAAATATCACTTCTTTGGGATGTATGTATTTATTTTTTATTTTATTTATTTTTTGAGATGAAGTCTTATTCTGTGGCCCAGGCTGGAGTGCAGTGGCGTGATCTTGGCTCACTGTAACCTCCGCCTCCTGGGTTCAAGCGATTCTCCTGCCTCAGCCTCCCAAGTAGCTGGGACTGCAGGTGCGCGCCCACCACGCCTGGCTAATTTTTGTATTTTTTTAGTAGAGACGAGATTTCACTATGTTGGCCAGGCTGGTCTCGAACTCCTGACCTCAGGTGATCCACCTGCCTCAGCTTCCCAAAGTGTTGGGATTACAGGCGTGAGCCACTACACCTGGCCAAGGGATGTATTTATATATATACAAAACATTAGCAAATCATATCCATCAGAGATTTTTGTGTTCGTGTTCATGAGAGGTATTGGTCTGTAGGTTTTTTTGGTGCTGTTTTTGCTTGATTTTGGTATCAGGGTCATGCTGGCCTCAGAAAATGAATTGGGAAATGTTCCTTCTTCTATTTTCTGGAAGACACTATGTAGAATTGTGCTTCTCTTTAAGTGTTTGGTAGAATTTGCCGGCGACAGTATCTTGGCCTGGAGAGTTCTTTTTCAGAAGATTTTAAACTGTGAATTCAATTTCTTTATTATAGGATATTCAGGTTATCTATTTCATCTTGAGTAAATTATGGTCATTTATGGGTTTTAGGGAATTGGCTCATTCTATCTAAGTTGTCAAATGTCTGTATGTGGTTGTGGAATTTTCTTATTATCCTTTTAATGTCTATAGGGTCTATGGTGGTGATTTTCTCTCTTTTATTCCTGATATTGGTGATTTATGTCCTCTCTCTTTTTCTTTGTCAGTTTTGCCAGAGGATTTTGTTTTTGTTTTTGAGATAAAGTCTCACTCTCTCAGCCAGGCTGGAGTGCAGTGGTATGATCACAGATCACTGCAGCCTCAACCTTGTAGGCTCAAACAATCCTCCCACCTCAGCCTCCCAGGTAGCTGAGACCACAGGCACGTGCCACTACACCTGGCTAATTTTACATATATATAAATTTTTTTTTTTTTTTTTTTTTGAGACAGAGTCTCACTCTGTTGCCCAGGCTTGAGTGCAATGGCACAATCTCTGTTCACTGCAACCTTTGCCTTCCAGGTTCAAGCAATTCTCCTGCCTCAGCCTCCTGTGTAGCTGGGATTACAGGCACGTGCCACCATGCCCTGCTAATTTTGTATTTTTGATAGAGACAGGATTTCACCATGTTGGTCAGGCTGGTCTTGAACTCCTGGCCTTGTGATCCACCCGCCTCGGCCTCCCAAAGTGCTGGGATTACAGGCGTGAGCCACTGCGCCCAGCCTTTTTTTTTTTTTTTTTTAGATGGAGTCTCACTCTGTTGCCCAGGCTAGAGTGTAGTGGTGCAGTCTCGGCTCACTGCAACCTCCACCTCCTGGATTCAGGCAATTCTCCTGCCTCAGTCTCCCATGTAGCTGTGACTACAAGCACGTGCCACCATGCCTGGCTAATTTTTGTATTTTTAGTAGAGACAGGGTTTCGCCATGTTGGCCAGGCTGATCTCGAATTACTGACCTCAGGTGATCCACCCACCTCAGCCTCCCAAAGTGCTAGGAGTACAGGCATGAGCCACCGCACCTGGCTGAGTTTTAATTTTCTGTAGAGATGAGGTCTCACTATGTTCCTCAGGCTGGTCTTGAAGTCCTGGGATCACAAGTATGAGCCACCACGCCTGGCCTCCCTTCTTTTTTCCATACTACCTAAGAAATGCAGTGTGTATTTATACAGACAGCCCATCTCAATCACACATGGCTGGTGGCCACTGTAGTGTGAGCACAGCTCTTGGTTCTGGGCTACTCCTTCTGGCCTAGCTCTGAACTGCACTCACTCCAGCATGAACGTATCTGATTAGTCTCCCCTTAGGAGTCTGCTTCTAGCATGGGCACGGCTGTTTTCAGCATGCTCTATCATCATAGTCACTCAGCCTGCCCAACTGTGACCCAGCTCCCCAGGAGACAGTTCATTTTCAGCATGCCCTGTTCCTGTTCTTCCCCTCAAAGGAGCTCCCTCCACACCCCTCACCTCTGCCTGGACAGCCCTCTGCCACATGCCATGCTCCCACACGAGGCTGGACTTGGGGTAACCAAGGTAGGGGTGGGGCCCCAATGGGTGGATGGGAGGAGTTCCAGGGAACTCCACGTGGTTGACCCTGGATCACCTGCTCCCATCTCTGCCTGCATGCACCCTCATCGTGACCCCTATTGATCCCCAGGGAGAAGTCTCATTCATGGTTGAGCACAGGCTGGTTTACCATGGTGATTGCGGTGGAGTTGTGTGACCACGTGCACGTATATGGCATGGTCCCCCCGAACTACTGCAGGTGAGCCCTCCTTGCCAGCGCCCTCCCAGGACAACACTCAGGCACTGGCCGCAGGATGGAGCTGGGAGGGCTGGAAACCTTGGCTGAAGGTGCCTTTGAGGGCCTCTGCTTCATTGTTTTCAAACTGTTCTGCAGAGATCTAGACTTCTTCTGCTTCCTCAGGGGCCTCCACTCCAAGTTCAGCCACAGTTTATTTATTAATAATAACTATTAGTAGTAGCATTATATATGAAAAGCCCACTAGGGGACAGCTATACTTTACTGAGTACTGACCAGGTACCAAGCATGGCTACATGTAGTCACTCCTCACAGCAACCTTATGGGATAAGAGCTGTTGTTCTTCCCATTTATTTTTTTTTAATTTTTTATTTTTATTTTTTTTTGAGACGGAGTCTCGCTGTGTCTCCCAGGCTGGAGTGCAGTGGCGTGATCTCGGCTCACTGCAAGCTCCGCCTCCCGGGTTCACGCCATTCTCCCGCCTCAGCCTCCCAAGTAGCTGAGACTACAGGCGCCCGCCACCACGCCCGGCTAGTTTTTTGTATTTTTAGTAGAGACGGGGTTTCACCATGTTAGCCAGGATAGTCTCGATCTCCTGACCTCGTGATCCACCCGCCTCGTCCTCCCAAAGTGCTGGGATTACAGGCTTGAGGCACCGCGCCCGGCCCGTTCTTCCCATTTATTAAATGAGAAAAACTGAGGAGTACGTTTTATGAGTAGCCAGAGGTCCTCCAAACAGCAGGAAGAGGGACCAGGCTCCAGTGCCCACAGCCCTCACCACTGCTCTACACTGCCGCCCTCTTGGGGAAAGGAAAAAGTGCCACTGCATTAAAAAAAAAAAAAAAAAAAGTTTGGTGGTTACAAACCTAGTCCACCCTGCACCCATTTTACGGATGGGGAAACCGAGGCCCCAGAAGGTGTGGTGTGGGGATTTCTCTTATTGAGGTCCTATGGCAGGCGAGGGGCTGAAAGGGCAAGGACCCTGCCAGCGCCCAGCCTGCCCTGATGACTCCCGTCTTCTCTGTCCCAGCCAGCGGCCCCGCCTCCAGCGCATGCCCTACCACTACTACGAGCCCAAGGGGCCGGACGAATGTGTCACCTACATCCAGAATGAGCACAGCCGCAAGGGCAACCACCACCGCTTTATCACCGAGAAAAGGGTCTTCTCGTCGTGGGCCCAGCTGTATGGCATCACCTTCTCCCACCCCTCCTGGACCTAAGCCACCCAGCCTGTGGGACCTCAGGAGGGTCAGAGGAGAAGCAGCCTCCGCCCAGCCGCTGGGATAGGGACCACCTTCTGGTCAATCAAAGCTCGCCCGAGTGTCTCCCAGCCAATCAGGGCCTTGAGGAGGATGTATCCTCCAGCCAATCAGGACCTGGGGCATCTGTTGGCCAATCAGGGATTTGGAAGTCTATGTGATTAATCAGGGGTGTCTTTCTTGTGCAGTCAGGGTCTGCGCACAGTCAATCAGGGTAGAGGGGTATTTCTGAGTCGATCTGACGCTAAGGACATATCCTTCCCCATGAGGCCTTGGTTCAGAGCCCCGGGAATGGACCCCCCAGTCACTCCCCACTCTGCTGGGATAATGAGGTCCTGTCCCAAGGAGCTGGGAACTTGGTGTTGTCCCCTCAATTTCTAGCACCAGAAAGAGAGATTGTGTGGGGGTAGAAGCTGTCTGGAGGCCTGGCCAGAGAATTTTTGGGGTTGTGGAGGTTGTGGGGGCGGTGGGGAGGTCCCAGAGGTGGGAGGCTGGCATCCAGGTCTTGGCTCTGCCCTGAGCAACCTTGGACAAACCCTTCCCCCTCTGTGGGCACCCTTCTGCCCACGCCAGTTTCCAGTGCGGAGTCTGAGACCCTTGCCACCTCCCCTACAAGTGCCCTCGGGTCTGCCCTCCCCGTCTGGACCCCCCCCAGCCACTATCCCTTGCTGGGAGGCTCAGCTCTTTGGGGGGTCTGGGGTGACCTCCCCACCTCCTGGAAAACTTTAGGGTATTTTTGCGCAAACTCCTCTAGGATTGGGGGACTCTGAAGGGAATGGGACAAACCTTAAGCTGTTTTCTTAGCCCCTCAGCCAGCTGCCATTAGCTTGGCTCTTTAAGGGCCAGGACTGCTTTTCTGCCCTCTAGCAGGGAGGTTTTCCAACTGTTGGAGGTGCCTTTGGGGCTGCTCCTTTGTCTGGAGCCACTGGGGGCTTCCGAGGGTCTCCCCCGACCCCCTGTCATCCTGGGATGACTGCCGGGAGCTGTGTCTCCTGGGTTCTGTCCCCTGGCTCTGTTATCAGGCACTTTATTAAAGCTGGGCCTCAGTGGGTTGTGTTTGTTTCTTGTTCTTCTGGAGCCTGGAAGGGAAGGGCTTCAGGAGGAGGCTGTGAGGCCGGGGGACCAGATGGAGGAGGCCAGCGGCTAGCCATTGCACACTGGGGTGATGGGTGGGGGCGGCGACTGCCGCAGACTTGGTTTTGTAATGATTTGTACAGGAATAAACACACCTACACTCCGGCTTCGTGTCCTGTGTCTCCTGGGTCGAGCACAGCCTTCTGGCCCAGCGCTGCATGCGGCCTCAGGACTGCGTCTTCCGGTTGGGGGATTCCAGTAAAGCGATCCTCAGCTTTTGCAGAGCCAGTGGCCAGTGAGGTGTGTATTTTGCATCTTGAGTGGAGGCCTGGGGACTCTGGGGATGGTGGGGGCATGTGGAGCCAGGCCCATCTGGCTTTTCCTGTCCCCACCTCACCCTGCCTGTGTGACCTTGGGCAAGTCATTTCGCCTCTGAGAGCCCCAATTCCTTCAAGGGCAAAAGGAGACCAGACACCGCCCTAAAGGAGCTCAGGTTCCACGGAGGGAGGAGCCCCATGGTGCACTAGGAAGAATTCGCACAGAAGCTGGGAGAAGAGTTTGAGCAGTGAGTGCAGAAGGGGTGGGGGAAAGACAGCCCAGGCCACAGAGCCAGAGGTCTCTCAGCTCCTTAAGGGTCTGGGGACCTGATGACTGGGAGCTGCGATTTCCTGCCAAACCCAGCAGGAGGGGGCCTGGCAGGCTGTAACGCTGGCAGGGGTGTGGTGAGTGGTAGTCTCCGAGTTGCCACCAGCCTCTCTGCAAAAGGGCTGTGTACTCCAGGTTGGCAGGAGGCAGGGGTCTGTGACTCCAGAGATTACAAACTATTTGGGCAGATAAGATGCCCTCAGGGGCGAGGCCTAACAAAGAGTGACTGTGTAAGACACGGGCAGGCAGCCTACTGGGATCTCCCAGGGCCCCTGAGCTGCTGGGGACAGGAAAGAGAACCCTTCTGGGCACTGGGCCAGCCAGGATGGTGGCGATTGGGGCTGGAAGGCATGAATGGCACCTTGCATCTGCCTCTCAATTCACGTAGCCAATAAGCAGCCGTATGCTGCGCACTGTATTAGGGACAGTTGATGAGGGCAGGAGTGTCTGGTGGGAGGAGTGGCCCACAGAGAAGCTTCATGGTGGGATCCCCAGCTTCACCCAGTAGGCAGTGAGGCTACAGCAGGAGGGAGCAGTGAGAGATGAGACTGCCTGGGGCCAGATGGCACAAGGCAAGGCCGTAAATGTCAGTCTGAGGGGGCAAGAGCCTTGATCTTTCTTGTCTTGCTTAGAGAAGTCAAATGGGACCACAGCAGAATGGGCAGGAGGCTGACAGGTAGCATAGCCCAGGGCCCAGGGGCTGACCAGACACAGTAACAGTGGCAGTGGGGCTGGGGGTGCTAGAGAGACTGGGACTCCATGTAAAGTCTACATGGGGAACAGAAAGCCGTGCATGGACATGGGGATATGGGAATATGGCACCCATCCAACCCCATGCAAAGGCTTCTGGGAACCTGGGTCCAAGAAGTGGTTTTATTTTGAGACAGAGACTCGCTCTGTCTCCCAGGCTGCAGTGCAATGGCGCAATCTAGGCTCACTGCAACCTCCACCTCCCAGGTTCAAGCGATTCTGCTGCCTCAGCCTCCTGAGTAGATGGGATTACAGGCACATGCCACCACGTCCAGCTAATTTTTGTATTTTTAGTAGAGACAGGGTTTCACCATGTTGGTCAGGCTGATCTTGAACTCCTGATCTCATGATCCACCCACCTCGGCCTCACAAAGTGCTGGGAGTTCAGGTGTGAGCCACCACATCCGGCCTTCCTCTTTTTTTTTTTTTTTTGAGATGGAGTCTCACTCTGTCACCGAGGCTGGAGTGCAGTGGTGTAATCTCGGCTTGTTGCAACCCCTGCCTCCCGGGTTCAAGTGATTCTCGTGCCTCAGCCTCCCAAGTAGCTGGGACTACAAGAGCTTGCCACCATGCCTGGCTAATTTTTGTATTTTTAGTAGAGACGGGGTTTCAGCATGTTGCCCAGGTTGGTCTTGAACTCCTGGCCTCAAATGATCTGCCTGCCTCGGCCTCCCAAAGTGCTGGGATTACAGGCATGAGCCACCGCACCCAGCCCTGGTAGAGGTTTCGAGGTAGAATTCCTCCCAGAATGCTGTGGCTCTTCTCTCTGTCCCCGGGGGAGGAAGAGGTCAGTAGGAGGGGTGTCAAGAGGGGGTTGGTTCCCCAGGGGGAAGTTCAGTGGAGCATCAGGAGGTGGGACTCTGGTGGGCCTAGTCCCCAACTCCTCAATCTCTCACCCCCTCAGTGGGACCCAGTGGAGACTGGCCCACTCATTGCTAAAGTGAGCTTCCTGAAGCCTCCCTCATCACAGCCCTCTTTGCCCTGAAACCGTCACTGGCTCCCTGTTCACTGGCCAGCTCCAAACTTACAGCCTTGTCTGGCATTTGAGGCCTTCCTGCACCTCCATCTGCACCTGCACCCCTCTCCTGGGTACCTCAGTGAGGCTAGTGCTTCCTCACCTCTGTGCAGAGGGCCCTACCGCCACCCCTCCTTGGGAGGGGGCACCTCCCACCAGCTGCAAACCTATGAATGGCAGCCGCTCCTCTCTGGGCTTCCCGTCCAGCTGTTTCCTGCATCCATTTGTTTCCTGCGGATGCCCCACCAGCCAGGCCACCTGGGACAATCCCCAATCCCACTATGTGCTGACTGGTGGGTCCACATGTGAACTTCAGAGTGAGGAGGCCCTGGTACATCCCCTGCAACCCCCATGCCAGCTTGTTTTCAAGTCCTGGAATTTTTTTCCCTTCCCTTCCCTTCCCTTCCCTTCCCTTCCCTTCCCTTCCTTCCCTTCCCTTCCCTTCCCTTCCCTTCCCTTCCCTTCCCTTCCCTTCCCTTCCCTTCCCTTCCCTTCCCTTCCCTCCCCTCCCCTCCCCTCCCCTCCCCTCCCCTCCCCTCCCCTCCCCTCCCCTCCCCTCCCCTCCCCTCCCCTCCCTTCTCTTCTTCCCTTTCCTTCTTCCCTTCCCTTCCCTTCCCTCCCCTCCCCTCCCCTCCCTTCTCTTCTTCCCTTTCCTTCTTCCCTTCCCTTCTTCCCTATCTTCCCTTCCCCTCTTCCCTTCCCTTCCCTTCTTCCCTTCTTCCCTTCCCCTCTTCCCTTCCCTTCTTCCCTTCCCCTCTTCCCTTCCCCTCTTCCTTCCCTTCTTCCCTTCTTTCCTTTTTCCCTTCTTCCCTTCTTCCCTTTTTCCCTTCTTCCCTTCCCCTCTTCCCTTCCCCTCTTCCCTTCCCCTCTTCCCTTCCCCTCTTCCCTTCCTTCTTCCCCTCCCCTCTTCCTTTCCTTTCCCTTCTTTCCTTTCCTTTTTAGATGGAGTCTTGCTCTGTTGCCCAGACTGGAGTGCAGTGGTGCGATCTCAGCTCACTGTAACCTCTGCCCCCCAGGTTCAAGCGACTAGGATTACAAGCGTGCACTACTACACCCAGCTAATTTTTATATTTTTAGTAGAGGTGGGGTTTCACTTTGATGGCCAGGGTGATCTCACACTCCTGGCCTCAGGTGTTCTGCCCTCGGCCTCCGAAAGTGCTGGGATTACAAACATGAGCCACCGCGCCTGGCTGGAATTTTTTCTTTAACCAAAATATTTTCATTTTAATTTTGTTCCTAAATGTCACAAGCTACAAAATATTTTAAAATATTTTTTTAAAATTGGTTTCATTTTTCTATGTTTCTGTTTTTAGATTTTTTTATCATAAAACAATACAAATGATAGAAGATAGAAAGGGAGGGTATTGCCGAGTCCTATTAGGGTATAATCTTCCCGATCTTTCCTCCATGCAATTTTTTCTTTTTCTGAGACAACATCATGCTCTGTGTCTCAGGCTGGAGTACACTGGTGTGATCACGGTTTACTGTAGCTTTGACCTCCTGGACTTGAGCAATCCTCCCGCCTCAGCCTCCCGAGTAGCTGGGACTATAGGCATGCACCATCACACTTGGATAATTAAAACATTTTTTTTTTTTTTTTTTTAGAGACAGTGTCTTGCTATGTTGCCCAGGCTGGTCTCAAACTCCTGGGCTCAAGCGATCCTCCTGCCTCAGTCTCCCAAAGTGCTGGGATTACAGATGTGAGCCACGGCGCCCAGGCTCCAAGCAATTCTTTTTTCTTTCCCTCTTCCAGTTTTTCTGTCCCTCTGTTTTTTTCTTTTCTTAGGTTATACCTGGGAAATCAAATTCTGAAACGTTAATATTCCAGAATTGGTAGAAAATCCATAGTTCACATGCAAATAAAATAAAACAGATACTTAAAACTGATTTTTTAATTAATTAATTAATTTATTTATTTATTTATTTATTTTTTGAGACGGAGTCTTGCTGTGTCTCCCAGGCTGGAGTGCAGTGGCGCGATCTCGGCTCACTGCAAGCTCCGCCTCCCGGGTTCACGCCATACTCCCGCCTCAGCCTCCCAAGTAGCTGGGACTACAGGCACCCACCACCACACCCGGCTAGTTTTTTGTATTTTTAGTAGAGATGGGGTTTCACCATGTTAGCCAGGATGGTCTCGATCTCCTGACCTCGTGATCCACCCGCCTGGGCCTCCCAAAGTGCTGGGATTACAGGCTTGAGCCACTGCGCCCGGCCTGATTTTTTCATTTAAAAAAATTACTTATTTTATTTTAAAACTTGCGGCAAAAAACATATAACAGAAAATTAATCATCTTAACAATTTTCACACTGTTGGATAGCAGGGCTCCAAAACTTCGTCATTTTGCAGATCTGAGACTCTGTACCCATTAAACAGCAATCCTCCCTTCCTCATCCTCCCCGGCTCCTGGCAGCCACCATTCTACTTTTTTTTCTATGAGTTTGACTCCTTTAGATACTTCAATGTAAAGGAATCATACAGTATTTGCCTTTTTGTGATGGGCTTATTTCACTTATGTAATGTCCTCAAGATTTATCCATGTTAAAGTTGTTATATATATATATATATATGCTCATTGTATGGAAAAACAAAAATGCTTGGGTGGCTGGGCCCTGTGGCACACACCTGTAATCTCAGCACTTTGGGAGGCCAAGGCAGGAGGATTGCTGGAGCCCAGGAATTTGAGGCTGCAGTGATCTATAATTTTGACATAGCACTGCAGCCTGGGCAACAAAGTGAGACCCTGTCTCTTAAAAAAAAAAAAGAAAGAAAGAAAGCCTGGGGGACTGGGCGCAGTGGCTCACGCTTGTAATCCCAGCACTTTGGGAGGCCGAGGCCGAGGCAGGTGGATCACTTGAGGTCAGGAGGTCAAGACCAACCTGGCAAATATGGTGAAACCCTGCCTCTACTAAAAATACAAAAAATTAGCCAGGCGTGGTGGCACGTGCCTGTAGTCCCAGCTACTGGGGGACTTGAGGCAGGAGAATCTCTTGAGCCCGGGAGGCAGAGGTCGCAGTGAGCCAAGATTATGCCACTGCACTCCAGCCTGGGCAACAGAGTGAGTCTCCGTCTCATAAATAAATAAATAAACAAATAAACAAATAAATAAAATAATAAAATGCCAGCTGGGTGTGGTGGCTTACTCTGTAATCCCAGCTCTTTTTTTTTTTTTTTTTTTTGAGACGGAGTCTCGCTCTGTCCCCCAGGCTGGAGTGCAGTGGCCGGATCTCAGTTCACTGCAAGCTCTGCCTCCCAGGTTTACGCCATTCTCCTGCCTCAGCCTCCTGAGTAGCTGGGACTACAGGTGCCGCCACCACGCCCGGAGAGTTGTGTGGTTTTTTTTGTTTTTTTTTTTTTTAGTAGAGACGGGGTTTCACCGGGTTAGGCAGGATGGTCTCGATCTCCTGACTTCGTGATCCACCCGTCTCGGCCTCCCAAAGTGCTGTGTAATCCCAGCTCTTTGGGAGGCCAAGGCAGGCAGATCATCTGAGGTCAGGAGTTCGAGACCAGCCTGACCAACATGGAGAAAACCCGTCTCTACTAAAAATAAAAATTAGCTGGGTGTGGTAGCGCATGCCTGTAATCCCAGCTACTCAGGAAGGCTGAGGCAGGAGAATCGCTTGAACCTGGGAGGCAGAGGTTGCAGTGAATTGAGATCATGCCATTATACTCTAGCCTTGGCCACAAGAGTGAAACTCCATCTCAAAAAAAAAAAGCCTGGAGAAGCCTTTAAGTAGGAAGTGGAAGTGTTACCTCTAGCCAGGCGGTCGTAGGCACACACCTGTCCTCTCTGTCCTGTTTCATTTCACCCACTCTAAGATGTTTTCAATTTGATTGTAAGACAATGTAATTTTAACTTTGTAGAGTTAAGGTGCAAAAAAAAAAGAGAAAAGTCTGAGAATAGATTTTACACACACACACACACACACACACACACAAATATACTTGCATATTTGGAGTCTTTTTAAAATTTACTACTTTTAATAATAATTAAAAAAGAGAGGCCGGGCGTGGTGGCTCATGCTTGTAATCCCAGCACTTTGGGAGGCTGACACGGTGGATCACGAGGTCAGGAGTTTGAGACCAGCCTGGCCAACATGGTGAAACTCCGTCTTTACTAAAGATACAAAAAGTTAGCCAGGTGTGGTGGCTCATGGCTGTAATCCTAGCTACTCGGGAGGCTGAGGCAGGAGAATCGCTAGGCGGAGGTTGCAGTGACCCGAGATCACGCCATTGCACTCTAGTCTGGGCAACAGGGTGAGACTCCATCTCAAAAAAAAAAAAAAAAAAAAAGAAAGAAAAAGAAAAAGTAGAGACAGTGTCTCACTATGTTGCCCAGGCTGGTCTTGAACTCCTGGCCTCAAGTGATCCTCCTGTGTCGGCCTCCCAAAGTGCTGGGATTACAGGCGTGAGTCACCACGCATGACCTCAAGTCATTTTTATGCAGGTGGGATCCGAAGAGTGCAGTGGGGCTTTTGGCCTATTTCTTTCTCTTTTTTTTTCTTTTTTTCTTTTTTTGAGACGGAGTTTCACTCTTGTTGCCCTGTTGCCCAGTCTGGAAGTGCAATGGCGTGATCTTGGCTCACCACAACCCCGCCTCCTGGGTTCAAGCTATTCTCCTGCCTCAGCCTGCCTAGTAGCTGGGATTACAGGCCTGCGCCACCACGCCCGGTTAATTTTTGTATTTTTAGTAGAGATGGGGTTTCACCATGTTGACCAGGCTGGTCTCGAAATCCTGACCTCAGGTGATCCACCCGCCTCAGGCTCCCAAAGTGCAGGGATTACAGGCATGAGCCACCGCGCCCGGCCTTTTTGCCTATTTGTTACCAATGTTATATGTGTCTGAAGCCTCTTGTCCCATTAACCACAAACAACTTGGGCTTCCTTTCTCACTCAGACCCTATGGGAAAGTTGCCAACTCCTCACCCACCCTGGCTGTGCCATCATCCCAGTGAGTCCCTGCTGGCACTTTAAAACCTTCCTATGCAAATTTGTGCCCACGTGTTTCCTTGAAACAAATTTCTTAAAGTAGAAGGGTGCATTTGAAGTGTGTGTGTGTGTGTGTGTGTGTGTCTGTGTGTGTTATTTTTAGAGACGGGATCTCATTATGTTTCCCAGGCTGGTCTCAGAATTCCTGGCTTCAGGTGAGCTCAAGTGATCCTCCTACCTTGTCCTCCCAAAATGCTGGGGTTACAGGAGTGACCGTCATGCCCAGACCATTTGAAAGTTTGATTTACTTTGTCAATAGCTTTCCCCAAAGGTGCCAATGCACACACCCTTGAGAGGGCCTTTCAAACAGCTTCTAATGCAGAACTCTGACCCCACTGCACCTGCCCCCCCACAGATGGGGAAACTAAGGTCCCAAGAAGTAAGGATTTATCTGACATCACAGGTAGCAGAGACCCAGGCCTCCTGGTCTCCTGGCTGTTGTGGTTGCTAAGGCACCACCACTGAAGGTGTTCTCAATCTCCTGGTAGTCTCACTGTCTTGCTCAAATACCTTCTATGGCTCCCTAGGGCCTATAATACAAATTCCAAATTCAACCCACCTCACCATCTGGGGCTGCTGTCTGGGCTCCCATCCCTGCCTGGCTACATCACTGAGCACCTACTACTACGTGCCAGTCCCCCTGCAAAACGCTGGGTAAACACGTGGCTTTCTACTAGGGAACCTCAGGCAAGGTAGTTGACATGCTCGCCTCCGGTTCCTCTGCGGTGTCTAAGGATTCGCAGATGCGGCTGGAGTCTGCTGCTTAGCACAGTGAGTGCTCATTACTGGGAGCTATTCTTTTTATCAAGACCACAAATCCCCTCTCTAGCTATCCACAGCCTTCTGAATGTCCCACATCCTAGCGCTCACTCACTGGGATAAGTGAGCTCCCCGGCAGCTCCAGGGGAGCAGCGCTGGTTTTCTATCATCTTCTACCTTACTGGGTGTTTTTTGGGGTTCTGGGGGGGTTCCAGCCCCAGAGAAGCCCCAAGGGTCCCTCCCAACAGGAGAGGAGTTCCAGGTGGGTCTCGGCCAGGGCCTCTGGGCAGGCTCTGAGGGCGAGCTTGGGGACTGTGGCCAGCAAAGCTCCTGAGTCCATGCCTCAGTCCCCTTGCTCCCTGGTCTGGCGTCTCTCTGCCACCATTGCGGATTTTGCGCAAAGAGCCACTACTCTCTGAGCCTCAGTTTCTCCAGCTATCATAGGGAAAGCCTGGCCTTGTACCCTGGAGTGTACCTTAGGCACAGTGGGGGTACCGCAATGGAAAACTCTTGGCAAACTGTGAAGTGTAGTTGGCGTGTGTGGGCACAGCCACCTGGGGGTGCACGGTGCGGGGCACATGGTGCCGGGCGCGGTGTCGCCGCACACCCGGGCTCGGGTTCGGTACCGCTCCGCTTCCCGGTCCCTGGTCCGCTCTCCCTCCCTCCTTCCCGCCCTCCCTGCTTTCGGGAACGCCGGCTCCCGGCATGCCGCGCGCTGACAGCCTTATAAATAGTCGCCTTTGCCGGCGGCCGCGAGGACGGGCAGGGCACGCACTGGCCCCGGCGCCCACCCGCACCCCTCCCCAGGTCAGTGCGTGCCCGAGCGTGTCTGGGGGGCGCCTCCGCGGGGAGGGGCAGCGGCACCGGGGGAGGGCGGGGGCGTGCTGGTGCGGGGCTCTCTGGGGTCTGTGAGGCTGTGTATCCGTGGTTGTGATTCGTGTGTGTTTGCGTGGCTGTGTTCCCCGGACCCTGGGGATCTGTGCCTCGCTGCCTGTGCCTTTGTGGATCCGTGCGTGTGTGTGTGCGTGTGCGTGTGTGTGTGTTGCAGCCCCTTCCAGCCTCCCAGATAGTCACCCCTTTGTTCTGGCTGGCACTCCTGGGGCTCCAGGTCACTGCCCTTGGTATGTCCCAGCTGGGGCCCAGAGAAGGAGAGCTGTGGCCTGGCTCCCTGCCCCAGAGGACCTGGACGGGGGCAGCCTCTGTGCTTGGTGGGGCTATACTGTCACACCACTTCTAGTGCTGGGTGCATCACCCCTGGATGCTCAGAGCTTGCCCTAGCCTCCTGACCAGAGCCCCAGGGCTAGCGCTTGGGGCCTCCCGGCAGCACTGCTCAGTGGCCACCTGGTACTCCTCAACAGCAGCAGGACAGGCTCAGAGAGGGGCACCAGCTGCCCAAGGTCACACAGCTGAGTGATGGAGCTGGGATTCGAACCCTAGTCAGTTGCTACCCACTGGGAAACG
The DNA here is from genome assembly GCF_043159975.1 of Macaca nemestrina. Classification (NCBI taxonomy): domain Eukaryota; kingdom Metazoa; phylum Chordata; class Mammalia; order Primates; family Cercopithecidae; genus Macaca; species Macaca nemestrina. The sequence continues at coordinate 110,004,753 of NC_092138.1, read as the reverse complement.
ACTAGGTTGGGTCAGAAGCTGGGAGACCGGGGCTTGCCTTGGCCTTGCCTTGTGATTGGGGTTAAGTCACTGTCCCTCTGGGCCTCAGCCCCACAGACCCCTTAGCAGACCATCCAGTCATATTAGGAGTCGCTGAGGCCTCAACCCAGGGGCCTTATAAGGCCTGGGTGCTTAGCCCGTAACCCAACTCCATCCTAGACCCCTGTCCTCTGTGAGGCCTCCTCACGACCCAAGTTATTTTAGATCAAGGAATTGGCAGGTGCCAGCAGGGCGGAGGGGCTTAGATTACCAGGAGGGGGCAGGGCAGGGTCGAGGCCACTTCTCAGGGCTTCACTGTGGTTGTTCCTGGCCCAGGACACTCCCCATCCCATGGGCAGCTGCTGAGGGGCACCTGGCAGCTCCTACCCCCGCTGAAGCACACTCAGCAGGAAAAGTGGCTGCCACTCCTGCCTGGGGCAGCAGGGACATCAGCAAAGCCGCTTCAGCTCCTACTGGGTGCCAGGCCCAGAGTAGCAGAAACCCAGGGCCGAGATGGACCCTAGCCGGCCCTCGAACCAGTCTATCCTCCTCCCCATGCCTCAGTTTCCTCCCAAGGCAGTGAGGATGAAACGAGGCTCCCCAGCCCTGTGCTCAGCCTGTGCCAGGCCCAGTCAGTGGGACCCCACCCCCGCAGCACAGAAGAGGGGTCCAGTACAGCGTGGTTGTGCGGTGCAGGGCAGGTTTCCAGGAGGCACCTGCCAGTGTGGGAGTGGAGGGCAGAGTCCAGGAAGGCTTCCTGAAGGAGGTGGCACCTGAACTGAGTCCCACACAATAGCGAGGTGGGGAAAGGCATCCAGGCATTGGGTACATCTGCCAGTGGCAACTGATAGGGTTGCAGGGGGAGCAGAGGTCAGCTCACCGGGACCTGTCCACTATGTCCAGGGGCCCAGGCTTTGTCTGGGAGCCGAGAGGGCAACACATGCAAAGTTGTAAGCGGGTGTGTGATGCGGTCTGATGCCTGCCAGAGAAAATCCTGCAAATGGCCTGGCAGGGTGTGGAGGCTTCGAGACCCACGTGGAGGCGGGGGCAGTGGCCCGGCCTCTTGCTTAGCACAGGACATAGTGGTGACCAGACAGATGGAGAGAGCCTGGGGAGTGGAGGGTTGGGCAGTGGCTGTGCAGGGCTGTGGAGAGGAGAGGGGAGCCTTCACACTGACTTGGCCTATGGCTTGGCCAAAGGGGCCTGGAACTGGGACTCAGGGAGGGCTGTTCAGAGCCTGGGAAGCCTGTGGGGCTTCTGGGGTCTGTCTGGGGGGCTTGGATGTCTGGAGCTGGGGAGAGAGGCCTGGGCTGCCTGCACAGGGATGGGAGTCCTTAGAGCCTGAAGCCAAGTAGAGAGGGTGGTGTGGGTGCCTGGGGTGGAGGTCCCAGTGTGGGTGGGGTTGCTGGCTGGAGGTCAAGGCTGGAGGGAAGTGTGGCTGTGGTGGTCGTGAGTGGCCTTGGGGAGGGCTGGTGGGTGGGAGCGAAGAAGTGGAGGCCAAAGGTGTCCAGGGGGCGATTCTGAGATGGGGGGGTGAGGTGGGGGAGGTCCTGGGGTTGTGGCAGCACAGGCTGGGGTCGCAGATGTGATCGGGCTCATGGGCAGGCTGAGGCCAAGGTGGGGGCAGTAAAGCCTCAAAGGATGGGGGTGCAGGGACCATGCGTGGGGCTGGGTGCTGGACCTGTAGACGTGAAGGGCCTGGGACATTTTGACAACTATAAGGGCTGTGTTCATGCGAGTGGCTCCTGTAGATTCCTCCACCTCAGGCCTCTGTGTCCGTTAGAGGATCCCCATCCAAACCTCATCCCAGACACACATAGTTTCTGGCCACCTCCCGCCTCCTGGCAGCTTCCCTCCGGCCCTGGGGAGCGTTGTCAAGGCATCTGAGCAGACGCTGGCCTCGCGCCCTGTTTTCTGAGAGTTTAGAGGGGAGCAGCTCTGCAGCTGTGTGGCCGCTGTTTATGTCCCTCGGTGCCATCCTTACCGTCCCAGCCCCTCCAGTGGGAACCCAGGTAGATGGGAGGGGCTACTGCCCTTCTGTGACAGGTGAAGCCAGGGAGGCCGGAGAGGAAAGGTGATTTTTCCAAGGTCACTTTCCCAAGGTGACTTTCTCAGGGAAGGTCCTGGGCCTTCCCTGCCACCGGCAGCCCCCTCTGCCCTCAGACTGCGTGTCGGGCCTGGCACACACCGGTTGCCTTGGGTGTGGCTTAGCAGAAGGTGAGTCAGGGTGAGGAGGAAAATCCCTCCCCAGCCCAGCCTGTGCCCTTGTCTTGCAGAGCATTGACACGGCTCCCGGGACCTCGGCAGGATGGAAGGTATGAGCCTCCTCTCCTTTTGCCCATTGCCTGGGCCTCAGTGTGCCTGACTGTTAAGGGGGTGCACTCTCAGGGAGACATTCTGGGAGGGGTTGGAGAAGGTTCTGGGGCTGCCAGAGGGGGCCTGGCTGGGAGCCTCCAGGATCTTCCTCTGGTGCCAGCTCCAATATTAATTTTAGAAGTGATGAGACCTCCCCAAGGCTCCTGAGGGCCCCAGCACACACCCTCTATGCTGGATTTATAGAGCTGAGACCCTGCCCCGTGGAGAGGCCACAGATACACACAACAGCAGGTCTAATGAGGACAAGACAAGTCCCTATACCTCTCGGGGACTCAGTTTCCCTATCATCCAGTGAGGGTGGGCCTTGAGGAAGTCTTGGACTCTCCTGGCTCCTATGGGCTGGGACTTAGAGGGAGACACGGGCGGGCAGAGAGTCCAGAACGGGCCCGCCCGCAGCTGCTGGCAGCACCATCCGTCCAGTCCCTGGCACTGTGCCTTGGCCTGGGCAGCTCTTAAAGACGCTCGGCGGGCCTGCTGCTGCTGCTGCCTGAGCTCCAAACATCAACAGCCACAGGGCTGTGGCCTCCCCACCCCTGGGACAGGAGCCCGCGGGAGGAGCTGTTCTTGACAGCTCCTATAGGGCTCCAGCCTCGTGGCTGGGAGGGCCCCTGGGAGCCACCCAGCCCACCTCCTCAAGGCCCACCCAGCCTCAAGGCCCACCCTCACTGGAAGGGGCAGAGAACCAGAGAGGGACAGGCCTTTCCTAAGTCACACAGCAGGGTAGGATACAGCCAGGTCCTCTATTTCCCTGGGAAGTGGGGAGCCTGAGAGCCCAGGGGAGGAGCCTGGGTTCCGGTTTGGGTTCTGGCATCCCTTGAGCAGGCCCTGCCTCTCTCGAGCTCAGTTTCCCTCTGCCCGGTGGGGCTGTGGCCTTGCTGGGATCTAACAGCAGGCGGGATGAGACAGAGGTTGGAGCCAAGCTCACCACCCTCTCTGGGCAAGAGTTCTACGTGCCCACCACAGCCCTCCACCCCGGCAACCATCTCCATGGCAACATATGTTGTGGTTGCTAAGCCCATGTTGGCACTGCCAGGGGAGGCGGGTGATGGGCCAGCCCAGGGCCTGAGAGGGGAAGGGCAGGGGACACGGGAGACACGGCAGGACAGGACCATGGGCTGCTGCTCCTCGAGTGACCCCCGCAGAGAAGACGATCTGAGGGCCAGAGGTGACCGGCCCCTGGGGTCCAGCCACCCACAGGGAGGCGCCATGAGGGTTGGCGGCCCAGCCCACTGGCTGCGCGGAGAGTACTTAGCCTCTAGGCCTTTGCCTCCGCCCGTCTGGCTGCCTGGGGCGCCCTCCCTTCCCAGACCTCTCCCAGGCTCTGAGTTTACTCACATCCCTGCTCACTCTGGGCTGTAACTTGTCTGCCTCCCTGACAGGAGCGCCAGCGGTGTCTGTCCCTCCGCCTGGGGCCCAGCACAGGCCTGGGACTCCAGAGGTGCCTCTGGCTGTGGGTCCAGCGAGTGACTGAGCCCTGCTCCCCTTTTCTCTCCCACAGAGAAGCTGAAGAAAACCAAGATCATCTTTGTGGTGGGTGAGTTGCGGGCAGGCGGATGGTGCGGCAAGGGTCTTCTTGCTGGAGGGAGGCGCTGGAGGGAGCCCGGGCCTGGGGCTGCACCCTGGGCTCTGCCCCTCCCTCGCCGGGAGACCCTGGCAGCCCCTGTCCCTCCTGGGACCCTGTGTCTTGGGGTTTGTGAATGGGCGGGCGTTTGCAGGCGGGCCTGGCTCGGGGAAGGGCACCCAGTGTGAGAAGATCGTGCAGAAGTATGGCTACACCCACCTCTCCACCGGGGACCTCCTGCGGGCCGAAGTCAGCTCAGGCTCGGCCAGGGGCAAGAAGCTGTCGGAAATCATGGAGAAGGGACAGCTGGTTCCGCTGGTGAGTGGGCCCTGGTGGGGAGAGGGGCAGGGGACGACGGTAGCCCTGACTGGGTGTCCCACCAGCAGCAAAGCCCACGACACACAGGCAAAGCTGATCGTAACCACCCCGGCTCCAAACCCTTCTGTAGTTCCCCATTGCCCTGGACAGAAAGTTCCTTCCAGAAGCTCCCAAGACCGTGCAGGACTCTGTCCTGCCCCCCACTCTCCCCCTGCCCTCCATCCTCCAGTCACCCTGGCCTCTGTCCCCTCAAACCAGCCATACTCTTTCTTGCCTGGAATATTCTTTCCTCTTCAGCTTTCAGACTTCCCTAACTCCCCAGATTTGGCCTAAGACCCCCCAATTTTCTACTCCAGAAGCCCCACTTCTCTTCCCGTACAACCTGTGCCATGCTTGGAAATGGAGAAATATCTGTGGAATGTGTGTGTCTCCTCACCAGCCCCTGAGCTTCCCAAGGCAGGGAAGGTCTGATTGTCCCATGGCCACGTCCTCGGGACCCAGGACAGCACCTGGCTGGAAGGAGGGGCTCAGTGAATACTGTCTAGTGAATGCATCATTCATTCACTCAGTCCAGGTCCCCACAATTCCGAGGAGGCTTCCTGGAGGGGGAGGCTTGTTTGGGACATTTGTGTAGGGGAGAGGGCATTTCAGGTGGCAGGACCAGCTGGAGCAGAGGCTCATGGCCCCTTCCTCATTTGCTGTGCCCCAGGAAACAGTGTTGGACATGCTCCGGGATGCCATGGTGGCCAAAGTCGATACCTCCAAAGGCTTCCTGATCGATGGCTACCCGCGGGAGGTGCAGCAAGGAGAAGAGTTTGAGCGACGGGTAAGGCACTGACCCAAGTGGGGATCCTGGTGGGCTGGGGCAGGATGAGATTCCCATCACCGTGGGCGGGCCTGCGGGGGCTGCGATGCAGGTCAGAGTTCTGAGCAGAGGCTGATGCGTGGAGTGTGGGTGAGGAGGAAAACCAGGAAGACTTCCTGGAAGGGCAGAAGAAAATGTGTAGAAGGGGAAGTGCCAGGCAGGGGAGCTCCCAAACCTGGGCTCAGATTCCAGCTCAACGGCTTGAGATCTTGGGCCATCCTGAAACTTAGTTTTCCCATCTGCAAAATGCAGGGAATGGGGGGACCAGGTCACAGCTGCCTTAAGGGGCAGTGTGCGGACTGGACAGGATGTGCCCTTCAAATGTGGGGCTTGGCTCCCCATAAACACACAGAAGGGCAGGGAACAGCATTGGCAGGGCTGGAAAGGCAAGGCCAGTGTGGGGAGAACAGAATATGCGGGCAGGGCGACAAGGGATGTTCCAGCCTGGCTGGAGGCTGCAAATGCCATGAAGGGACCTCGGTCTCCTTCCAGGGCTCATGAGGAGCCTGGCTGGAAAGAGCAGGCCTGGAAAATGATAGCCCTGAGCTTCCTAGCACGGGCACCCTGCAGACACACCTTTCCCAGGGCGAGACACCTCACACACACACACACACGTGGACACTTGCACACACACGTGCACAAAGCCCGCAAGTTCATACACACAAGGCCGGGCATGTGCATGCGTGCACACACACAGCAGTGGATACCGCACTCCTCTACATACATGACACAGATGCAGCACACATATGCAGGGATGCACACATGCTCGCACACATGGCCCTGTGCACACACATACACCTTTACCTCGGTGTCACAAGGCTGTATGGGAGAAACAGATGGGACTGCAAGGGCCTAGGAGGGAGAGGTCAGCAAGGGCTGCGGGGAGCCTAACCAGCATCCCAGTGGCCTAGGGCAGGATAAGACTCCCATCCCCATGCCCCATTCCCATGCCCCGTCTCCGTGGGGCCTTCTGGGCTTCCGTAGCTTCCAGCCTTATCTGGGGGTAGGAGGCCATATTTTCTGACCTCTGAATGGCTGCACGACCTCAGGAAAGTATCTACCCTACTCTGCCCCTCACCTTCCCTGTCTGAAATGGGGGTTACCTGGATTCCTTCAGACTTCACCCCGACGCTGTGTCAGGTGCCACAGTGCTGAAGGATGTCCTGGCCTGGCTCACACGTACCAGCTGTGTGGTCTCACCTGTGACCCTCAGGGCCACATCTAGAAAATAGAGTTCATGAAAGTCGTCCGGGCTCGGTGGCTCACGCCTGAAATCCTAGCACTTTGGGAGGCCAAGGAGGGCGGATCACTTGAGGTCAGGAGTTCAACACCAGCCTGGCCAACATGGTGAAACCTCATGTACTAAAAATACAAAAATTAGCTAGGTGTGGTGGCGGGTGCCTGTAATCCCAGCTACTCAGGAGGCTGAGACACGAGAATCGCTTGAACCCGGTTGACGGAGGTTGCAGTAAGCCAACATCACACCACTGCACTCAAGCCTGAACGACTCCGTCTCAAAAAAAAAAAAAAAAAAAAGTCCCCACCCTCCCAGAGCTATTGTAGGTGCCGCTGAGGGCGGCAGGCTCAGGCTCAGCCCTGGGCCCAGGCCTGCTATGGCCTCCAGGGGTCCAGGCAGCTGGTCTTCTTGGCTCTGGACACCAGGGGGCGTCAGGGCTTCACCAAAGGAGGGAGAATCAGCCTGGAAGTGTGGCCGGTTCACACCCAGAGCTTTTCTGGAGACTGGCAGTGCCCGGTGTGGGCTCCTCAGGCTAAATGCCCATTGTCCTGACCGGGAGACTGAGGCCCCACAGCCAGAATCTCAAGCCCAGAGGCTGAGCTGGCTCTCCCAGATTTGCCACCTCTGCCGGGGGTGTAGAAAGAGCCTACTGTGCTTGGTTCTGGAGACCCAGATGAACCAGAGATGTGAGCCTGTGCCCTGGAGGAGCTCAGTAGCTGATGGATGATGATGAGGGGCAGGTGGCCTTGAAGTCAAGGTCAGACTGCTGGGTCCAGGCCCGCCTTTGCCCCCATGGCAATCTGTAAGACAGAAGCAGCTGCTGGGTGGTGCGGAGTCACTGGACAGGAGGAGCTGTCCTCCCTGAAGGCAGCTGATGCTGTCACCCCGCATCCTTAACTACGCAGGAGCTAGGGATGAGCGTCAGGATGGGTACCACAGGCGAGGACAAAGGGCTTGCTCCAGGTCACACAGCTGGACGAAGGCAGGGGTGAGCCTGGGTCCAGGTCAGTCTGACGCCAGAGGTCAGGCTGCTTCTCGCCTCTTTCCAGCTGTGTGGCCTTGGGCAAGCCTCTTGGTCACACAGCTGGAAAGAGGCATGAAACAGCCTGACCTGAGAGGCAGCGCCCCAAGGCCTTGACAGGGGCCCAGGGCCAAAGGTGCGCAGAAGGCCTTGGGGGCTGGCCCAGGCAGTTGGAAGCAGGAGGCAGGGCTTGAAGGTCCCAATCCCATTCCTAAAGCTGTGGCAGTCACGGGTGACTCTGGGGTGGCTGTGCCCTCCCAGGCAGGCAGCTGTGGTGGTCGGATTGAGCGAGGCAGGGGCTGCAGAGCCTTATTCCTCTTGCCTTTCCAAGGCGTCCCATGGATGACATGACGTTCCAATGACAGTGAGATTGCTCAGAACCCCCCAGAACTCAGCAGCCACTCACCCCTTTCCCTCATCCCTTGTTCCTTTGTCAAAGGACCCCAAAATTGTGAGACAGGTGCCTCCCTGCCCTCAGGGGCCCTTGGGAGACCTGCTTAAGGAAAGATAAAGGCACTGGGAGAGGCCGTTCCAAGAGGCTGGGAGTACTGGGGGGCAGGGGGTGACATCAGAAAGACTGACCTGAAGAAGTGAGCTTTGAGCTAAAACCTGACGCTTGGTACTGAGGTGAAGGCGAGTTAGGATCAGGCTTGGGGGAGAGGGCTCCCAGCGGAGGGAACAGCATGGGCACAGGTCTGGCACGGAAGGAGGTGGATGAGAGCCTAGAACAGAGAGAGTCAGGCTCTCTGAGTCTGGCAAGGAGTGTGGACTTTCTCCTGAGGGCACTGGGGAGCCATGGCAGAGGTTTGAGCAGGGGAGTGGCAGGAAAGATTGGCTTTAGGAAGGTCTTTCAGGCTCCCTTGGGGAAGGGATTGAGGGTCTGAGGGGGTATCTGTTGGGGCCTCATAGATGGGAAGATGGGGAGGAGATGGCCCTAGGGGGCAGGAATGGGGTCCCTGTCACATGGTGCCCACCTGCAGATCGGACAGCCCACACTGCTGCTGTATGTGGACGCAGGCCCCGAGACCATGACCCAGCGGCTCCTGAAACGTGGAGAGACCAGCGGGCGCGTGGATGACAATGAGGAGACCATCAAAAAGCGGCTGGAGACCTATTACAAGGCCACAGAACCCGTCATCGCCTTCTATGAGAAACGTGGCATTGTGCGCAAGGTGGGCCCCGTGGGCCCAGGGGGAGCTCCGGGAAAAACGGGTTCCTATGTGGTTCAGCCTCAGCTCGCTGTGTGGCCTTAGGCCAGCCCCTCTCTCCAGGCCTTGGTTTCCCCACTGGTTCAATGAGAGGCTGCCGTCAATTAGGTTGGGCTCGGGGAGGCAGGCCTGGCCTCTGGGACCTGCCACGGTGAGGCCCACCCGGCTCCACCTGGTGACTCAGCCCTCACGGCTCATCTCCCCACAGGTCAACGCCGAGGGCTCCGTGGACAGTGTCTTCTCCCAGGTCTGCACCCACCTGGACGCCCTGAAGTAGCAACGCTGGAGCCACTTCCCCAGCTCAGAGCCCCGCCCCACCCCTGTCCTGATTCGAGGTCCTCCTGGCCTGAGCACAGCAACTCCACCCTGCCCGGCTGAGCACAGACGGAGGAAGCCACTTATCCTGTTTTCATGGACAGCTGAGCACTAAAGGAATTTCTAAGGACATTTGGTTTTACTGCTTTTCTCTGCTTCCAGTCGGAGTTGATTCATGTGCTTGTGCCCACGTGGCCGGGAGTCCCCAGCCCCTCACCCTCCGTTCCTCCTCAGCCTCTCTTGGCCAGCCACCCCTCCTCTAGCTCTGGTGGGAGGCCCAAGGCCCTTCCTCGCACAGGGCATTTCTGGCCTGAGGACCTGGTGCTGAGTGGCAGGGCCCCTGCTCTGAGGGGCTCATGTTCAGGCACAGCTGATGCCATCCTGGGCTCCTCTGCATCTTGCTCTGTGGCCTTGGCCCTGACCCCCATCGCTCTGAGCTTATGTTCCATGCCTGGCCCTTGCCGGGGCCTGGACTGCACAGGCAGCAAGGTCATGGGCTGAGTGGGGCTTCCTGGGCAGTGGGGGCAGCCCACGCCAGCCGGCCCAGTGGGCAGTGCATTGGCTTCCTTGGTGCAAGAGGCTCAGAGGTTCTGAAAAGGGCATCTCAGTGGCATGGGTGGGTGGGGAGTCATGTTACTGAAATTGAATGGGGGAGGCCCGACGAGGTGGCTCACGCCTGTAATCCTAGCACTTTGGGCAGCTGAGGCAGGAGGATCACCTGAGGTCAGGAGTTCGAGAGCAGCCTGGCCAACATGGCGAAACCCCTTATCTACTAAAAATACAAAAATTAGCTGGGCATGTTGGCGCACGCCTGTAGTCCCAGCTACTCGTGAGGCTGAGGCAGGAGAATTGCTTGAACCCGAGAGGTGGAGGTTGCAGTGAGCCAAGATTGCACCACTGCACTCCAACCTGGGTGACAGAGCGAGACTCCGTCTCAAAAAAAAAAAAAAAAAGAAATTAGGGGAATCATGGTCAGGGTGAGACCTGAAGGACTTCCCCCTGTGTTGCCCTGGACACAGCCCACCCGCTCTGAGCGTTTGCAATTCTAAAACGGACTCAATGTCCCCCTCGCCTCCACCTCAAGGTCAAGATGAGAACACACTGAGTGAGGAGTGTATGCTGTCCATTGCCACGGCCATGGACCGACCAGAGCAGCCTGGCCCGAAGCGTGCAGGGCCCCAGATGACTTGGGGACACCCCAGAATCCCCTGGGGAGAACCCTTCCTGTGCTCTTTCATTTTTTGACCTCATCACTGAGAAAGGCTCAATTTGGTGCTCATGTGTCCTTAACACCTGATGTGGCCCAAGCTGGGCTCCCTTTAAAGCCAAGAGAGCCTCTGTGGGCCACGCCTGCCCGAATGAAATCCGAACAGTTGGGGCTGGTCATGGCAAGTGGGGCTGGTTTTTCATTTCCATTGGTTATTTAAAGTTTCCCTTAAAATAAACGATTTTAAGTTATAAAAGGTGAATCTATTGAAAGAAGAACATAAAAGAAATAAACAGGAGTTCAGCAGAGGTAGCAGAAGACAGGCATGTAGGGGGAGCCATCCTGTCCCAAGGGGGTTCTGGGTGGCAGGGGCTGTGTGGAGGCCTCTGCTGCTGGTCCTCAGTCTTCTGCATTGGCAGCGTGGGGCACACAGGGCTGCAGCAGGTTCCAGGTCCTGGGTCCTGCATCTGTCAAACCGGATTCACGCACTCGCACTCACACTCACACGCACACACACGCACTCACACATACACACTGACCCACACATTTGCACTCACACACACATGCACACATGCATGCACACTCACATTCACACACATTTACACGCATGTGTACGCAAACCACTCATACACATCCACATACATTTACACACAGTCACCCACTCACACACACACTGACCCACACACTTGCACTCCCACTCCCACACACAAACACACTGGCACGCACACACACATTTACATGCCCACATTCACACACGTGCACACACAAACCACTCACACACATTTGCACACTCACACAGTCACGCAGTGCACACACCACACACACGTGCACACATAAACCACTCACATTCACTCTTACACGCACACACACTGTCTCAGACATCCATTCTGTCTCAGGATGAAGACAAAGTAATACAGATAAGGAGGTGGTTTGGTGGGTGGGTCCCAGTTCTTTACGATCTACCTAATCTTTATTTTGATCACAGCTTCATTCATCCGGGTGAGTCCCAGTTTGTGAAACCTAAGCTGATTCAAATTGTCAAACGATTCACCACAGAATCACTTTATCCACGTAAACAATACCTACCTATCATCTCTCTCCCTCTCTCATCTGTCTGTCTAGATACAGATGTCCTCTTTGCTGAAAACTTGGAACCACAAAAAGCTTTAAAGCCCTGGGAACCGCCACACCGTCCTTGCCACCGCAAACCTTCCTTTGGGAATTTCTTTCATGCATGTTTGCTCGTTCTGCAAACATTGCTGGAGCACCTGCCGTGCCAGCAAGACAGAGGCTCAGAGGCCCCTGACCTGCTGCGATATGGCTCCCGGCACGAGGAGAGGCCTCTGTTCGCAACATCCCATCAGACCCACTCAACCAAGACCAGTTCTGAGCAGCTGAGTGCACCAAGCTCAGAGGAAACTTATTGGTGGGAGGTTCCTTGAGCCAGAGTTCTGGGGCAGGGCCCTGAAGACACCTGGGAGTTCACCACAAGACAGAGGGCAAGGAAGGGCAGAGGGGATAGCTCTGCAGAGCCACAGAGGTGGAAAGGACCTGTGGGTGTGGGGAGAGCTGAGACTGCAGAGGGGGGCTGTAACGCAGGCTAGCGGGGTCGCGGTAGCAAGAGACAAGGCTCGCAGTGTACGAACCAGACTCACGAGGTTTCAAATGCTGACACACGCATCAGGCTTTTCTCACAAGGGCAATGAGAGGCTAAGAAAGAGGTGTTTTTTGGTTGGTTGGTTGGTTGGTTTTTTGCAAGAGTCTTACTCTGTCACCCAGGCTGTAGTGCAGTGGTGCAATCTCAGCTCACTGCAACCTCTGCCTCCTGGGTTCGAACAATCCTCCCACCTCAGCCTCCCGAGTAGCTGGGATTATAAGTGTGAACTGCCATGCCCAGCTAAGCAGGGTTTCACCATGTTGGCCAGGCTGGTCTCAAACTCCTGACCTCAGGTGGTCTCAGCTCACTGCAACCTCTGCCTCTCGGACCTCCCACCTCAGCCTCCCGAGTAGCTGGGACCACAGGCACACACCACCACGTCCAGCCAGTTGTTGTTGTTGTATTTGTGGTAGAGACAGGGTTTCACCATGTTGGCCAGCCTGGTCTCAAACTCCTGACCTCAGGTGATCTCCCTGCCTCAGCCTCCCAAAGTGCTGGGATTACAGGTGTGAGCCACCATGCCTGACCTTGCCAAAATATTTTAAGTAAATTACAAATATGAGAAAAATTTACCCCTAAAGTATGACCAAAGGCCGGGCACTCCACTGCATTCCAGCCTGGGCAACAGAGTGAGACGCTATCTCAAAAAATAAATAAATAAAAATAAAATAAAGTATGACCAAAAATAAGAACATTTTCCTAAATAACCACAACTCAGAGTTTCAATAACACTAAATTCACACTCCCGCCACTCTCACACACAGTGTCATAATAGCTAACATTCAGCCCGTGTGCAATGTTCCCCAGTGTCTCCAAAATGTGTCTTATAGCTGGTTTGTTGAAACTTGCATGCAATCCAGGACTGCACATCGCATTTGGTTGTGATGTTCATCAGATCTCATTTATTTATTTATTATTTATTTATATTTCTGTTGAGACAGTCTCGCTTTGTTGCCCAGGCTGGAGTGCAGTGGTGTAATTTCGGCTCACTGAAAGCTCCACCTACCAGGCTCAAGTGATTCTTGTGCCTCAGCATCCCAAGTAGCTGGGATTACAGACAGGCGCCACCACACCTGACTAATTTCTGTATTTTCAGTAGAGACGGCATTTCATCATGTTGTCCAGGCTGCTCTCAAAGTCCTGGCCTCAGGTGATCTGCCTGCCTCGGCCTCCCAAAGTGCTGGGATTACAGGCATGAGTCATTGAGCTCAGCCAAGATCTCTTTTAATCTGGGACCACTCTCCCCGTCTTGCTGTGAAGGAACCAGTTGTTCTGCAGAGAATTCCTCCTTCTACATTCCCTGTCCTTCCTTATGGTGGTGTTTTTTTTGTTGTTGTTGTTTTTTGTTTTTTTTTTTTTTTTTTTTTTTTGAGACGGAGTCTCGCTATGTCGCCCAGGGTGGAGTGCAGTGGCCGGATCTCAGCTCACTGCAAGCTCCGCCTCCCGGGTTTTTACGCCATTCTCCTGCCTCAGCCTCCCGAGTAGCCGGGACTACAGGCGCCCACCACCTCACCCGGCTAGTTTTTTGTATTTTTTAGTAGAGACGGGGTTTCACCGTGTTAGCCAGGATGGTCTCGAACTCCTGGCCTCGTGATCCGCCCATCTCGGCCTCCCAAAGTGCTGGGATTACAGGCTTGAGCCACCGCGCCCGGCCCTTATGGTGTTGTTTAACTTGCTCCTTTATCCTTCAACATTTCTGTGAACTGGAAGTTAATTGTAAAGTCTTCGTAGATTCAGGTTAAACCTTTGGGACAAAAATACGTAATAGGTGAGGCTCGTGAAGGGTTTTTAAACCAGACAGGAAGGTCAGATCTGCAGCGCTTCCAGCTTTGGTGCACGCACGAATATCCTGGGGTGGGGGTCTTGTGAAAAAGCTGATTCTGATTCAGCAGGTCCAGGTTGGGTGGTGACGCACAGGCTGCTGGTCTACGGCCGACACCGTGAGCAGCTTCGGGAGATCCTGCTTGGTGGAGGCAGGGCCAGAGGGGGTCCTGTGGAGGCAGGAGCTCAGGGAGGAGTGTGGAGGAGGAGAGGACCCTGCAGGGTCAGTGAGTGCTCACCCCCGCTGGTGGACTGAGAGTTGGGTGTGGTGTTGGGTTGGATAACGTCAATGCTGTCACACTCTTCTTATCTCTAAGGACACTCCAGGCAGTGGCTTGTCCCAAGGTGCTGGAACATTCTGACAGCCAGTGGGATTCGAGCCTCTATAACCTGGGTGCTCCGGGGTGGGACTCGCTGGGTAGTGGCCTCGGATGCCCCCCCACCGCCCCCACAAAGACTGAGCCCCCAGGTCTTGGCCTCGAGGGCCCTGAGGGCTTGGGCCGGAGGCGCTGAAGTGGGAGAGGAAGGAAGTGGGGAGCAGAGGAGGCCAAGGCTGTCGCCTCCCAGCCGCTCTAGGGGCCTCGAGTAAACAGGAAGGCCTGGCGACTCCGCGAGGGGGGGCTTTAGAGGAGTGGGGGCCAGGAGCCCTACTGGACACGTGCAGCCTGTGCGCACAGGGCTCCCTCGCTAGGGAAGTGGGCCCAGAGAGGCTGTGTGGTTGGCCCCAGGTAGCACAGCAGCAGGGGCAGAGGTCGAGACCTTCTCCCTATGCCCAGGGGTTCTATTGCGTGGGCTCCTGCCTGGATTGCCATGGGGGGAATACACACTGAAATAACAATAAGCCAGGCTCGGTGGCTCACGCCTGTAAACGCAACACTGGGAGTGCTGGGTGAGTCTCTTTCCCTCTTGGGCCTCCGTTTCTCTTTCTATGAGCTCAGAGCCCTTACAACTCAGAGGTTCTAGAATCCTGGTCCGGTGGAATCCTCTGTCTCCTAGGGAGTTTTTATGGGTTCTTTAGCTCTGGGGGTGGGGGGCTTTCATCAGGAAGGCCAATTTTACCTAGGATTTGGAGGCTCCAGCTCCCAGGGCCCCTTCCTTGGGGAAAGAGAGGGTGACTTTAAGGGACTCTGCTCTTCTAGAACAGGGTAGGGTCTGGCGGGATGTGACCAGACCCTACTCTTGGGAAGTCATTCCTCCTCTTCAGAGACCCTGTCCCTGGGCTCAGAATGCCCCCAACACCCATACCCTGGGGACTCAAATCATCGCCCATGAGACCTTGAGCCGTGTAGTTCAGTGGCCCAACCCACTCATTGATTGACAAGCTTCTTCAGCACCTAGCAGGCCAGGCACTGTTCCTAGTGATGGAGATTCAGCAGCAAACAAGGCAGAACCCCAGTCCTCGTAGAACTTCTGTTCTGGAAAGGAAGACAAATCAATCAACAACATATAGTGTGTCAGCCGGGTGCGGTGGCTCACGCCTGTAATCTCAGCACTTTGGGAGGCCGAGGCTGGTGCATCACTTGAGCTCAAGAGTTCGAGACCAGCCTGGCCAACATGGTGAAAACCCGTCTCTACTAAAAATACAAAAATAGCCAGGTGTGGTGGTGTGCACCTGTAGTCCCAGCTACTCTGAAGGCTGAGGCAGGAGAATCCGCTGAGAGGCAGAGGTTGCAGTGAGCCCAGATCACGCCACTGCACTCCAGCCTGGGCAAAAGAGCAAGACTCTGTCTCAAAACAA